>NW_011888909.1:3736224-3748220 GCF_000151845.1 Pteropus vampyrus
TGAATAAGTAGAAGGGTTGAGAATAGGATCCAGGTTTCTGACTCCCACTACAATGCTTTTTGATATTACAGACTGTTTCTTGCTAAAAATACCTACTCTCTGCTCGCTGTCTCACCCCCACACCCTGATCCATACAGCCACCAAGTCAGCCTTTGAAACCATGAATCTAATGAAGAAACACCTCTATTTAAACTTACGTGGCTTCCCACCACAGGAAGAATAAAATTCAAGCTCCCATGTGGTGGCCTGTACACTCCCACCTATCTGTCCCGTCCATCTGCCTGCCTCACTGTGCTCTAGCCAGTGGCCCCCAACATTTTGCCACCAGGGACTAGTGCTCCGATAAAAATCTAATGCCTGATGATCTGAGGTGGATTTGAGGTGGTGTTGCTAACACTGGGGAGTGACTGCAAATATAGATAAAGTTTTGCTCACTTGCCCGCTGTTCACTTCCTGCTGTGTGGCCTGGTTTCTAACAGACTGGTACTGGTCTGTGGCCTGGGGTTTGGGTGCCCTTGCAGCCTGTCTGGCTTTCTTGCTGTTCCAGGAATATGTCAAGTTGTTCCTACCTTCGGACTTCATACTTGTTTTTCCTTCTGTATAGAATGCCATTCCATTCATAAAGCCAGCTCTACCCTCTCATTCATTTTCCAGCCATTTCACCTCCTATAAGAAGACTGCCCTAACCAGCCATTCTCAATTTGCTCCCAGTCTCTATCCTATCACCCTGTTTTTCACCATAGCATTCGTCAGTAAATGACATTGCTTTGTTTATTATTTGCCTCTCCCTCTGTCTCATTCACTGCTGGTGCCTGAAACCTATCTGGCACACAGTAGGCTCTTAATAACTATAGGTTTAATTACTCTGTTAAAGATGACTATTGTGGCTGCCCCTATGGCAAAACACACCTTTTTTGGATGATGTACTGGATTTGATCAAAAACCTCTAGCACCAGGTAGTTTCAGGAAAATACTTCACTTCTAGTGAAGAAGTAAATTACAGAAACAAGGTTTGTCAGCTTCTGAGAAAACTCTGAGCAGTTTGGTTTGTTACAGCATCTCAAAATATACTCTTTGAATGGAAGGTGTCTCATACCATTACTAAGGCCAATCTAACAATCAGAGAAGCCAGCAGCTTTGGCACACTGGCTTATTCTGGCAGATTTACCCGGAGCCAAGATTATGAAATCAAAGCACTTGACTTTGAAATGCAGTCAAATGATCTGAACAATCATGGATCTTCTTCCTTCTTGGGTTTTTCTGGTGCTTTAGTTTGTCAATCTGCTGTAGCCTTCTCTCCTTCCATCCCCTGGGAGGAAGATTCAACCCATCAGTCACTTGCACAAACTGACAGATGTAGCTGCTGAATGCAGAGGGAAAACCAGGGCAGGACCACCCCAGAATGGAGTCAGCATTCTAGGGCATCAAGAAGGGAAATGATTACTCACTGAAGCATAAAAAATGAATAGCTTCTTCCTTGTGTCTCAATCAAGTCACTGATCTGTTGAATTGGATATGCCGACTGCAACTGCTAAATTGAAGAAGCCTGAAGCAACTTGACAGCACCTTCCTAAGCTATGAAATCCTCCTGCTCAGTGCCCCCCACATTCTTGGCTCTGTCCCTGATGCTTCGACATCCTCCTAATAGCTTCCCACATGTAACCACAATCATTTCCTCCTCTAGACATCTGTGCCTTTCATCCCCTGCCTCCATCTACACAAGACCCTCTCAGCCCTTACCTGCCCTATTACCGGAGCATCCTTACTAATGTTCTAGGCTCCGGACCAGTCCACCCTGCAAACCTGTAGATAACTCTTTCGAAAACCAAGTCCCCATCATACTCTTGTTAGCTCAGCATTGTGGGTTCCCGGAATCCTTTTCACCTTCACATTTAAAGTTCACCAGAACCTGTGCAGCTTCTACTCATCCCTCAAATCATCTCCATAAAGTCTTCTTTGACACCTCTAGTGATAGGAAGAACATCCTTCTCTAAAATTTCATAAATTCCTCTCACTTCTTCTGTGTCTCAGTCCTCCATAATTTCTTCCTTGGCTTATTGGTGCCCATGGTTTTTTCCCACTTTGTTGTTCACCTTTGTATCCTCCACACAGCCTTATGCCTTGCCCTGTTTAAGGAGATGCTGTCAACATACACTTGTGTTAAGAGAATGGGTTTATTATTTTAAAGGGGTTAAATTATCACTCTAGGCCAATAAAATGGCTGTATTACTGGCAGGGGATAGATGTGGTCATCTCTTTTTTATGTATTGTCAGTGCTTTTATGAAACATTTATTTCATATTTACTATATATGAATCTTCTCATAGTGTTTATAGGTTTCTACAGTGTTCTCATATCTGTTATGGAATTTTATCTACATAATAGTTCTTCCAACATGTTCATAAAAGTGTTTTGAATAATTATAAATAAAATTTCCTGAGAAATAACTATATACTGAGTGCTGTTTAACAGCTAGGCAATGTGCTGGATACCAGGGGTCCCTGTTAAGCTGAATTTGCAGGCTTATGACAGAGACTGACAAGTGCAAGAGCAACTTTCATATCACGTGGCAAGTGTTCAGATGGAGTGGGCGTATGTTTCTATAGGGGTACATAGGAGGGACCCTTCTTCCAGAGGAAGCAAAAGCTAGGGACAGTCTTGAACGAGAGAGAGGAGCTAGCTAGGCAAGATGGGATTGGAGTTGGCAGTGCAGAAAAAAAGCACAACCCAGGCCCAGAGGTAAGAGAACCTGGCTTATTGGAATGACTTCAATTAATTCATTATCACTACAAGAATCAAGGGAAAAATGCGAATGGAGAGTGACTGCTATTATTTTTAGGACAGTTATTGTTATTAAAATTTTATTCTACTCTGCTACTCTATCTTCACAGTAAGGGTTTAGCTCCCTTTCCTCTCCTGCTGCACCACACTTCTTCTTTTCCAACCTCTCATTCTCCCAATGTGGTTTTATTGTAATTTTGCTTAGATTGACATTCAGTATTTACACATGGATCGGAGCCTCACAGGGTGACCTGCAGACTCAGAGCCTGAAGGAGAGTCATCTCTGCTAACCTATAAACTTGTGATCAAGAATAAAAATACATATCGTATACACCTTCATGAGCTCGTGGATATTCATTATGCAGCAAAAGCTGGCAGAGACATGTCTGAAATGACTTTGTTCTACCCCCATCCTTTATTAATAATGTGATTAGGTATAATAGCCTCAGTTGGGAGTAAATTTCAGAATTTGAAAGTATTGCTTCATTGTCTTCTATCAATGTTTGAGAAATCCAAAGCCATTTTGACTTCTGATCCTTTAATTTTTTTTTGTGAGATCTTTATTTTGTTTCCACTTCTCCAAAATTTTAAAATGATGTGACTGTTGTTTTCATCTATGTGCCAGGCATTCATTCAGCTAGCATTTTCAAACAAGAAATTCATGTCCTTTATCTTGGAAATTTTCTTGGATTATTTCACTGCTGAGTATTTCCCTTCTGCTTCTTTTTCCTCCAGAAAATCCATTATTAAGAGGTGGTACCTCCTGGACTGGGTAACTTTTTCAAAAAAAATTTTTGTCTTATTTCTATATCTTTGATTTTGGGGTCTATTTTGCGGGGAGAGTGCCCCAATTTTATATCTATTTCTTCTGTTGAGTTTTTTTTATTTCTACTGTTATATTTCAAAAATTTCCAATAGTTCTTACTGTTCTCTGAATTTTCTTTTAAAAATAGCATTGTGTTCTTGCTTCATGGGTGTGATATCTTTTCTTATCTCTCTAAGGTTTTTTTTTTTTTTTTAACTTCTCCTCCCCTTGCACAAACTATTTTATCCAAGTTGATTTTTTTCCTGTTTATTTGTTTTGGTCTCTATATATCAGGTTAGGAGTTATCCTCGGGGGAATGGCAATACTTGGTTGTCTACCTATATTGAAGAGTGAAAAAGTAACAGAGATGGGAAACTTTAAGCGGTTAGGTGGGGTATGTTCACTCATGTTCACCACATGGTGATTTGGCTGGGACAGTTATTTGTGGAATATTTTATGTCAATATTTGTAGATTTTTCTTCTTGTACTGGTCATAGTCTCCAGAGAATCTTCTAGTTTCCTCCTAGGATCTCAGCATCCAATATGTACTTAATATTTTAATCTACCTAATTTCAGTTCAATATTCCCACCCTCAACTGTGCCTTGTGTCTTTCTATTCAGAATGGTCTATTTTATTGTTTTATAACTGTTAGAAAAATTATTATTACTCTCAAATTTACAGTGTGGAAACTGTGATTCAAAGAATGGAGATGACTTATAAAAGTGACTTGGTATTTTTCATTAATTTTGGAAATTTTTGTAGTAGCACTTCAGATATCGATTCTGCCCAGTTCACTCTCAATTCTCCTTTGCATACTCCAATTACACGTTACAGACTTTTAAATTATGTCTTTTTCTGTATTTTCTATCATTTTTTTCTTGCATCAAACTGAATACATAACAAAGATAGGTAACATTATTAGTAATGGCAGGTAATATTCTAAATGCTTTGCAGTTAACCACACTACAACCCCAAGAGATGGGTTCTATTAGCACCTTGCTTTTTAGTTGCAGAATTAGAGGCTCAGAGGAGTAAAATAACTCACCCAAGGTTATAGGTTAGACAACTAGAAGCTGTTGGCGTTAGCAGTCTGCATCCAGTCCTTATGCTAGAACTTTTGTGTAGACAAGGTACTTGCATTTATTTTAATCTTGTCAAATCTAAAAGCTAAGATAGAGGAGGTATTATAAATTTTGGCATATTTTGGCAATTAAGGTTATAAAGCACACCCTGGCTTGCTCACGGCCACTCATCCCACTTCCTATCCGACACGGCTTCTCAGCAGCCTCGGCTATCTTGTCGCTGTATGTGAGGAGACATCTGGGCTTCTTCTCTAGTCATAAAAAGAAAAGGCCTTCCCACAGGAAGGTACCCAAAAGAGTAGAAGCAAGAACACTCTGGCATCTTTTTTATTAACGATGATGATGATGGAATTATTATCTTACATTTGAGTAGTAATTTTAATTATTTTCAGTGAATTTCTATATCTATTATCATGTCTACTCCTCACAATGTCCTTGGGAGGTAGCTATAGAAAATGGACTTTTTAGTTAACCCATTTGGTTAGACAGGAAATTGTGATGTAGGTTTCATAACTTGCTGAATGAGTTTACCTTCGAGTGAGGGGAGACAATAAATTAACAAAAAGCAGCTATATGTTATGATAGAATGAAAAGCGTTGTGGATAAAACTAAGGCAGGACAAGGGGATAAAGGAAGCCAGGAGAGGGAAGGAGGGGAGGAGATACTACTTTATACAGTGTAGTCAACAAGATCTCTCTAACATGTGGGCAGAGACCTGAAGAGAACAAGGAAATGAGGCCTTAGGTGTTTGGGGGAAGGGTTTTCCAACTAGAGGAAATGGCAAGTGCAAAGGCCCTGAGGCAGGTTCCTGCTTGATGTGTTTGAGAAGTAGCAAGGAAGCCAGTATGGCTGTAGCAGAGTGACAGTGCGAGCAGAAGGAAAGGAAGCAGAGGCACGCCATGGAGGGTTTTGACTTTTAAACAGACTGAAACAGGGAGCAAAAGAGTGACATGTTTTGGCTCACACTGTAACAAGATAACTCTGGTTTCGTTGGTGAAGGGAAAGCTGAATCAGCAAGGAGGTTATTGCAATGGTCCAAGTAAGGGCTGATGGTGGCTTGGACCAGGAAGGGATGGGGAGAAGTAGCCAGAGTCTGGATTTGTTTCAGTAGTACTTGATGGGTTGGATGTGGCATGTGAGAAACAAAAGCAGCAGTGAGAATGTCATTGGAGTCTGAAGTTCAGGGGAAGCATCTGGATGTATAAATTTGGGAGCCTTCAGCATACAGACCGTGACCCATGGTCATGGGTGAAGTTGACAATGAAATGAGTCCAGGGACAAGGAGAGTTGGGGCCTTCCTGAGTTTAGCAGCAAGGGTCAAGGAGTACTCAGCAAAGGAGATGAAGAAGAAGCTGATAGAACAGAAGCATGTGCTATCCTGGAAGCCAAATAAAGAGAGTGTTTCAAGGAGGGCAGTGTGGCCGACTGTGCCAGGGCTGAAGATATGGACTGAGAATTGACTGTTGGGTTTAGCAACACGGAGGACATCAATGACCTCGACTAGAGCTATTTATGGAGCTGTAGGAATAAAAGTCTGGCCAATCAGAGTGAATTAAGGAGTCAATGCAAGGAGACAATCAGTGCCAGTGAGTGAGTATAGACTACTCTTTGGAAAGTTAGAGGAAAAGGGAAATGAGTTCTAAGCTGCAGCGGGCAGGGGACAAGAAAGGGAACAGAGTTTCACTTCTTGTTTTTTAGAATGAGAGCTATCTTTGTACATTTGTATCCTAATGGGAATGATTCAGTGGAGAGGGAGAGGCCAATGAACATTTTACATGTACTTTTCCTTAAGCCTCAAAACGCTCAATGAGGTAGACATGATTCCCGCTTTATACATGAGAATTGTGAGTCAGTGAATTTAGAGATTACATAGTAAATGGCACAGCAGGGGTTCAAACCCAGGTCTGTTGGACCCCAACATGAGTGCTTTTCCCACTGTTCTGTGTGGGAAATGGAACATACACATTGATTTCCTTAGATTCCAAAACCAGTCAGTATCAGGGCAGGATATGAGATGGACCAAAGGAGTTGAGGGTGCCCAAGCTCAATAGGCTGAGATTCTCTGGAACTCAGGAGAGCCACCCAGGTTGGGAGACTGATTCTAGCAAGATCCCTTTGTGATGTACTTAAGGCCAAGTGTGGGGAGGAGGATCAGAAATACAACATATTTCAGGAGGGCCTTGGACTCAAGATAGAAAGACAACTGTAGTCTGGCACCCAGTGGTCCCAGGTGACCCCAGCGAAGGCAGTTTCACTGAAAATCCCCAACCTAGAAAGTGTAGACCAAGCCTTCTATGTCTTCGTAATTTTAATAGCAGAATAGGACACTTTTGTAATGCACAGGGTGACTGGAGCACTTGTATATGCTGTGGGGGAAGGAGCTGCAACCGATGTAAAGATTGCAGTTTTGGGTATCCACAAATTTTATGATCTGTGTTATCCTAATTCAAACTTAGCATTGCAGACATGGTGAGCCAGGAGCATTTATATTTTATTTTTAATAGTCGGTGACTTCATCTCCCTTAATGGGTGTTTTATGAATTGGTTGAGAGTGAGGAAAGCTAAATGAGATACTGAGTCTTTGAAACTAATCATCTTGTTTTTATTTCAGTGAAAGTCATAATCTGGACCCTCAAGCAATATAGCAGCCACTCTCAGCTTTGATTGACAATCCTCTCATTTTCTGTGAAAGAATTTTGATTTACTCTTTTTGGTAAGGTTGATAGGAGGTGAGTGGGACTGTGGCTCTTTGATTCATGGTTGAACCTAATATTTTTCTTGACTGCAACAAATTTATCATTATTGATTCTGGAAAGGTGAAAACATGAAGAAATCTGATCTAAAAGCATAAAAAGTAAAACAAAAAGTTGTGAAAAATAAAACAAGGACAGTCTTTTGTTGTAGGAAACTCAGGAAATACTTCACCCTCCAAAAACTCAAACTCCAAAATGACACTGCCCCCAAAACTTGACCTTCCTTATCCACCTCACCACAAGGCCCTTAGCCTACTTTTGCCTCCACTGATCAAAGAAAACCTGAGATGCCTTCTTCAGCTTTCAAATCACAAGCCTCTGACTGAGTAACTTCGGTTCTCAAAACGTGAATGCAATTTCCAGGAGGTGAATTAGGCAGAAACGAGCTGGTTGATACTCTGGATTTTTGTTGTTGTTATTCATTTTTTCGAGCAAGGGAGAAAAATAGGAATGTTCTTACTTTAAGCCAGAAATTTTTCTTTGAATCTAATGTGGTACACATTTGGTGTCTGCCTGGGAAGTTTGTGAGATTGCATTGACTGATGTTTGTATTACTGTACCCTGCACTCTGCATCTCTTGCAGTAGTTTGTCTTTTTTCATTGCTGTCTAACATTCCAGGGACTGAGTACACCATGATTTATTTCTTCACTCCTTTTGATGGATATCTGGGTTGTCTCCAGTTTAGAGCTAGGATACTGTTTCTCTGAATACTGGGACCCATGGTCTTAGTGCTCTGTGTGCTCTTCTCTATAAGGAACACAATGAGTATAGGTAAGCACAGCACAGGAAGACAGTGCCAAAGAATTTTCAAAAAATATATACTTCCACTTGCAGGAAATGGGAGTTCTGGCTGTTCTGTGTCCTTGCCAACATTTGGTATTGCCACCCTTTTTTATTTTAATCATGCAGATAAGTGTGTGGTGGTATTTCATTATAATTTGTTCGATTTGTCAATATTTTCATTCAACTTTATTGGGATATACTTTACATACAAAATCACTTATTTTAAGAGTTCAATGAATTTTGATGAATATACATATACCAGTGTGATTACTACAATATCAAGATAAAAATACACACAGAGGCACACACATATATGGTTCCAGGTTTTTTTTTCTTGGTATTACATACAATTTGTAGACCTGATAGATAATTGTAACCATCACCATAATCAGGATATGGAAAAGTTCCCTCATCCCCAAAATTAGTTTTGTGTATCACTTTGTAGTCAAGCCCTCCCCTCACCCCCAAACCCCAACAACCATTCCTCTGTTTTCTGTCCCTATACTCATATTTTCCAGAATATCGTACAAATGAAATCATACAGTATATATCTCTTTGAGACAGGCTTCTCTCACTTGGCATAATGCCTTTGAGATTTATTTAAGTTCTTGCATATATCAACAGTTCAGTCATTTTTTATTGCTGAGTAGTATTCCATAGTATGGAGGTACCACAGGTTATCTGTTTACCAGTTGGTAGATGCGTAAGTCATTTCCAGGTTTTGGTAATTATGAAAAGAGCTATCAACATTCATGTACAAGTCACAACTTATGTGTGTGCTTAGCTTTTTAATTCAATAAGAGTAAATACTTAGTAGGATTGTAAGGTCATATGATAATCATATGTTCAACTTTGTAAGAAACCGCTGAACTGTTTTCTAGAGTGGTTGAACCATTTTGCATTCCTATCAGCAATGTATAAGAGTTCCAGCAGCTCTATATCCTCACCAACATTTAATATTATCATTTTTTTGTTGTTTTATTTGTTTCTAGTGTAGGTAATCTGATAGGTAAATCTCACTGTGGTTTTAATTGCATTTCCTTAATGACTAATAATGTTGAATATCTTTTCGTGTGTTATTTTTCATACAAATATCCTCTCTGGTGAGGTGTTTAATTTGTTTGCCCATTTTTGCATTGGGCTGTTTGTTACTTTACTGTTGAATTTTGAGAGTTCTTTGTATATTCTTAATACAAGTCCTTTCTGGATATGTGATTTTCAGATATTTTCGCACACTCTGTGGTTTTGCCTTTTTATTCCTTTAAATATAGTATGTATGTATGTACGTATGTATGTATGTAAAGTAAAACCTTGCTCTGTTACATATATATGTAACAGGTATATATATATATATATGTATATATATATACACACAGATATGTATATATACATATTTATAAAACAGAGCAAGAGGTTTTACTTATATGAGGTCTAATTTATCTATTTTTTTTTTATCCCACCTTTATGGGTTGTGCTTTTGGTGTTACATCTAAGAACTCTTTGCTAATTCAAGGTCAAGAAGGTCTTTGCCTAACACCAAGGCCACAAATGCTGATTTACTCTCTGTGGTTCCAATGTCAGTTCAATTTACAAAGCCTTTGCAGTGCTATTCAGATCTGTCTAGTGTGTGTGCCATCTGTTGGCCAGTCTGGAACCTGGGTGTTTGTCTATATTATAAATCAGTTCTCAAAGCCTTTGGTATGCTGTTCAGGGTCAGATCCATGCAGGTGCAACTTGGAGATGAGCTCAGAAGTTCATACAAGTTCATGCAGTTGCTTTTTCAAGAATAAATACTCTTGAGCCCTCCTCTGTGTCCACTCAAGGCTCCCTTTCCTGGCTTTCTGGTTAGGAAGTGGAACTTTAGCTTCCACACTCTGCTAAATACTTTCCATAGCTGGTTTTGCCTGACATGACAGAGAAAATTCAGAGAGGGGGGAAATGTAACAGCCTGGAAAAAGAGAGGAAACCAGAAAATTATCACAGATTCCGCCCATGGTCTTGGTGCAAAGGGTTAAGCTCCAAGATACTGGTGCTGCTATCACAGTCTCTTCTGTAGCAGGATATGGTTTGGGTGCTAGGGCAGAAGACAACAGAAAAGATACAAATGAAAAAGTGGGCATTCCCGACTCTGTCTGGTAGGTGCCTGTGGTTTGCCCCATTCTACAGACAAAAATGGGGGGTAATTCTACCGAGGTCTCACTTTCTGTACCTGGCGCGCACTTTTGGGTTTGGGACTGTCTTTGAGTCTGGGCCTGGGGGACTTCAGAGAAAAAAATAAAAACAACAGACAAGTCACCACCAGTTCAGTGGTACTTTGAGTTCTCCACTCTCCCTGCTAGTATTTACTTTTCTGGGTCTACAGAGAGCTGCTCCAGGCATGTTATTCAGGACTTTTAATTTCTTTCTGTGAGCACTTAGTTCACCTTACCCAGAACTAGAACCTCTCTGTGAATTTCATTTGCATTTATCTGACGACTGATAATCTTTTTATTCTACCAAGTTTGAACCTACACTTTTGTGAAGTGCTTATTCAAGTCTTTGCCTATTGTTCTGTTGAGACATCTGTATTTGTCTTCTTGATTTCTTGGTATTCTTTATATATTTTGGATGTGTCCTTTTATGTATGTATGTATGTATGTATGTATGTATGCATGCATGCATGCATGTATATGTATGTGTATATAACTATGTTCTCTCAAACTGTGACTTGTCTTTAACTTGCCTTGATTGATGTCTTTTCATGGACTGACTTTTTAATTTTAATGTAGTCCCAACTGTCAATCTCTTCCTCTATGGTTCATGTTATTTGTATCCTGTTTTAAAAATTTTTTGATTCCCTAAGGTCATAGAGCTATCTCCCATATTTTTTTCTAGAAGCCTTATTATTTTTATTTTTCGTGTTGAGATTTATAATTTACCTGGAGTTAATATTTCTTTATAGTATAAGATAGGGGTCAAGATTCATACTTTTCCATGAGCATAGCCATCGGCTATCTTTGAAAAGGCCATCTTTTCTCCACTACATTGCAGTTTCACCAGTGTCAGACATAAAGCCATCATATGTCTCATGCACTTTTTCTGCACTTTTGTTCTCTGCCAATGCTTTGTTTTGTAATGGCCCTGAGAGCCGAGCCTGCCATGAGGGTGGAAGTAGTGGAGAAGCCACACCACATGGAACACTGAGGACATCGTACTCTCATTTCCACTGCTACTATATCCCAGTTTGCTCCTTTCCGTTCCTCTACTGTCACTTTCATGGACACATTTAAAAATATTCAGTCTTGTGACTTGAGAAAGACAATGGGTAAATCTCCCCAGGGTAATAACCATCCTTTCTGTGCAGATAATGCTTAAATCCACCAGAACAGTACAGCTTTTCATAGCAGGCCTTCCCAGGGGTGGGGGTGGGGGGTGGTGCTTATTTTATAGTCTGTAGTTTCTGACGCATGGATCACTGGATTGGGGACAATCTGTTCTCAGGGACCACTGGCCAGCAGATGGAAGTGGGGCTGAGGTCAGGCCTAGAGAGGAACTCTGAACATCCTGATGGACATTAGTAGGCTGGGAGTTGAGCTTCTTGCCCTGCTCTCATTCTGGCCTGTCTGAAATGAGCTTATTGTTAGTTTGATCTAATCTCATTTCCAGAGGCTCTTGGCCCTTGGCTTTTAGTTCCCTTTCCTCATTATAGAGACACAACAGAAAATTCAGTGAGGCCCCTGTGGATGGTCTTTCCATTTGTCAGGGGCCTTACTGGTTGGCCCAGAGACACCTGGAGTAACCAATTCTGGAGA
>NW_011888909.1:3748270-3768553 GCF_000151845.1 Pteropus vampyrus
GGGGTGGGGGGTGGTGCTTATTTTATAGTCTGTAGTTT
Organism: Pteropus vampyrus; assembly: GCF_000151845.1. Taxonomy (NCBI): domain Eukaryota; kingdom Metazoa; phylum Chordata; class Mammalia; order Chiroptera; family Pteropodidae; genus Pteropus; species Pteropus vampyrus. The sequence goes on from NW_011888909.1 coordinate 3,748,309, forward strand.
CTGACGCATGGATCACTGGATTGGGGACAATCTGTTCTCAGGGACCACTGGCCAGCAGATGGAAGTGGGGCTGAGGTCAGGCCTAGAGAGGAGCTCTGAACATCCTGATGGACATTAGTAGGCTAGGAGTTGAGCTTCTTGCCCTGCTCTCATTCTGGCCTGTCTGAAATGAGCTTATTGTTAGTTTGATCTAATCTCATTTCCAGAGGCTCTTGGCCCTTGGCTTTTAGTTCCCTTTCCTCATTATAGAGACACAACAGAAAATTCAGTGAGGCCCCTGTGGATGGTCTTTCCATTTGTCAGGGGCCTTACTGGTTGGCCCAGAGACACCTGGAGTAACCAATTCTGGAGAGAAGGGGAAACCCTTTTACTTCTTCTCAGGAGGACTTGACTCTCCCAACCATCTTAGAAAATTTTCTGGATGCACAAAAACAACAAAGTCTCCAATCCTATGTCTGTGGTCCTCAAGAAAGGACAGAATACACTTTGAGACAACTTGTTCACCTTTAGAACTGGTCACATTATGTAGTTCCTTCTGTTAGACTTTATGTGAGCTTATCTGTGAGACCCAGAAGAAAGGTAGCTCCTCCCCAAGGTGAGATACATTGCCTGACCTTTCAGACTGGCTTTCTCAGTGTTGGGTAACCCAGAATGTCAAGTCTTCAGATGCTTCTACATTGGAGTGCTTAGAGATGAACATAAGAGATGAGCATAGACTGCTCGATCTAAAGCAACCCACTATACTGGTAGCTATGGCATTATCAGAGGTTAGAGCAAATAGGAACCTGATTGGTTTGCCCTTCTCCTTTTTAATAATGTTTACTAGCATCCTCAGAATGTCCACCAGAATGACTAAGAATCTTTTCCTAAAACATGGAGAAACAGGACATAACAGTTTCTCTGATGAGTTTTAATATGGAGAAGGGACTTTGAGCTTAGGATATCTTTATATATTCCAGGCTTTTGACTTTCTATATTTCCAAATTTGGGGTATGAAGTACATGCAGTGAATACTTTCAGCAAAGATAAAAGATGATTGTCACCCTACCACATCTCTATTAGCGCAAGAAGACATAGTCAACTTCATGGCTCATAGGATCAGAATCTATTTCTAGTCCTGATTTCTTTCCATTCATTGGCAAACTGAACACAATGTATCTTAGTTATAACTCTCCATTTTGCCATCAAGGTGCAACAACAACACTGCTATCTGGTTCTGGTATTAAGACAGTTAGTTCTTTTAAAAATAATTTTATATAATCAGCAAAGTCACTATCATTATTCCTGAATTAGATGTGGGTCCAATGAAATCATAGCTAAACTATTTGAGGTGCACAAAGGTCACTTCTCACTCATTCATTTATAATGCCAGGAGGCACTGTGCCAGATGTTGGGTATACAACAGTGAAGAAGACAGACAAGGAATCAGAAATAGAGCATACATTCTCTGGGGACCTCTCTTCTAAAGCCTACAAAAATATTACAAATAGAACCTAGTTGTGCTCAATGAGAGTGTTTGAGATATATCTGAGGAAAATGTTACCTATCTTTCCACCTTGGAAGTCAGCCTCATAGACCAGAAATTCTCAATCTCTTGTCTGCTATAAAACACTCAGGAAATTATGTTCACGTTTGTACCACACTCCCAGTACTGTTAAATAAATTTCTCAGAATCCTCCCTTCTTGTGAAAGAAGAAAAGAAGAAAGAAAGAAAAAGAAAGAAAGAGAGAGAGAGGGAGAAGGAAAAGAAGAAAGATGGAAATGTATGCTGACAATGCTCCACGTACTGTCCCCTAATCCATTCTTTGCACTGGGTCCTGGGAAGCTGATCCCTATGGGTTACGTCTCCTAGACAACCTTTCTACTGGCTTCTGGTTGAGTTAGGCCAATGGGAGACAATGGCAGGAAATCTGAGGACAGTAGAAAAGAGAGCCTGGGGTATTTCTCTCCTGCTCACTTCTTGCTAGGGCTGTGCTACTCTAACAGTGGCAATTCACATGGGGTGTACCTCTTTAAGTTCTAATGGGGTTCCAGTAACCCTTTCCATTCAGCCCTTTGGGAGTGGGAACATCTTCCAGCTATGTTAGCCTTGGGAGTCTCACAATCTTGTTTGTTCCCTTAACCTGTCTATGCTATGTAAACAGTCTCTTCATTAATGCTTCCTCATTTGTATCTGGGTGCATTCCGTTTCCTTATGAAATTCTGATACAAAACGCAAGTGTTGGAGAAGGAAAATAATTATAGGAATAACCTGAATCCACTGACATATGCACAAAAAAATAATGTTAATAGAAGCACTTGTAAGAAATCTCATGATCAACACTGTCTACATTTTGAGAAACTACAGGCCTAGTCCTATTTGGTCTCTCTCTGCTTGCTATCTATGTTTGGATGGATATCCTAGACTATATAAAGGCTGAAAATATCTACTCATTTAACCTTATAAATTGGTGAGATTAGAAGAATGAGATTGACTGGGAAGATTTCAAATTCCACTAGAAACTTTTCATTATCCATTGACCTTTTAAAATTCCATCTTAGGTGGCTTGAGGAAAAGATTTTTCTTCCTCATCTTATCTACAAATTGCTGAAAATTTAAAACTAGTTTTACCTGTAGTATGTCATGGCAAATATGGGTCTGTCCTTTCTAGTGCCTGATCTGACAGGGTTTGGTAGTTCTCTTCCCCCATCAAAAAAAGATAAACTCTGATGAGCTTAACAAAGTAACAAAGAAAAAGTGAAATCAGAAGAAATTAGCAGAGATCTCATCAATTCAACACTTACTCAAATTTTTAGTAACCTTGAAAGATTCAGGTACAATAAATTCTTATATGAGAAAATAACTTTGGCTTTCAAATACTATAATGAGGACAGGTTTAGACATAGGTATTTAATATCTGAAAATGGCATTGAAATTTTGAAATCTCAGTTATTAGAGAAATCTAGAAAGTTTACTCTTCTCAGTATCACAAATTAAGGTCACCTGTCCCAAACAGTAAGCTGCAACTTTCTTATTTCCTATTTTTTTCTCCTCTCTTCATCTCCAAATCCCACTCCCTTTCCCTTACCCTCTGGTCACTAAAGTGTTTGATAGGTGTCTTTATACATATTCCTTTGCAACAATAGTTAAAATATATAACACTTACGGGGCACTTACTATATGTTCTAAATGCTTCACATACATTAACTCATCTAATCTGGATAACAGCACAATAGTATGATTTTGCAAATAAGAAAACTGAGGCACAAAGAATTTAAGCAACTTGCCTAAGACAAGCAGTTAAGCAGTAGAACTGTGATTTGAACCTATGAAGTCTGGCTCCAAGAATCCATGATCTTATCTCTCTGATATACTGCCTCAAATTAGGTGTTGTTTTAAATGTCCATGTGCTTCATGCTACATAAATGTTTCAGCTATGAATCTCATTGTGTTTCTTTCTTTGTGACTAAAGTCCCCATTTTTTAAGATTTATCTACATTGCTATACAAGTACATTTGGATTGTTGCAAAGTATTTTATTATGCTACACATATGTACTCACTTACTCCCCTAGGAATGGATACCTAGGCTACCTCCAACTCTGTACCACAAATAGACCATGATCAGCATCCTCCTACATTCCCCTTTACAGTCCTGTGTGAGAATGTCTCTAAGAAGAATACCCAGCATGAGATTTCTGGGCATGTGCATACTTAATGATATTAAGTACTTACATATTACTCAAGCAATTTTTAACTAGGTCCAGGAAATACTCAATCATCTATTTATTCATCCATCCATCTATCCATCCATCCATTCATTCAATCACTTATTCATTCATTCCTATTGAATGACAGGCACTGAAGATATAAGCATGAATAAGAAAGATATGGAGCTTAAACATACTGAGCCTAGAGTCTAGTCCTTGCCAGCTTAAAAGTGCTTCCATCAGATAGAAAAAGACAAATGCTGTATGATTTCACTTATATGTGAAATTTAAAAGAACCCCAAACTCATACATAAAGAGAAGGAATTGGTGGTTGCCAGAGGTGGGGTGGGGGGAGTGCAAAAATGGGTGAAGGTGGTCAAAAGATATAAAAAAAATGTTTCCTTCAACTCCATGGGTATGGGTATACCCCTATCTAGCTTTACCCTGTGACCATTAATATCATTCTCAAAAGAGCAACTCTTTATTCCCTTACAAAATATAAATATCTTTAACTTACTGAGCATTTCATTAAAAGCATATGCCTGTTCTCTATATAAATCACAAGTCTGGACCTCTCAAACAATATTCTAAATGAGGTGGTCATTAGATACAGCTTTTCTAATGTTGACCAGTGCAGTATTCTAGTACTCCGTGGAAAAATCTGTAAGGAGTAAGGTGGATTTAGAGATCGGGTTGAACTCAGAACCAGCATCTTAAAAACACCACTAAAATCTGAATTGGCAGAAATAGTTTTTGAGAAATTAAGGAAAAATAGAAAATGTCTTCTGGTTCACATTTTTTTTTTAAATTGTGCCTTTAATTGCTTAGATGTTACTTTTAGAAAAGTTCGATTCTTCGTGTGTCCTTTCCTCTAACCTTCAACAAAGGAAAACTAAAATCTTCCTCCCAGTTGCAGATAACGTGATTTTACCATCACAATTAAGGAGTAGCTTTAACGTCAAATGCATTCTAGAAAAAAAGGGCTTCAGATATACTATTAAAAAACAGTAACAATGAACATTAAATGTTTAAATGGCCTAGAGCTAATTTCCCATGAGTGTGTCATCTCATTCATTTTCTAGAGGCTCATTTTTCACCCATTATATCTACAACCACAAGCCACATTGCTCAAAGTTCAAAACTAAGTATATGGTAATGACCACTTAAAATATTTTCCAATTTAAAATTATTGTAGCCATGTTCTGTGACATAAAATGGAGCACCAGATTACTCCATTGAGTGATATAAATAATCTTGCAAAGATAACTTGATATTTCCAAGCTTCCTTGTAATCCTCCTAGGTCTTCTTTCTGGGAAAAAGAAGAGTAGCTTTCCAGTTAAGACTGTGTGCTTCTTAGAGCTTCCCATTGTTAAAATATGGAGTTCTGCATATAAACGTCAGCAACGTAAATCTGCTCTCCAGGTACTATCATAGTGTAACCTTGAATTTAACATACAAAAAACTTAATAGCAACCTAATTGAGACAATTACTATTTTTGCAAGTTAACCTGGGGGATATGGAGTTCATCTATTCCCCTGGTAAAGACTGGATAATAAATATTTTAGGTTTTATGGGCCCTGTAGTGTCTGTCCTGATGACTCAGCTTTACTGTTGTAGTGAGAAAGTAGTCATAGACAATACAAATCAGTATGGCTATGTTGCAGTAAACTTTATTTACAAAACAGGTGGCAGGCTAGGCTTAGTCTGTGAGCTTTAGGTTATAGACACCTACACTTGGTCAATGTTTCTTAACATTTGGGGGGCAGTGACGGTCATTTTCTCTTTTGAAAGTCCTATGAAAATTATAGTTCCTTTCTTCATATCAATTCAAATAGTTTTTGTGTGTGACTGTATAAATTTTAAACCCCCAAGTCAAGAAGCTTTCTCTAGACACTCTATAATCTATCATTGAATTCAGCTTCCCCAATAGAAAATGTTTCTGGAACATTCTTGAGAAGCTGTCATTGGCTTTCTTTAAAAACTGTTTAGGAAAGCTGTCTTTGAAGCTTATTTACGTGTTTATTCCAACAATGTAATGGATGAACTGTTCAAAATTGACACAACCTAAATGATAAACCTAAACCTAAAATGATAAAACATAGAAGGAAACATGGGAGGCCTTGAGTTAGGCAAAGATTTCTTAGACATAAAACAAGAACCATAAAACAAGAAATGTCAAATTGGGTTTCACAAAAATTGATGCATTTTTTTTTCAAAAGACACTGTTAAAACAATGAAAACACAAACCATAATTGGGCATAAAATAGTTGCAAAACAAATATCTGTTTAAAAATTTTGTGTAAGACTATATAAAGAACTCTCAAACTCAAAACTAAAAAAACAGTCAATACAGTAAAAAATGGGAAATAGACAATACCATACATATCACTAAAGAAAATTAAGCAAATAAAAAGAAAATGAAAGTCACAATAACATACCATTATATGCCCGTTAAATTTTAAAAGAAAAAAAACTGAGAATATCAAGTGTTGATATGGATGTAAAGCAGCTGGAATACTCACACATTGCTAGTGGGAATGAAAAATGGTACAGCCACTTAAGAAAACATGTTGGCAGCTTTTAAAAATAATGTTAAACATATACCTACTACATGATCTAGATTTCCCACAACTAGGTATTTACTCAAGAGAAATGAAAACATATATCCACATAAAGAGTTGTTTATGAGTATTTATAGAGTTTATTGATAACCATTCTGCAATGAACTGAATGCTATATTGAAATACAAACCCCTAAGGTGATGGTATGAGGAGGTGAGGTCTCCATAAGGTGATTAGGAGCCCTTGTGAATGGGATTAGTGCCCTTATAAAAGAGATTCCAAGAGAGCTCCCTGGTCTACCATGAGAGAACACATTGAAGAGACAGCAATCTATAAACCAAGAGTCAGGCCCTCACCAGACACCAGATCTGCTAGTGCCTTCATCCTGGGTTTCCCAGCTCCAGAACTCTGAGCAATAAATTCCTGTTATTTATAAGCCACATGGTCTATATTTTACTATAGCAGTCAAAATAGACTAAGACACACTCCAAACACAAATGTCCACTAACTGGTGAAGGGATAAATGAACTGGGTGCATGCTATAGTAGGACACTGGAGGACTACTGAGCAATAAAAAGAAATAGACCACTGACACATTACTACGTGGATGAATCTCAAAAGCGAAATGCAGAATGAAAAAGCCAAGAGAAGGGTTACAAACTGTATGATTCTATCAATATGACATAGAAAAGGCAAAACTATAAGGAGTGAGATGAGATCAGTAGTTGCTAGGATCTGGGGCTGGGGGATGAGAAAATTTTGAAGGCAATGGGAGTATTTAATATCTTTATGGAGATGGTGGTTCTATGAATAGGTAAGTTTTTCAAAACTCATAGAGCTGTACAAAAGGATATTTTGGAAATTATATCTCAAAATATTCCATTCAGTATCTTTTTCCTGTGGAATTACAGAAGAAATGTCTCACCGGAAAGGGTTAAACGTCTCTCGAGTACTGAGTTGTTTTTATCTTTTGGAGACTGTGAATCATATAACTGATTAGTGTTACCTCTTTGCTTGGACTGTGAAAACTGAAAGCTGGGTGTCCAACATGTATTTTGGGTATTAATCATACCCTTGACATAATCTTATTTCTCCTACTTTCATTTGCCTTTCAAAGTGATTTCTTCTCAACAATTTTTTTTTAACCTTAACGTGGCCTATGTACTTTTCAGAGACTAAGTATTTTTCATCAAGACACAGTATATATAAACAGATAAATAAATACATCATGGATATGAAATAAATCATAGAGGTGTCTCCTCCTGTGTGCCATAAAATCCTAATTCATTAAAGCATATTATCATGTAATATCTAACATGTTTTATTCATTTCTGGGTGCTTCCCTCGATAAGAGATGAGGATCAAACAGCATTACTGGGGAAAAGTGAAGAAGATGGTATGTAGGAAACAGAAAACTAGGGCAATTTTTCTTGGTGAAGAAAAAAGACAGGGCAAGTGTGAATGCTGCCTTCAAATATTTCATAGGTTGTCAAGTAGAGCAGAGGGGAATTAATTCTGACTTGTCCTATTGCATTATGAGTGAGACCAGTGAGTGCAGGCTATATATTTCTAATGGAGCACAGCACAGATGAAACGTATTGCCTGAGGAAAGAGACTTTCTGGCAGTGGATATAACCAAACATATGTTGGATAATCATTTGGCTGAAATCTCATACAAAGATTCATTTAGATAGATAAATGGTTGCTTCCTTCTAATACCAAGGTTCAATAGTTATTTAATCCCATGAGAAAACAGTACCCTTACAAAATGAAACAAATGTATTTTGACTAAGCAAGCACCATTATTTTTTTACTTATCAATTTGTTTTATTATATTAAGTTGTACCATAATTCCAATATGTTAGAACAAGTAGTTTATAGCAAGCGGACATTCTTACAACTATTCTAGGATCAGGCTGTTAAGAAATGAAAAACAAAATTGTAACTAGAGTTTTAGCGACTCATGTTTGCAAAATATACCCTTTTCATGCACAGCCAGCTGTCTTTTTTGCCCTCTGGAAATAGGTAGGGAATACAGCCCTCTCTGAATGGAAGTTTAAGTGATTTTCCACTTTGCCCTTGTGCTTTAACACTTGGGTAATAAAGCTCCTGACATTTTCAATAAAAAGCAAAGAAGGAGAAGTGCTCCTTACTCACGGAAGAGCTCGAGCCGGCACCATCCTAGCATTTTCCCACTTGACAAAGCCCAATCTTTGCCAAGCGGCCAAACCTATGGTTTAAAACTCACTTATATCAGCATTAGGAATCAGAGGGTGATGGTTCTGAAAAACTGAGAACCAATTTCAAGCTGGTTTGAATGCTTGGGTTCCAAGGCTGCATGGGGTCACCCACAGCATTCTCAACAGAACTAAGGGATGAGAAACACCTGCAGGCATTTTAGACCAAACTAAGAACTGAGCAAAGGAAAGAGTAAAAGCAATACTGTATCATTACTGAGAATTATAGGCACATAGTTACAAAAGAAGACTGGTTAAGTGGGGGTATAATGGAGTATGTTTACTAGAAGGCACTATAGAAAAAGGCCAGAAACAAAGGACCTGAAGAGACATTTTTCCAAAAACACATGCAAACGGCCAAAGGGTACAGGAACAGGTGCTCTACATCACTAATCATCTGGGAAATACAAATCAAAACTGGGAGGGGAGGGGAGGAATGGCCAAAAAGAGCTATCATTTCACACCTGTTAGAACAGCCATTATCAAAAAGACAGGAAGAGATAAATGTTGGCCAGGATGCAGACAAAAGGGAACCCTTGGGCACTGTCACTATGGAAAACAGTTCTGAGGTTCCTCAAAAAATTGAAAATTGAACTACCATTAAAAAATAGCAATCCCACTTCCAAATATATATCTGAAAGAAATAAAATCACTATCTCGAAGTGATATCTGCACCCCCATATTCGATGCAGCATTATTCACAATAGTCAAGACATGGAAACAATCTAAGTGTCTATCAACAGATAATGGATAAGGAAAACAAACTTTTTTATGTAGACAAACTTTTTAACGGCCAAATAATATTAATGATATTAAGAATATTAATATGGCTGCATAATAATTATATATACATTCAAACACAATGAAATTAAATATATATGAAATGAAGGAAAGGAAATTCTGCCATTTGCACCAACATAGATAAATCTTGAGGGTATTATGCTTAGTGTATTATTAACTCAGAAATCTTCCTTATATGTGGAATCTAGCAAATCTGAATTCATAGACACAGAGGGTTGCCAGGGGCTGAAGAGAGAGGGGCAGGAAAATGGGTGATGGTGGTCAAAACGTACAAACTTCCAAATATAACATGAATAAGTTCTGGGGATCTAATGTTCAGCCTGGTGTCTAAAGTTAACAATACTTGAATGTTGTTAAGAGAGTAGGCCTTAAATGTTATCACAAAAACAACAATAAAAAATGATAACTATGTGAGGTGACAGTGGTGTTAAGTGGGATTGCTATTTTTTAATGGTAGTTCAATTATTGTGACAGTTTTGCAATATATACATATATCAAATCATCACATTGTTCTCCTTAAACTTACATAATGTTATATGTCAATTATATCTCAATAAAACTGGGAGCAGGGAGGAATGGCCAAAAATAAAAGACAGTTTATGATGTCGGAATGCATCTAGCTTCTCATTGGTATTAACAGCCTCCCCAAAACCAAAAGAAAATTCTCCATAGCATAGATATTTTATGTTAGGAATTTCATAGATCTGAGATTAGAAAGTTCTAATGTAGAATTAGTATTTTAGAGGGCAAGTAGAAAGAACTCGAAACAACAAACAAGTATTTATTGAGCACCTACTATGTGCTAACTACCAAATTAGGTATTTTATGTACATTATCTATTTGATCCTCATGACTGCAAGAGGCAGAGTCATGTTATCATCTCCATTGTACAAGTGAAGAAACAGAGGTTCTAAGTGTTTAAGCTATCTGTTCAAGTTCAATTCAAATAAAAATTGGCGAATACAGGTTTAATACCCACAAACAAATCCAACAAATGGACACACAATGGCCTCCAGACAGTGGACCTGAATAATTTTCGTATTCCTCTGAAACCTTCAGCCTTCCAGAGGTGTACAGGTCCAAAGCTTAACAATAACATTCAGCTGGTTCTGAACTTCTCAAAGGATGCTTTAATAGTGGGTATTTGCCTGTTGTTGTGTGGTTGGGAAAAAGAAACTTAGAGTGTATCTGACTTCAAAGTTGTTTTGTCCAAAAGAGTTCAAGTTATGAGGCCTTTATGGGGAATTATTATATAGACGTCTGATTCATTTTTTGGTACTGCTTTAGTTTATATCTGAAAGGAGAACATTTTTACCTTTTTTCTATTTTTGTCTGTTGAGAGTTCAGTCACCCCCACACATGCAGAAAAAAATAGAGCCAAGGTATGATAATTTGGCCAGAGGCGTGTCCACCTTTTTAGTTTTTTTTGTCACATGTGATAAATGATGTCAGACAAAGCTGTCAGATGAGATTTAGAGGTGTGCGGGGGAGGGAGCAATCAATCTCCAATTTCCGGAATTTAATGTATTCTAATGAGCTACTTTCAGTTGATTACCATAAGTTCTGACTTCCAGCTTCACTTGAACAGATGCTTGGCAGTGATTGATAGGTGTTTAACTCTCCTAATTTGAGTCCTGTAAAGCAATCAAGTATCAGCCGTCTCAGCTGCAGTCTGGTTTGGAGACCTGTAAAGCTCATGGCCACAGTGTGATCTCTTGTGCTCTCTCATTTGTTCCCCAGATTTTGCAGCTAGGTGCAGTCACGTGATGCCTGCCCTTGAAAAGATCAACAGTGCTGCCAGCACTAAACCCCAGGTGGTGCCCAGCAGGTCACAACTATGCTTGCCCTTTGAACCCCTCACACCATCCGCAAACAGAATGGTGGGTTCTTTGAGGGCAGAAGCTAATATATTCTGGTCGGTGGTCTCTTAGCACCTAGCACAAGATACATTTTTGAAAAAACAATCCTGTACTACTTAACAGATGCATTTCCTGAAAATTGAATTCCAGGACAAGTGTTCCGTGTTTCTGATGTTTACACTACAGAAAACAGGTCTGCCGATATATAGCAGAGTCACTGTGTGGTTAGAGCAGAAATGTGTCTTCTTGCTCAAGATGTAGGCTTTTAAAACCAAAGAAGAATTTATAAACTGTAAATCCTCATTAAGAATTTTATACTTGGCAAATTTAGAATTTATGATAATTTGATGTGAGTAAGGCCTAAGTCTTTCTCTTCATTATCATTGAAAAAAAGCTGTCTGGGCAAACAAATAGTGTAAACAAAATTACAGAGCTTTAGTTAAGTAACTTGAGAAAAAAGAAAACTGTTAGGGACTTTGGCAGTTTAATTGAGGGTGTAAAAGGATGCTAATTATCAATGTGTCTCAGAGCTTCCATTTAAAAACACTTTTTAAAAGTAGCAGTTAATTCCAATTACCTTACATATACAAGAATGTGGGGAAATATTGTGATAAAACCCCATTTCTTAAAAATGCCTAAGCAATGAGATATCTCTAATTCAGGCTGACCTTCTCTATGTAGTCTGAATTGGTACAGTTCAAGCAAATATGCAATAAGCAACATGATCATCTTTATTAATCTGGATCATCCTTGCAGGAATTGCAGTGCTACCATTGCTGTTTGCTCGTCTCTGGGGAAGGAACAAGAGGCCATGTTCTCCTGGCATTCGGGCGCTTGCACTACTGATATCTTGGGGTGTTTTCTTCTGCTACTATACTAATTGATCATTCTGTGCCTAAACACTCCAGGGCAGAATTTTGTAGACAACAGTGACAATTGTGATATACTCTGTGACCTGGATGAATTAGAAGGAATAAGTGGGCACATATAAGCAAGTTCTAAGGAACAAGCCACCATCAGGGACAGCTGTGACTTAGAAAATGTAGGAGCAGATGTTCTCTCCCAGCCCTGCTGTCAGCTGGAAGGAACTGGTAACGACCTGGTCCTGGCTCTGATCATGGTTCTGTAGCTCCTGCCTGGACTGGGGCAGTTCTACTCAGATTAAAAATTAGGTTGAAAGCCAGCATAGGCTCCATCTGGGCAGGAGTTCCAGGAGCTGGGAATAAGGTTCCTGAGATATTTTGCTCTCTGTACTTACTAATCTTCTGTCTGGGGGAAGAAGATCCTGTCCTCCAGCCAAGTATCCACAGCAGGGCTTCATATCAGCTGGGCCTTCCATTAAATCCAATTAGTCACTTGCTCAGCTTCCTCTCCTTGGAAAGAAGGGTGCTGTGCATACACAGATGTGCTTCTCTAGATAGACCCACCCAAACAAAAGGGTGCAGAGAGAGGTGCTACAGCAGAGGCACACATTTAGAAGGGAATTAGAGCTGTGTTCTACCTTCTTTCCCTCTTGTACCATCTGTCTGACATTGGCTCCTCTAGTTGGTGGCATCTGTGTTCTGGGTCACTTAAAAGAATCAAGTTTAAACACCCACTTGAAAGTATATCTGCACCCCCAGTACAGTATGGACAAGACATGGAAACACCTAAGTACCCATCAATGGATGAATGGATAAAGAAAATGTAGTACACTTATACATAATGGAATATTACTCAGGCATAAAAGAAGGAAATTTTGCCATTTGCAACATGGATTGATCTTGAAGACATTATTCTAAGTGAAATAAGCCAGAGAAAGACAAATACCATATGATCTCACTTATATGTGGAATCTAAAAACAAACAAACAACTTGAACTCATAGATACAGAGAACAGATTGGTGGTTGCCAGAGTCAGGGGTGAGGAGTGAGCAAAATAGATGAAAGTGGTCAAAAGCTACAAACTTTCAGCTATAAAATAAATCAGGTTGTAATACACAGATGATGACTATAGTTAATAATACTCTTATATATTGCAAAGTTACTAAGAGAGTAGTTCTTAAAAGTTCTGATCACAAGAACAAAAATTATAACTGTGTGGTGATGGATGTTAACTAGACTTATTGTAGTGATCATTTTGCAATATATACAAATATCAAATTATTATATTGTACCCCTGAAACTAATATAATGTTATATATTAGTGATATGTCGATAAAAATATGAAAAAAGAATCAAGTTTAACTCTAATGTCAGAATCAATATTTGTATTCTCTCCTTCCATCCATTGCACCTTAATTTCCTGACATGGTTTATGCCTGGCATCCACCCGATGCCTCATGGGAAATGCTTGTGCTCTTGAAGGCTCTGTGCCCTCTCATCCCTGTTCTATGCACTAACTTTTGCACCATCTTGTTCCTTCATCCTCTCTTCATGATATCGGTTCCACCATGAAACACAGTATTATCAACTATACTAAGGTGTTTCTCTTTGAGATTTCAAGTACATTCAATTTATGCCAGACTTAGGACTCGATAAGAGACAATTTCCAACTATGCACAACTGATTTAGAGGATTCTCAAGATAAACATTTTTTCAAGGGCGATATTGGGCCTGGGTCAGCCATTAACTTCGTTTAAACAATGGTTTCAGTCAAGAATAAAAGAGCATTGTACGTTAAAGTAGAGTGAAACATATGAGGATAAAGAACATGGCTGCCCACCTGGTCATGGCAATGACTAAAAGGTCATGAACACCATAGTGTCCCCGAGCAGGGCTGAACAAGGAAACAGAGGAAAAGGCAAATGTGGAAGCTGAACAGGACATCCTAGGGAGCCCTTCCTTCAGAGGGATAATTGATGGGAATGGTCTGGAACCACATACTCCCAGTGTTAAACTCTTTCCTTTGTCCCAGAGCTTTCCCCTCCCCAAATGCAGAATGTCAGGGGACTTTGTCCTTGAGCAACAGTTGCCTCTACAGATTCCTACATGAAACGTGGTCCAGGTCCAAATCAGCTGGAAAAAGAGGATTGGGTGTGTGAAGGTTTAAGGTGTTCCTAGATATGGGAGATAAATGAGGTCCTGCCTTTGATGCTGATCTTACTTAAAAATATGTGTGCTTGATGAGGACTTCTGAGAGGTAAAAGTTACCTGCTTCCTCACACCAGATTTTATAGTCAGAGAGGCTAGTACATCGTACTCAACCTGATAGGTCTGTCCCATGAGTGATGGATACCTGCAGGGGCTTATGTGACACATATATGTGCTGTGGTGCTTACAAAAAGCAATGCATATAAAAACAAAATCATCTGTCTTTATGTCCACTAGCTCTTGAATCAAAGCAACACAGACTAATTCACATATTAGCTGCTATCAAAGATGTGTTGTTGAGGAGAGGCTGTTCCATGATGTGACTGCTGCCTGTTCCACAAGGTGGACCTGGGCCAGAACAGAAGTTGCTTTTCGCAAACTCCTCTTACAGATTGTCTAATCATAACTGATGTTCATTCTGACATAAATCAGTAGCCCCTTTGCCTTCTAATATGAGTTGGTTCCTGGAACAGGTTATTGTATTACCTGGTCAAGTACGTAAAGTAACTTCTCATACACTCATGTACTAGTACCCATGACTATACCACCCACTACACTTTAAAATTGCCAAGGTGTATGGGGATCCATTTTGTCTCGCAGATGCCCAAGACATGCCTTGCATGTACGTTTCCCTTAATAAATTTTATTAATTACCAGACTGGAGAGACCAGGCTCTTTCTTCAGTCTTTCTCTCCTCTCTGCTTACAGAGGTAGAGTTCAGTCTTGGGGCTTTTCCCTGGGTCTGATATACGAACAACTGGCAAGCCAGACAGGAAACCGAAGGGATAGGCCTTGAAAAGAGGTATCCACAGAGGGGCAATCTCACGTTGGCCATCTACTTCCATGTCGGGAGTGGTGGCCTGTATGTTAGGTACATACAGACTGCTGTGTGAGTATGGGGATGCCCATGAAATGCAAGCCGGTCTTATGCATTTGTTTGAGGAACTACACATTACATACTGCTGCAAGGAAGAAAAGCTTACTACTGCCGCTGTGGGTAAGCCATTGATGCCCTGCTAGACTCAGAAGCCAGGTTTAGAAAATTAGAAGAAGAACTGAAATTAGAAAAAAATATTAGAATGTCTACAGCTCTGTCGGCAACAGGACTAGCTGATAAAAGTAGGAGCAGGGACGCCATGTTTTTTATGGCAGACTTGAGTTGAGGTATCTGTTTGCATCTGTTTGTATGTTCATGCGTGTCTGTGTATGTGTTGTATCTGTACAGTATTTCCTACGCCCAGATGGTTGCTACCTTGTAAAAGAACTATGTTTAATTGGCTTAAAGGAGTTAAGTTCTTATATAAATTAAGGATTAGGTATTCTAAAACTCTCAGAAACATAGAAACTAACTCAAATGCTTTTTAGTATCATGTGACCTAGGAAAATATTTGATATTAAAGCTACTTTAAATATGTTGGTTAATTAAAATGGATATGTATTTAGAGTTATCAACATTAATTATAAATTTGTTAGCAATAATAATAACTTAGAATATGGCTAATTTTGTCTAAAAACTCATGAAGATTTTATGGGTAACCTACACATAACTGTTAAGAGTTAATAAATTAAATATTTAAGTAGAATATAAAGTTTTTAATCGAAATCTTTGGCAATAATTGTAAAAATTTTGTGAAAAATAATTCTTTGGAGAAAAATTTTAATGTGTAGTCAAGCTGGCTAAGATTAGAATGGATTTAATTAAGTGAATTTAAATATCAAATGTAAGCTGATGCAAATTAAAGTTCGGTTCTCTTTCTGTTAAAAGAACAAAGTTTTCTTGAACTATGGGTCTGCTTCTGATAAGGTATTATAACAAGTTTTCCGCCTAGAAAGAAAAGATTCTGTGTTTTATCAAAACAATTTTCTGTTTTATGTTGTTTTAATCAGGTCTTTGATTACTTAAGAAAACTGAATGTTCTCTGTAGTAAAAGTTAACCTTCTGTATTTGAAATGCCCTAGCTGACTTTCATGAAAAGGCAGCAGCAACAAAACATACAAAGATTGTGGCATATGTAGATAAAGTCCATTCTCCAAAAGTGATCCCTTATTTTCAGACTTCTGTGGTTCTGATGTCCTTGTAACATGGCAACAGTCTGCTCCTGAATAAGGCGAAATTAAGATGGGTAAACAATAACTGTAAAGTAAAGAGTAGGGGCCATGAGAACCCCAAGATAGTCACGTGTTTCTTCTAGGCTCCCTGGCAAACTCTGTTTTTCATTTTTTTGCATTCCTTTATGCACCATAGTGCATTTAAGCTGGACTTCATTCAACCACCACTAAGTATGAATTATCGATATGTTCTTGTTGTATGTATATTTTCTGGATGAGCTGAAGTCTTTCTCTACCACAAGGTTGATGCCCTAACAGTAACAGAGACTGTTAGAAAATGTGTTTCCCACTTGGGTATTCCTTCCAAGAGCTCTCTCAAAGCTGTTTACATAGCCCCACTATATGCCATGGGATGGTGGCTTGGGACCTGTCACTTTTTTCCTTCCCGACCTCTGTGAAATGGGTTCGTTACATTGATAACATAATGTTAACCTGTGAAGACTTGCCTCTGCTGCAGAAAACCTATGAGGTTTTGCTGGATCACCTACAACAGAGAAGATGGACAATGATTCTGCAGGAAATTCAAGGGCCAGGCACTGCGCACAGTCAAGTCTTGGGAGTTGTATGATTGGGTAAGACCCTCGTTGTTCCTGAGCCTGTCATAGACTAAGTACAAGCCGACCTCATACCAAAAAATGTGACCAAAGTAAAGGCTTTTGCGGGAATTTGGAGGTACTGACAAACATTTATACCCTATTTAGTGCAATGCTGTAACTCATTATATTGCCTAGTTAAAAGGGACATATATTGGACTGAGGAGTTGGACTAGAGGCTGCTTTGATAAAGCAAAAATACTGGTCAAATAGATTAAAGCCCTTGGAATCTCCCAAGTGGGGCTGCCACTTGAATTAAATGTTTCACTACCCCTGGAAAGCGAGGTCTGGGCATCGTGGCAAAAACCAACAAAAGGAGAGAGTGCCCCTTGGATTTTGGTCCCAACTGTGGATAGGGACAGATGTCAGATACACACCAATAGAACAGCAATTATTGGCAGTAGATACAGCACACTCCTGCAGGTGGAGCTTCTTACTAAAGAGCAGCCAGTAACAGTAAGAATTTCCCTTCCCATCAAGGAATGGATCGACAATATGTTCCCCTACCTGACTCTGCCATGGCTCAGATCCTACATTGACGAAATGGCATGCCCACCTATAGCAGAGGAGTACTGTGTCAAATAGTCTTCTTCCCCTAGAGATGCGGAAGTTATTAGGCCCTGTTGAATATACAGACCCTTCAAATTCTCCTACTCCTATCCTGTGCTAGCCCCTGCAATCTATAAAGAAGAAATAGGAAAAAATTCTGGCTAGAGCTTAATATACTGACAGCTCTAGCTAGGGTAATCTGTCTACTTGGACAGCAGTTGCCATCCAATGATCCACTGACACTGGATGGAAACAGGAAAAGCAGTAGTCAATGGGCTGAATTAAGAGCTGCCTGGTTGGTGATCACACACGAACTTTAGCTGCTGATCCTGTGAACTGACAGTTGTATCATTTTAAAGAAACTGACTTTATGGCTTGGATAATGGAAATGGCTGGGGGGATAATTATTAACAAATCTTTATGGGGACAAGTGATGTGGAAAGATATTTGGGCTCACCTACAAGAGTCTGAGGCTGATCTTGTCGTCTTCCATATCTCTGTCCATAAGGCATATATATTTCCAGTTAACCAGGAAGCAGATGCTTTGTCAAAAATGCTCATTTTAGCAACTGACCTACCAGTTGACACTGCAGATTGTATAAACTGGAAGAGTGGGCACTATAGGATGAGGCATAGCTAAGGAGGCAGGACTGCCTTTGAAAAAGAGTGACCTGGTCAATGTAGTTAATTGAATGGAGGTTCCATCTCCCATATAACCCACAGTCCTCTGGGTTGATGGAATGAATAAACGGTGTCTTTAAATAACAGATAAAGTTATTAACTGAAAAACCTAGTTTGGCGAGGTGGATGAAGGTGCTTTCCAAGCATTAGTACATTTAAATAACCAACCTATGGGACCTATTACTCCATATGCCAGGCTGAGAACTCAGGCTGAGGCACTCGACATGTTAAAGGTGTGTAAAACGAAGGGCACAGCAAAAGTCCCAATGCTTGCCATGGACCAACGAGCTAATGTAATGAGGGTGCCAAGCCCTATTTTCCCTGGAACAAGGACCACTTACTGGAATCTGCAGTGGGAGTTCCAATGGGTTGGGTCAATTACTTCGGGGCCCTGGGTGGGGAGGAAGTACTCAGTGTCTGGTGGGACCCTGTCATCCTAATGCAGTCAGGACCCGTGGAGATGAGTCTATATGGAGACCTGTACATGCACCATTGAAAGAGGGGAGAAGGTAAGGGTCCTAGTTTGGAATAATCCCCCTCCAGAGAGCTCTACTTCCTCCCCGGCCAATATATATGGTTTACACAGCCTAACGTGGTTCCAAAGACTGTGGCCACATTAACAGCTAAAGATCAGGTTATGAGTATAATTCTCACAAAGAAGACCTCCCAATACAAGTCTCTCTGACCTTAGACGTCTGCTCTTCCTGTGTCTACGGGTGCGTGTGTGGGGTGGGGTGGGGGGGTGGAGGAGTTGGGGTGTGGGGGAGACCTGTGCCATTATCTAAACTAAATGTTGTGTTTTTATACCAGATGAATCTGCTAATATTTCTCCTTTGTTAGCACATTTGAAAACTCAAGTAAATGCCTTAAACAATCTGGCCCCAAGCCTAGGTGACCTACTAACCCACTGATTTGGGTCCTGGGGGTGAGGGATGATGGGAAAAATTGTTACTAATACATGGACTGCTCCTTTAATTTGTCTCTTTTGTTGTATGTGTCTATATTGTTGCTGTAAACCGCATCTCCAATGCAGTCAGTTGGCAACCAAACAAGCTGCCTCTCTGCTACTGTAACCCCTCACTGACCACTCAGGGCACCTTACGGAAGGAGCGGATGTGTGAGATGGTAAGAGCTGGTCATGAGGGGTGGTGTAGGTAGAGACTGTTCTGTGACATAACCACTGCCTGTCCTGAAAGCTGGACCTGGACCAGAATAAAGGTTGCTTTCTGCAAGATCCCCTTACAGATTATTTGATCATAACTGATGTTCGTTCTGACATAAATTAGCACCCCTCCCTTGACTCCTGCTATGGGCTGGTTCCTAGAACAGGTTTATATCCTGACCTGGTCAAGAAGGTAAAGTAACTTCCCATACAGGTAGCATTCACAAACTAGTACCCGTGACTACTCCACCATCTACCCTATGTAATTCTTTGGTCCCTGCCAAGCAGTGCGGGGTTCCATTTTGTTTTGCAGCTGCCTAAGACATGCCTTGTATGTAAGTCGCCCTTAATGAACTCTATGAATTACCAGACTAAAATGACCAGTCTTTTCTTCAGTCTTTCCCGGCCTTTTGCTTATGGAAATAGACTTAGTCTTGAAGCTTTTCCTTGGGCCTGCATGTAGGAACATGTGTGCTAAAACAAAGCATGGGCTCAGGATCTGAATTCTCTTTTTATTGTCCCACCATAAGCATCTGGGTGAAAATCTGAGCCTACTTCTCAGAATAAATCCTCAAGAAATCAGCTTCTGTGCCTTAGGCTCATCCAACCAGATACATTCAGGTAAGATCTTTAATCTTGAGTCAATGTTGCAAAAAAAAAAAATAGAGCATTCTTTATGGAACTGGTAGAGTAGCAGTGGTGGCCGCAGTACTGAAGGTGGAAGCAACACAAGCTGTGGATCAAGGCTGACCAGTAGAAGTTGTGGGGTCCTATGGGACCTGTTCTTGACAGGCCTGTGTCTCGTCCTACTGCCTATTCTCCTATTGCATGTGAAAAGAGACAAGGTTCTTCCAGCATTCACTGCCTTTTACACCTAGAGCCACAGACAACACTAAAAATCTACCATCTATTTCTATGGCTCTTCTGCTTT
>NW_011888909.1:3768603-3770858 GCF_000151845.1 Pteropus vampyrus
AAATGACCAGTCTTTTCTTCAGTCTTTCCCGGCCTTTTGCTTATGGAAATAGACTTAGTCTTGAAGCTTTTCCTTGGGCCTGCATGTAGGAACATGTGTGCTAAAACAAAGCATGGGCTCAGGATCTGAATTCTCTTTTTATTGTCCCACCATAAGCATCTTGGTGAAAATCTGAGCCTACTTCTCAGAATAAATCCTCAAGAAATCAGCTTCTGTGCCTTAGGCTCATCCAACCAGATACATTCAGGTAAGATCTTTAATCTTGAGTCAATGTTGCAAAAAAAAAAAATAGAGCATTCTTTATGGAACTGGCAGAGTAGCAGTGGTGGCCGCAGTACTGAAGGTGGAAGCAACACAAGCTGTGGATCAAGGCTGACCAGTAGAAGTTGTGGGGTCCTATGGGACCTGTTCTTGACAGGCCTGTGTCTCGTCCTACTGCCTATTCTCCTATTGCATGTGAAAAGAGACAAGGTTCTTCCAGCATTCACTGCCTTTTACACCTAGAGCCACAGACAACACTAAAAATCTACCATCTATTTCTATGGCTCTTCTGCTTTCACTATACTACTATAACTACAATGCATTTATGCACATAACGGAACTGCAGGGAAGATTTTATTGAACCGCTGCCTGTTGGGAGACAATTCTCCCTTGGTATCTAACATTTCTGCATTTCTTAGAGCATTGGCACTGAGCACCACCATCTTCGTAAGGATGTTTATAGAGAGAATAGCCTTTGCAGATATAATGTCTCTCTTCAAAAGGCAAGTGTGATTATGGTCCAATATGATAAAGACAGTGTGTCTCTCCAGGACAAAGGCAGACAAGTTTACTATTATAAAACAAATTCAGTTTCCTTAAGCTCAAGAGTCTTTTCCTATAATTTTATGTAGATGACATCAGACCTTCCTAATGACATCTCATGGAAATTGGAGCTCAGAGAACCTGCTAAAAATTATGCTACTCTGGCTACTGCTATTGCTGTCAGCAATAGTCCTTGTCTTTCACCAGATGTCTCATGTCTTCTGTCAGTATCCACGAAACTGGCAAGCTCACTTGCTAGCTTAGAAGTACTGTAAAATTTCAGACCCATCACAGTTCTTGACATTACTTTATACACCGGGCACAATGCTCCTAATGGGGACATGCAAATGAAAGAAGTAGTTCTTACCCTCAAGAAACTCAGAATGTAGCAGGAGTGCAGCAGTCAAGCTGGCATTATAAGGGCATGTTTTGAGCATCACTTACCATCCCGCTCCAACATAAATAAGAAAAACCAAAGAACATAGTCCCACTAAAGAACATAGTCCCACTAAAGAACAAAGTAATCATTTCTATGGGCTAAAAATGAAACCCAATTGTAATGCAGAAAATTGTGCTGGACCTGAGGGCCTGCTGGCTTCAGATATAGAAAAAGACAGAAGTAGCAAGGAGTTACTGTACTGCTGGATAAAGAGGTAAAATTGCCCCACATGAAATAAGAAAGCTGAGCTCTTCCACAACTAAGAGCCGGCACTGAGACCCAGCTCCCCTACTCAGGAGAGGCCACAAAATTGCAACCAACTCCTGGGGCTGAGGCAGAGGAAGCAGACAAACCTCATATCAGGGCATGGACCAGGCTGCTCTGGCAGTTGCAATGCATGTACCATATCATTAGTCATCGAAATTCTAGACAATAATCATCAAGGACATGAGAGTGGTGGTCACTCTCTTACTTATGAGGATCATAGAGATGCTGAATAATTTTGAACTTTGTAAAAACAAGTTAAGGCATATATGTACATTGTTAATTTTTATTTTTCAATTAGAGTTGACATTCAATATTATTTTATATTAGGTTTAGGTTTACAGAATAGTGAGCAGACATTTATATTATTTAAGAAGTGATCCCCCTGATTACTCTAGTACACACCTGGCACTATACATAGTTATTACAATATTTTTAACTATATTCTCTATGCTGTACTTCACATCCCCATGACTATTTTGTAACTACTAATTTGTACTTCTTAATACCTTCCTGTTTTTCACTCAGCCCCCTAAACCTTCTCCCATCTGGCAACCACCAGTTTGTTCTCTGAATCTATAAGTCTGTTCCCATTTTGTTTGTTCATTTATCTTGTTATTTAGATTTTACATATAAGTGGAATCATATGGTATTTGTCTTTTGCTGTTTGACTTATTTCACTTAGCATAATATCACCTAGGTCCTTCCATGTCATTGCAAATGGTAGAATTTCTTTCTTCCTTTCTTT
>NW_011888909.1:3770948-3782566 GCF_000151845.1 Pteropus vampyrus
CTGCAGTGAACATAGGAGTGCACATATCTTTTCGAATTAGTGTTTTGGATTTCTTCAGATAAATACCCAAAGATGGAATTGCTGGGTCATAAGATAGTTCTATGTTTTGAGGAACTTCCAAACTGTTTTCTATAGTGCTATAGTGCTATATCAAATTGCAATCCCATCAATAATAGTGTGCAAGGGTTCCCTTTTCTCCACATCCTCACTAACACACCATTTTTTGATTTATTGTATCATAATGACTTTAACGTGTGTGAGGTAATATCTCATTGTGGTTTTAATTTGCATTTCTCTGATGATTAGTGATGTTGAGCATTTTTCCATAAGTCTATTGGCCATCCCTATGTCTTCTTTGGAGAAATGCCTATTCAGGTCCTCTGCCCATTTTTTAATTGGATTATTTGCTTTTTTTTGGTGTTGAGTTGTATGAGTTCTTGACAAATTTAGGATATTAACCCCTTATCTAATGTATATGGCAAATACCTTCTTCCATTCAGTAGGCTGTCATTTCTTTTCTTTTCCTTTCCTTTCATTTCCTTTGCTGTGCAAAACTTGTTAGTTTGATGTTGTCCTATTTGTTTATTTTGTCTTTTGTTTCCCTTGTCCGAGAAGATATATTGGAAAAAATATCACTAAGAGCACTGTCAGATAGTTTGCTGCCTATGTTTTTTTCTAGGAGTTTTATGCTTTCGTGTCTTTCATATAAATCTTAAATCCATTTTGAGCTTATTCGTGTATGTGGTGTAAAAAGATGGTCCAGTTTCATTCTTTTTACATGTATATGTCCAATTTTGCCAACATCATTTATTAAATAGATTGTCTTTACCCCCTTGTATATTTTTATTTGTCATATATTAAATGATCATATAGATGTGACTTTATTTCTAGGTTCTCTCTTCTGCTCCAGTGATCTATGTGTCTGTTTTTAGGCCAGTACCATGCTGTTTTCATTACTATAGCCTTGTAGTATAGTTTGATATCAGGTAGTGTGATACCTCCGACTTTATTCTTCTTTCTCAAAATTGCTGTGGCTATTCTGGGTTTTTTACGTTTCCATATAAATTTTAGAATAATTTGTTCTAGTTCTGTGAAAAATGCCATTGGTGTTTTGATAGGGATTGCATTGAATTTGTAGATTGCTTTGAGTAGTATGGACATTTCAATGAGGTTAATTCTTTCTATTCATGAGCATGGTATATGTTTCCATTTATTTGTATCTTCTTTAATTTCTTTCTTCAATGACATAATTTTCTGAGTACAGGTCTTTTTTCTCCTTGGTTAAATTTATTTCTAGGTATTTTATTCTTCATTTTGGTTATTGTACTTTCCATTTCTGGCTGGTCCTTTTTTATGGTTTCTATGTCCTTTTTTATGCTTACTATCTATTTTTGAAGTTTTCACTGAGATCATTTATTCTTCCCCTAAATTCATTGAGCCTTTTTATAACCAGTGTTTTGAACTCTGTATCTAGTAGGTTGTTTGCCTCCATTTCATTTTGTTCTTTTTCTGGAGCTGTCACCTGTTCTTCATTTGGGACATGTTTCTTTGTTTTCTCATTTTGGCTGCTTCTCTGTGTTTGTTTCTATGTATTAGGTAGATCTGCTATGTCTCCCAATCTTGGCTGGTGGCCTTATGTAGTAGGTGCCCTGTGTGGCCTAGTAGAGCAGTCTCCCTGATCACCTACTCTGGGTGCTCCAGAGGTGTCTATTGCATGTGCCCTCCTGTTGTAGTTGAGCCTTGATTGTTGTCGGCAAGTCAGTGGGTCTATGAGATTATAGTCAAAAATGTCTATAATCTCAGACACACACGTACAAAGTGGATTACATTTATCTATTAAAAGACAAAGACTATCTGATTGGATTTTAAAAATCTAGTTATATGATACTTACAATGAAAAACCTAAGATAAAATACACAGAAATGTTGAAAATAAGTAGAAAGGAAATATGTTAAAGAGCAGACATTAATAAATTGGAATCTAAAAAGTAGGAGATAATAAACCAACCTCAAAGACAGTAGTTTAAAAAGATTTATGAAAAGGATGTATCTCTAGCTAATCTCAAAAAGTTTCTATAAATTATTAAATATAAGCAATTAATCAAAAGAACAACTTCTTACAAAGAAATCAAGAAAAACATCATGGCTACTTAGCCAAAGAAGTTATTAGGTTCGGTTGAAACAGGTTATTTAGGCCTCATAGAAAGTCAGATCTTATTGGAGGGTACAAGAGAGAGCAAGAAGGAACAAGCAGAAGTGTGAAATGGTTTGGATTATTTTTTGACCATGTAAATAAGGAGGCCAGGAAAACAGAAAGAATACAGCCAAGTAGTTAAATGCTTGTTCAAGGCTGCAAGGTGTGTAAGCCATGCTGGGTTCCCCTGGCATTAGGACTCACTCACCCCATGGGTGGAATAAACAGTAATTTGAAGAGAGATTTAGTGAATCCCCCTTAAAAACACAATAGCAAAAATAACAAGAATGATGTTATAAAGGGGAACAATTTAAGTTGTATGTAGAAGGGTTAACTTGCTCCCAAGAACTCAGAAAAACAGCTGGGTAGTGCTGACTAGTTCCAGCAATCAGTGATGCTGGCTAAGCCAGTGTAAGAAACAAACCATGGAATACAAACCCTGCAGTTCTATAGCCACACTATCAACTGTTTTACTCGTTTCATCTAGATCTTCTACTGGGAAGAGATGGAAGTTCTCTCCTAGGAATGTGGTAATTTGGCTTGAGTTGGTAGCAATCTAGGCTTAAACAGTTCTCTCTACCTTTGCTGTTACCCAGGAGTACTCATCACCCAGAGGAAGGAGAACAGTGAGTCAAACAAACCAATAAGTAAAAGAGACACCACCAAATTGAAAAATTGACAAGGATATGTACAGGCAAATAACAAGAGAGAAACCCCAAATGGCTGATATACATAGAGGGAAATGGTCACCCTCTCCAATATTAAAGGCAGAATAAATTGAATCAACTATAAAATACCATTTCACACACTGCATTTTAGAAAAGATTAAATTGCCAAGGATGAGAGTAAGAGGGAGCTCACATAAAGTTTTGGAGAAACTGTAAATTGAAACTATCTCTTTAAAAATCAATTGGGCAATTCGTAATGAAAGTGAAGATGTACATTGCCATAACACAGTGATTCCACTTTCAGGTATGTGCCCTAAGAAACTGATACACAGGAATTGAAGATTTAAATAGCAGCACTACTTATAATGACAAAAACCTAGAAACACTCTAAATGACAGTTGGTATGCAATTGAATATATCAATGATGGTACAATGAAATATTCTTCAGCAATTAAAATGATCTAGATCTATACACACCAGCATGAATAAATTTTAAAAAGTATCTTGAGTAAAAATAAAAACTCAGCTAGTCGCAGTATTACACCATTTAGATGAAATTCTAAGATGAGATCACTGTTCTAGACATACAGGGTACATAAGAATCTGAGTGGAAATAAAAGACTTAATTTTAAAATGCATCATAGGGATTTGCAAGTGCTACCTTCAGTGGATATCTTTTATGTAATGCTGTAAAATGAATTATTGTTTACAGAATGTACATACTTAGTAAAAGCATAAAAATGTGGATAGAATAGATAAAAAACAACTTGAACATAATGGAAGGAAAGGAGGAACAGAGATCAGGTCTATAATATTTAATTTCTTAAGAAATTCTGAAGCAAATATTGTATCATGATACCATTTGTTCAATATGGGTGATCTGTTATATAACACCATGCTTTTTACATTTGCTCTGTACATTTCTGTATGCGTAAAATATTTAATTCTTAAAAGTCTCGTGAACAAAAAAGTCACAGGCCTGTCAGTGTTTTCATCTAGGGGAAGAGTAACATGACTATGACTGGATATGTTCTAAAGGGGCAATGGAGGACAAAAATAAAGTTGTGCTGTGATGACGTGAAAAGTGGTGCTTATTCAGCATCCTGTTACTGCAAGAAACCACTGGTTTCAGGCCAGCGGCCCAAGTGCTGTTACATAAGCCAAGGCAGGATGTTGTGAGGACATGAGAGCAGGGCCTCAGGGGATGGACAGGGAGTGTGTGTTTTCAGTGAGGGCTAAATGATACGCAGGCTAGACCACAGGGCAGGGAGCACTAGCGTTTCCCCAGGTTTAGGGAGGAGTTGTCTGGACAGAAGTGAGAGCCAGTGGGATGGTGCAGAGGAACAAGGAAGTGTGGTGTGTTAGGGACCATGGGTCATTCTGGAGGCTTACTGGATAGGCTTATAAGGGTGTTGTGAGAGCCTGGGCTGACGAGGAAAGCAGGGCAGTGTTATAAAGGGTTTTGAAATTCATATTCTGTCTTGAGGGAGAAGTAGAATCTTTGAAAAATATTAAGCAGAGGCATGACCTTGAAGGATCATCTAGTTCAGTTTCTTGCTTTTAGGCAGATAAATATCTAAATCTTCCCAGATGGTGGGCTTGTCTCTTTCTCAATGTCTCCAAGGACAGAGACTCTGCAGTCTCTATTCTTCATCTTTGATAGAGTTGAGCAAATATAGCTGGGAGTGGAGAAGGTGACTGCCATAGGGCAAGACAGATGGGGAAGGAAATCAGACCCAACTCCTGGGGTCCAATAGGCACAGGGGAATGGTGGGGTGGGGGAGGAGTGGCAGGCTTAGGTGTAACAATGGAAGGCTGCATCAGGTTGGCAGAATGCAGTGTACCCAGATGTGGCAGCCTGCAGCAAGAGGGTCTAATGATGACAATGTTGATGGCTGCCATCATCACTGTTGTCATCATCATCATCACTGTAGCAAACACTAATACCATGCTTACCATGTGTCAGAAAGTGTTCTAAGGGTTTTAAAGTTCAGTTAACCCCATGGGGGAGGTATACTGATATCCCCACTTTAAAGATAAAGAAAGTGAAGCAGAGAGAAAAAGAAAGAGTCTGACTTTGATCCCACAGCTCCTAAGAGGCAGATCTAGGAGCCATAAGCAGCCTATGATCTTAACAGAGCTGGTTGACTTGAGGCTTGCCATTTCTATGTAGAGCATTGGGAATAGGAAGGAGGAGACTGAACACACAAGTACCTCACACATTATCCCATTTCATCCTCACAGCAAGCTTGTCATATGGATATTCCTATTATAGCCAAGAAAGAGCAGCTCTGAGGTGTATAGTAATGGACTTATAGTCACACAGCAAGCAAGATGAGGAGCTGGGAAGACCATTTGCCTTGAAGCCCTGTGCTTTTTACTATGACTGCACACTGCCTCACTAGGAATTTCCCCAAGTGTCCACCAATTGGATATGAGTGCTGGTCCAGAGTCAAACTAGATTTCCTTGCTAATTTCCCCAAAGAATACACAAAAATAAATAAAAAGGAAAGACGGTAATATCGACTGTGAACTGAAGATAAGAGAAGACTATAGGCCAAAATCGGAGGAAAACTTCTACTAATGGCCATGTTCTTGGGGGTGGATGTAGAAATAAAATACCAACTATTCCCTCTGAACTATGGGAGGAAAGACATGGGCTGAGGAAGATGGAAAAGCATGCTAAATAACCTTTGTGCTCTGTCACAACGCCAGGACACTGGGCAATATGGATTAGAAAAAAATTTTAACATAGTAATTTTGAAAAGATAATGAAGAACAGGGAAAATAAACATTACCCTGATTAGAGGGGAGAACTAACTCTGAAAAAATGAAACACCGTTTGCAGAAAATGATGATACTTTAAAATATGGTTTAGAGTCTTCAAATATCCAAGAGGATTTGGTCACTATGGAACAGAAATAGGAAGCCATAGGAGGAAAAAAAGGTTAAAATAAAGAAAGGAGCAGAAAAGGATTATTTAAATCCTTATTTAAAGAAAAAAGAGTGTTAAGGAACTCAAAGGCCAAGAGCAAAACCAAAATTACATTGAAAGCCATACACAATAGACTATACACTCCAGAAGTCAGAATTAATTTGTAGAGGACCAATATAAGAATTTTTCTGAATTAGGATGTAAAAGGAACGAATGAAATGGGGGCGGGGAGAGAGAGGGAGAGAGAGAGAGAGAGAGAGAGAGAGAGAGAGAGAGAGAGAGAGGTGACAAATAACAAGAAAGAAACAAAAATTCACCTTAAGAATTTTATTCGTTGCACAAGAGAAAAATGAAATACTAAGATCAGAAGCAATAATTAAAAAGAGAATAACAGAAAACTACTGGGTGGAAGAAAGGCCTGAGTCTATACATCAGAAAAGCTTTCTGAGATCCAACCAAAAAAATAAAAAGACCTCTTCTATCCAACATATGATTTTGAATAAATGAAGAAGATTATAAGAACGAAACGGGCTCTCTACAAGGAATATAATCAAGCTGTCCTCCAACTTCTTCTCTACAAAGTACAAAAACAGTAGGCAGATACTTAAATGTATTTCCAATGGTGTATTCTACCTGCCATTTTACTTACAGGAAGGGTGTGGTGGCACTATTTGTGGCACACCCAGCAGCCACTTACCTCTCATCTTTCTTTTTTAAAGAAACTTGATTTATTTGGGAGAATGAGTTGAGCCCCAATTATAGACCTAAGCTAGTCAAGCTATTGCACTCCTCTTTGCCAGGTACCTATCCTCTTAGTCTCCTCTACAGCTAGGAGTAGACATGTGATTCTGTTTTAGCCAATGAAGTTGAAAAGGAAAACCTGCTAGGAGCCTCCCAAGAAAGCCTTTCCTTTGCTTATAAGAAAGAGAACCATTATCAGAAAAAGACCTTTTGATGCCACTTCCACTCCATTCCAAATACAGTTTTGGTTTCTGAAGATGTAGCAGCCATCTTGCAGCCAGAGACAACATGGATGAAGATAAGCTTTCAACAGGCTGAGAATAACCAAATCGAAGACTGAGGCTCAGAGCCCCAGGATGATATTACTGAGCCCCTGCTCCTATCCCCACAGACACCCCCAAACTTCTTATTACATTAGATCTTTCACTTTATTACTTAATCCTTGGTTAGGTTTTTCTCTTGCTCATTAATGAAAACACTGAAGATACAAATTTAATGGGAAAAGCACAAAAAAGGATTCTATTATCATCAATGAATTATTTGAGAAACAACAGGCTAAATAAAATTAACAAGTTTCTCAAATGAAGGTTATATCAGAGTTTTCACTAAATTAATGTACATTATGAATTTCCAAGAGATGAACTCCATGAAGTATGAAGCTTTTCTACAATTTATTTGATTGAGGAACTTTAGTTTTTCCTCTAGGAAGCATCTGGAAAAGTAAGATTCTATGTAAAAATACCATGACAAATGATTATAAAATACTGAGGTTAACATTTTGTGACCCAAGAACTCTATATTCAACCATATTTTTATTTCATGAGCAAAGCTGACAGAACATTTTCAGATCTACAAAGGACTTGAAAAATGTATCTCTTAAGTAATCCCTCAATCCCCACTATGAAAAATTATGAAAAAAAGTTCTCTAGACAACTGAGTGATGCATTATAATTAACAATTCAAATATAAGGAATTTAGAGCATAAAGGAATGACAACGTATACAAAAACTGTTTAGAGATAAATAAAATTAATTGTTGTAAATGTAATGAAATCCTACCATTTGCAACAACATGGATGGACCTAGAGGTTATTATGCTGAGTGAAATAAGTCAGACAAAGATAAATACTATATGATTTTGCTTACATGTGAAATCTAGGAACAAAAAGAACAAACTAATCAAAAACAGACTCACAAATATAGAGGACACTCTGGTGATGGCCAGAGGGGAGGATGTTTGGGGGGTGGGGGGTGGCTGTAAGAATGGAGTGAAGGATTAAAGAAGTAAAAATTAGTAGTTGATAGGTGGTCACAGGGATGGGGAGCATGGTATAGGGAATGCAGTTAGCATTAGTTGAATGGATAGCCAGAGGAGCGAAAGAGCAATTAGGGGGATCATTTTATAAACTATATAAATGTCTAACCAATGTACTGTATACTTAAAACTAATAAAATAAAATTAGAAATAAATAAATAAATAAGTTCCAACCGAGTTATACAAAAAATAAAAAAATAAAAAAACAAATAAAAATAAATACAAAGACTAAAAATATTCTGGAAAAAAGAATATTTCATGATTAAAAAGAGCTGTTTAATAAAATGGGACTTCTAGCCCAGACAACATACTGTAGACCCATTTCTCCCTGTTTCCCTTCCAGGTACGAATATAACCCATGGAAACAATGTAAGAGGTAACCAAAGGAGAAATCTCAAAGGTGCTAAGAGTATGGGAACCAGTTCGGGTTGGCCAGTACTGGAGGAACAACATCGTGGCAAGATGTCTGACATCCCCCCTCTTAATAGCGAAAGCAACCGAGATCTGACATTTCCTGTCCCTCAACCAACCAACAGAAAGCAGCCTGGATAGGCTCATTCTTTACCCAGATTGAATAGGAGTCCCTCAGACAACACCAGGTAAGCCCACAATGGGCAATGAGAATCTACTGGGAGCTCCGCTAATGAAAAACAGCAAGGGAAGTGCTCTCCTTCCCTGGCAGGCCTGAAATTCTCTTCCTCCATGGTGATATAACATGATGGCCTCAGCAAGAGAAACCTCCACCCAAAAAAATGGCCTGGCCCAGGAAACCTCTGTTTCCATGGGCCCGAGACTCTACTCCCCTGCCCAGAGATTGGGAGTAATGGTAAAATCGATCTCATCATGGATCCATTGCATCAAATAGATCTCAACCTGGCATGGGAAGCATTCTTCATCTCCCACAGGCAGGTGACAATCTCACCACAAGAAGGGCCCAGCTCACGGAGTCTCTCCATTCTTGCCTGAGGGTCTTCTCTCCCAAGGAGAGACATCTGCCATCCTGGCCTAAGGAAATCCTTTCCAGGCCAAAAGCAGCACAAGGAGGGAGCAGTGGGAGCCCCCAAAGCACCAGGTACACCAAGCAGACCAAAGTATTACCACAAAGGCTCTGAAATGAAGCTGTCATTGGAACCATGGCCCACAAAATCCAGGACCTGTGTACTAATCTTAAACAGGGTGACTTCCTACTTAAATAAAAGATTTGAATATAATCCAGAGTCTGTTAATATATTAGGAAAAATGTCCAGGATACAATACAAAATCACTCATCATATCAAGAACCAAGAAAATTACAACTTGAATGAGAAAAGACATTTAAAGAACACCAGCACCAAGATGAATCAGATGTTAGAATCATATGACAAGGATTTCAACAAAGACATCATAAAAATCCTTCAACAATCAATCATAAATTCTCTTGAAACAAATGAAAAATCAGAAAATCTCAACATGGAAATATGTTATAAAAAATGGAAATTCTAGAGCTGAAAAATAGAATTGCAGAAATAAAACAGTTGCTGGATGGGATAGTAGCATAATGACAGAGGTTAGAATCCGTGAACTTGAAGATAGATAAACAGAGTTCATTCAATATGAACAACAAAAAGAAAATATGTTTTTAAAAGTAACAGAACTTCAGGGACCTATGGGGCAATAAAAAAGATCCAACACTCATCAGAGTCCCAGTGGTGGGGAAAGACTATTCAAAGAACTAAGGGCCAAATTCTCCCAAATTTCCAAAAACACAAATCTACAAATTCAAGAAGTTGATCATACCTCAAACTGTATAAACTCAATTAAATTCATTTCAAGACATATCATAATTAAGCTTTAAAAAATTAAAAACTTGGAAAAAATTCTGGAAAGCAGTCAGGGAGAAATGATGCATTCCTACAGTGGAGAACAGTTTGAACAACAACAGATTGCTCATCTGAAATCATGGAGGCCAGAAGGATTGGCACAACAATTTTTAAGTTCTGAAAAGGAAAGGACTATCATCTGTGGTAAATAACTGGCAAAATTATCCTTCAGGAATGAGGGAAAATCAAGTCATTTTCGAATGAAGAAAAACTAAAAGAATTTGTCACTATCAGATTTATCCTGAAAGACTGCCTAAAGAAAGTTCTTCAAACAAAAAGATATAAGAAAGAATCTTGGAGTATTAAGAAGGAAGAAGGAATAACAGAAAGAGTAGAAATATGGGTAAATATAACAGACTATCTTTTTTCTCATGAGTTTTACAAATCATATATAATAATTGAGGCAAAAATTGTAGTTCCATGTGATACTCAAGGCAATGATATTTAAAAGAGGGAAGATAAAAGGACCTAAATAGAAATGCTCTTTTCACGCTCCCCTCAGAGGTAAAATGTTGATACCAGTAGATTGTGGTGTCACAAATGTATGTCATAATACCCAGTGCAACCACCATGAAACCTATACAAAGAGATACACTCAAAAATACCGTAAATAAATCAAGATGGGATTCTTAAAAATGTTCAAATAACTCGCAGGAAGACAATACAAGAATAACTGAGGAACAAGAATCAGAGGAAACAAACAGAAAACAAATAGTAGAATGGCGGACTTATGCACTTTGATAATTAATTTAAATGTAAATGGCCTAAGTATGTCAATCAAAAGACAAAGTGCATAAAAAACACAACCCATTGTATGCTGTTTACAAGAAACTCACTTAAAATTCAATAACATAGGATGAGAAAGTTATATCATGCAAATATTAATTTTAAGAAGCAGAAGGGGCTATATTAATACCCAAGGAAGAGACTTGAGAGCAAGAAAATTACTAGAAGCAAAGCGGGACATAAAAGTAAAAGGATAAATTCACCAAAAGAATCAATAAAAGGACATAGGATCTTAAATGTGGACACACCAAAAAACAGAGCCTTGAAACATGAAGCAAAAATGAATATCACCTAAAGGAGAAATAGAAAATTCAAAATTAGAGCTGGGGCCTTCAGTACCTCTCTCAGCAAATGATACACTACTAGAGAAAAAAAAAAAATCCACAAGTACAACGAGGATCTAAACATCACAATGAACCAGGAGAATCCAACTGACATATATAGAACACTCCACTCACCAACAGCAGAAAAGTACATTTTTAAAGTGTTCACAGAACACTCACTGACATAGACCACATCCGAGATCATTAAACAAAGTTCAAAAATTCAAATAATTGAAATCACACAGAGTATTTTCTTTGATCACGATGGAATCAAGTAGAAACCAGTAACAGAAAAACAATAGGAAAATCTCTAAATACATAGAAATTTAACAACACAATTCTAAATAATTCATGGTTCAAAAGAGAGGATTCAAAGTAAATAAAAATATGGAGAATTGAATAAAGTGAAAATATAACATCAATAATATGTTCTTATAGCAGAAAAAAAAACCCTAGAAGAAAAAGAGAAAAAAACAAAAAAACAAGAAAACCCAAAATCCCAAAGCAGGCAAAAAGAGAAAGAAAAAAATAATGAAGATAAGATTAGAAGTCAATAAAATTGGAAACAAGAAAACAGTTGAGAAAATTAATGAAACAAAAAAGCAGATTCTTTGAAAAAACTGAATAAAATTTGCAAGCCTCTAGTAAGAGTAATAAAAAATAAAAAGAGAAGACACAGATCACAAACATCAAGAAAAAAAATAGAGAATTTACTATAAACCTGCAACCATTAAAAAGATAACAAGGGAATACTATAAACAACTTTATATTCATAAATGCAACAACTTATAAGAATTAG
>NW_011888909.1:3782616-3795138 GCF_000151845.1 Pteropus vampyrus
AAAAAAAACCCTAGAAGAAAAAGAGAAAAAAACAAAAAAACAAGAAAACCCAAAATCCCAAAGCAGGCAAAAAGAGAAAGAAAAAAATAATGAAGATAAGATTAGAAGTCAATAAAATTGGAAACAAGAAAACAGTTGAGAAAATTAATGAAACAAAAAAGCAGATTCTTTGAAAAAACTGAATAAAATTTGCAAGCCTCTAGTAAGAGTAATAAAAAATAAAAAGAGAAGACACAGATCACAAACATCAAGAAAAAAAATAGAGAATTTACTATAAACCTGCAACCATTAAAAAGATAACAAGGGAATACTATAAACAACTTTATATTCATAAATGCAACAACTTATAAGAATTAGACCAATTCCTCAAAACCACAAACTGACAAACACTCAGACAGATAAAATAGGTATCTTAATAGCTCTACAAGTATTAAGGAAATTGAATTCATAATATAAAAGCTCCTGAAAAGAGAAATCTCCAGGCCTAGGTAGTTTCAGTGGAGAATTCTACCAAACATTTAAAAAAGAATTAACACCATATTTATACAATCTCTTTCATAAAATAGAAGAGACAGAAACACTCCCCAAAATAATTTTATGCCACCTGATACCAAAACCAGACAGATGGTACCTGAAAAAAAGTAAACTTCAGACTAATATCTCTGATGAACTTATATATAATAATCCTAATAAGGTACTATCAAACTGGTCCAATAATATATATTAAAAAATTATACAGCATGACAAAGTCACATTCATTTCAGGTATGCAAGGTAAGTTGAATAGTCAAAAATTGCCATATCATCCAGTTATATAACATCTAGTTATAAAGTAAGTCATAGAGATGTAATGTACAGGATAGGAAATAGAGTCGATAATATTGTTAATAATTATGTACAGTGACAGACATTTTCTAGACTTATTGTGGTGATCTCTCTGAAATGTATATAAATGTTGGATCATTATGCTGTGCCCCTGAAACTAATAAAATATTGTATGTCAACTATAACTAAAATTAAATTTAAAAAATATTAACATATTTTTAAAAACTTCAAGAAGCTCTGGGCTAAGAAACCTTAATTATGTTCAAATTCAGGTTAAGCTTTTTAATGAATACTATATGTAACCTTTAATAATAAAAACAATGTGACTTTTGTTGAGACCAAAACAAAAAACTAAAGAATAAAAATTATATATAATCATATCAGTTGACACAGATCATTCACGATAAGAACTTTCAGTAACTTAAGAATAAAGGGAGAATTAACTGAACTTGGTAAAGAGCAACTACAAAAATCCTACAGTAAACATCATACTCTTTGTGAAAGACTAAACGTACGGAATGCTTTCCTCAAAAGACTGGGAATAAGACAAGAATGTTTACTCTCATCACTGCTATTCAACATCATACTTAAAGTTATAGCCGGCTTAATAAGGTAAGAAAAGTAAAAAAAAAAGCATCCAGATTGGAAGAGAAGAAATAAAACAGTCTCTATTTGCTGATCTCATCACAATCTCAAGAAATAAGGTCACATTTCTATTTACTAACCATGAACATGTCACATTTATTCCAAGAAAAGATGAAATATTGAAATATATATTTGTCAAGACAAAGGCAGAATTTGTATGTTGAAAATAATAAAATGTGGATAAAAGAAATCAAAGAGACCAAAATAAATGAATAGACATATTGTGTTTATGGACTGGGAGACTCAGGATAATAAAGACGTCAATTCTCCCCAAATTCATCAATAAGTTTAGTGTAATTCTTACAAAGTTTTTAGCAAAGTTTGAGTAGATATAGACAAGCTTATTCTAGAATTTATATGAAAAACACAGACCCTGGGATAGATTAAAAAAAAAAAAAAAGCTAAACTTGACATGAAAGAATAAAGCAAGAGGAATCATTTACTTGATTTTAAGGCTTACTACATAGTTACAGTAATCAAAACAGTGTGATATTGGCTGACGGATAGACGTAGAGACAAATGGAGCAGAACAAGGGTCCCGAAATAAACCCACATAAATATGCTCAACTGACTTTTGACAAAGTTGTTAAAGCAGTTCAATAAATAAAGGACAGCTTTTTCAATAAATGGTGCTGAAGCAAGTTGGCATCCATAGGCAAAAAATAAAATAAAATAAAACAGGACTTAAACCTCACACTTTCTACAAAATTTACTCAAATGAAACATGGACTTAAATGTAAAATACAAAACTATAAAACTTTTAGACAAAAACAGGAGAAAATCTTTGTAATTTAGTGCGAGGCAAAGAGTTCTTACACTTGACACAAGAAACACTGCAATGAGAAAAATTGATAAAGTGGACTTCAGCAAAATTAAAAAATTTTGTGCTGCAAAAGCCCATTTAAAGAGGATGAAAAGATAAACTATGTACTTGGAGAAGGTATTTGCAAACAATATATCTAACGAAGGAGTAGTACCTAGAATATATAAAGAATTATCAAATCTTAACAGTAAAACAAAACAAAAACAACTATCTAGTTAGAAGATGGGCAAAGGACATGAACAGACATGAAAAGAAAAGGATACATGGATGGTAAACAAGCACTGGAAAAGATTAGCCATCAGGAAAATGGAAATTAAACAATGAGACATCACTATACACCTATCAGAATGGCTAAAATAAAAAGAATGACAATATGAAAGCTGGTGAGGATATGGAGGAACTGGATTGCTTACACATTGAAGTAATGTAAACTATTACTGTCACTCTGGAAAACAATTGGATAGTTTCATATAAAACAAAATTTGCAATTATCTTACGATCTAGCAATTACACTCAAGGGCATTTATCCTAGAGAAATAAAAATTTATGTTTACACAGAAACCTGCACACAAATGTTAATAGCAGCTTTATTTATAATAACCAAACACTTGAAACAGCCCAGATGTCCCTCACAGGTAAATGGTTAAATAAACTGTGGCACATCCATACCATGATATGTTATTATTCATCAATAGGAAGGAGCAAACTATTGATATACAACTACTTGAATGAATCTCAAGGATATTATGCTGAGCGAAAAAAAAGTTAACCTCGAAAGGTTATATAGATATGATTCT
Organism: Pteropus vampyrus; assembly: GCF_000151845.1. Lineage (NCBI taxonomy): Eukaryota > Metazoa > Chordata > Mammalia > Chiroptera > Pteropodidae > Pteropus > Pteropus vampyrus. Next base: position 3,785,706 of record NW_011888909.1, read on the forward strand.
ACTTATACGAAATATTTGAAATGACAAAATTTTGTAAACAGAAAACAGATTAGTGGTTGGTAGCAATTAGGGATGGGGAAAGGTGTGGGGGTGTGATGGGAGTGTTCACTCTCTTGATTGTGATGATGGACATACAAACTTACACATACTATAAAATTGTATAGCAATAAACATGAATGCACATAGATGTTAGTACAAGTAAAACTGGGAAAATCTGAAGACTATTGTGGATTTTATCAGTTAAAATCTCATTTATAATACTGTATCATGGCTGTACAAAATGTTACCATCAGAGGAAATTTGGTGAGGTGTACATGGAATCTTTCTTAATTATTTTTTAAAACTGCATGTGAATCTATAATCATTTCAATAAAAAATTTTAAAACCAGAATATATAATGCCAGATTAAATTAACAAAAATTGGGAAGTGAAAGGAAAGTCTGGAGTTATTTCTTCCTTTGACTTTAATATTCAGACAAACATCATTTTAAATACATATTTCATAAAGGTAAAAATCAGTAAGGATTATAACAAAAGTGCTATCTTTGTATTTCATTTCATTTAGAAGATAAAGCATATAAAACAATCAGTATAGCAAAAGACAAAAAAAAAAAAAAAAAGGACATAGCTTAAAACCAAAAAGAATAATACAGGACTGTTGAACTGTGAAAAGATTGTCAATAAATTAAACTACAGTATTAAAAGACAAATTCTGTCAAACTGGCTATAAAAACAAATCTGACACTGTGATTTTTATAAAGAGAAGGACACCTATAAAAGTTGAATTTTTTAAAGGAAAAGGATGATTTAGGATGTACCCAGTATAGACAATGAAAAGAAAATGAGGTGTGGTTAGTATTAATATCAGAAAAAGAGCATTGAAGACAAAAATAGTGAATGGGCCAGTAAGGCTATTTGTAGGTATAAATGCTAATTATGAAAAGAGAATGAAAATATCGCAATCTTATTTAGTGAATAGCTCTATCTCCAAAATTAAGCCTGTACCTGTCCTCTTCTCACTACCTAGCTGTTCCCACCCTTTTGTAAGCTATCAGTATGTCTCTCTGACTCCTGAAATAGCTTCCTGAGTCCCCATTTCCATTCTTGCTCCCTACACTCCTACACAGCAGCAGTGATGTCATTTGCCACATGCCACTCCACTGCTTAAAACATTCCAATGAGTACAGCTACAACAAAAATCATATACAAACTCCTTGTCTTCTTGGGACCGGAGACAGAGAGGTCTCCCTTAGGTGTCAATTCACTCTTTCTTAATAACACAAAACTTCCATTTTAAAAACTGAGAACATGGCTGTCCATTGTTAGGCTTTATTCTGGACAGCAAGTTATATAAGATCAGTAAGTTCTAGAGATCTATTATACAGCATAGTGTCTACAGCTAACAATATGATATACTTTAAATTGCTAAAAGGGTAAATCTTATTTTAAGTGTTCTTATCACACACACAAAATAATAGCAACAACAGTAGTAGTAATAATAATACAGAGGGGTGAAGAAACTTCGGGAGGAGATGGGTATGTCTATGGCCTGGATGACAGTGATGATTTCACAGGTATATACTTATCCCCAAATTAATCAAATTGTGTGTGTTAAATACGTATAGCTTTTAACATGTCAATCATAATCCTATAAATTTTTTTTTTTAAATATCTCCAGGACACCATCCCTGAAGCATAGGAGATATCTATCCCCTTCAGAAGCCTGCCTTTGGGTGCCACTTGTGGGTTTTAGAGGATTAGTCTGCCTGACCCCAGGAGGTCCCCAAAAGCTTTCATACCTCCCTTGCTTCTTTCTCTGCTCCCCTGAACTTTAATGCAAAATTCTACTCTTGACAGAGTTATTACAACTATCTTTCCTTTTTCTCCTGCCCTCTTTATTTAGGTAACATTGAATGAAAACTCTATGCTTTCCTGAGCCTCTACAGTATATGTATTATACATAGACCCTATTAGGCCCTTGAGGGTGAGTAGATTGGGTGAAAAAAAAATAACTTTACATAAAACTTGGGGAGAGTCTATTGGCTCTATGAATTAAGTCACTGGTGTTGGACTTTCCTGATAATGTAACCAGTGACTTTTTTCCTGGCTGAGGTCATCCTAAGCCACAGACTCAGGAACTAGTCATGAATTCATTTAGAAGAGATTTAAAAATTACTTTAAACTTATATGTTTCCGATTATAAAATCAATTCAGACATGCTCCTAAAATGTGAGTTTTCAGCATACTAATTGGATATAGGTGATTGATATGTTGAAGGCCTGCAGCCAGCTTTAGGTTTCCTGTGGCTTCCATAACAGAGGGCTACACGCAGCCATGGGTGGGCGGCTGTCCCACAGAATCCTTGCAAGAATTTCTTTCTTCTTGGTGCCTGGGAGCTGCAATTTTGATTATACGTATTTATACTCTCATATCAACTTTGTGCTTTGTTTACCACAATAATGAGCATATGTATTAGAAACTCTTATCACTTTTTTCACCACTGAAAATGGTTGTTTAAAAATGTCATTTTGTTTGAGATTTTGACTTCATTGCATAATAACAGAATAGATTATATGGCCTAATTGTAGAAATTTCAGAAAATGAAAATGAGGATAAAGAAAAAATTACATTCACTTTATTCCAATCTATAATAATTAGTATCATCAGAATTCTTACATTTTATTCAATTTTTATCTCTCTATGAATAGAAATGGATTTATAATAGATATAGAACAGCAATGTAATTATATTGTAAAGTCAATCTCTACAGACTATAATGTGAAAACATTATTTTAATAATTGTATAATATTCCATCTTAACTGCATTTTTAAATCGGTGACTAATTCAAACAACAGTCCTGGACACAGAATTATTTTTAATTATAGGGTTTAAACATTTAAAAAGTTGTGGCTAAGTATCTCCAGATAGTTTTCAGAAAAGTTTTACCATTTACCTTTCTACCAGTAATATATGAGTTTGCACATTTTATCTCACTCTTAACAGCACTATTTCCTAAGTTTTATTCTTTTCTAATATGATAAGAGAAAAACATTATCCAATTACAATTTTAATGGACAATTCTTAGATTTCCAGGGAGGTTGAATTGTTTTCTATGTTTATTGAAAGTATCTATCCATTGTCTTGTTACTTATCCTACTTTTCTATTGTCATGTTAAGAGGTTTCCATATTGCTTTAGAAATGCTCTTCACATACGCTTTATTCTATCAATTGCCATATTATTTCTGGTTTGTTCATTTTGAAATACTCTTTTAATTTAATGGTTTAAGAGTTTTTTATTTTTGATATCTTTTATCGCTTTAATGCTTACAAAGGCATTTCCAAATTAGAAAATTAGTTACATACTGACATGTAATTTCTTCCCCTTTTAGAAATAGTTAAAATTTATACAGGCATACCTCATTTTATTGCATTTTGCTTTATTGCTCTTCACAGATGTTGCGTTTTTTAAAGTGCACGACCCTCTACTAGCAAAAAGATTATGACTTGCTTTATTGTGGTGTTCTGGAATTGAAGCTGCAATGTCTCCGACTATGCTGGTAGTATTATATAAAGGCCAAATGCACTCACAACTGTGTATAAGTCTGTAAAAAACCCAAATTATCTGGATCTGAGTCAGACCACTAAGCCTGAGTGGATGCTTGGCTTGCTTCACATGACAAATCACTGAAATCTCAGGAGCTCGGTGGATCTCAAACTTGGGCGAGCATCGGAGTTACCTGGAGGGCTTATGGAAACTCAGATGCTGGGCTCACCCCTGGAGTTTCTAATTCAGTGTTTCTGTATTCCTAACAACTCCTAAGTGCTGCTGCTGGTGGTGATGGTGCTGCTGCTGGTGGTGGTTCAAGAAACACACTTGTAGACCCACTGCTGACACTAATGCTTTGCATCCTTAATATTCCACATGCAGTAAAACTGCCGTGGGGATTCAAGCACTTGCTTTGTCAGCCTAAAAGGCCTTGTGATGGGCATTGCTAGTGAAAACTACTAAGGTTCCATTAGATAATTAAGAACTGAGGAGTAGCAGCTTTGGATCCAAAACTCTGATAGAGTGGCACGCTGACAAAATATTGAGGGGTGAGCAATCCTGTTGGTGCCAGATTTGATGTGAGGAGAGACTCTGCCTACTGGAATGCAAATTATCCTTAAATTAAAAAAGGTAAAGGTCCTGGTGTTTTCTGTAACAAATGCCTCACAGGAATGAATATAATTTTTTTTTTTAAATTTAATTTGCTTTCCCTGCAACAATCAACCTCATGAGACAAGTAATCTCCAGTTTTGTAGATGAAAACATTATAGAAGTTAAATAGCTGCCTCGCTAGTTGGGGACTGCATTTTCTTTTCTTTAATTTTCTTTTTCTGATTATAGAAGTAACACATGCCCACTGTCAAGATTTTGGAAAATACATAGAGATATGATCACTCATCATCCTACTACACATGAAAAATCACTTTTGGGAATAGCACCAACTGATAAATAGCTGTTTTTGCAGAATTCTACTTGATTTTATTTTTACCTTGACACTGTAGGGTAGAAAGCCAGTAGAAGGGAATACTGATAACAGATTTGATTGGCAAGACAAGTCTAGTGCCTGGTAGGATCACTTCTCAGAATACAGAAAGCAGCCATAGTCACAGGTTTCCTCTAAGGTAGGAAAAAACCAAAAGCCTCGGGGAAGTGAAAGGCTGTGGCATCAATGCTGGATCAGAAATTGAAGCTTAATTACAGAATCTTTACCTTTTGTGGTAGCCAGCCTCCAAGAGGCCCCCCCAATGACCCTTGCCTCCAGAGTTAGTCCTCTCCACCTTGAATAGGAATGACCTGCATAACCAAGAAGATATTGCAGAAATCATGGAGTTTGACTCCCAAAGCTAGGTCATAAAAGACATTGTAGCTTCTCCCTTGTCCTCTCTTAGATCAGTTGTTTTGAGGGAAGCTAGCTGCCATGTTACGAGGACACTTGAAGAGCATTATGGAGATGTCCATGTGGCAAGGACCTGAGGTCTCCTGCCAACAACCATCATTACCTTGCCGACCATGTGACTGAGCCACTTTGAAGCACATCTTCTAGGTCCAGTCAAACCTTCAGATGATCATAGCCTCAGCCAGCATCTTGACTGCAACCTCATGAGAGATCCTGAGCCAGAACCATACAACTAAGCTGCTTTCAAACTCCTGACTCACAGAAACTGTGAGATAGTAAATATTTACCATTATTTTATGTCATTAGCTTGGTATAATGTATTATGCAGCAAATAGATCATTAACGTACGCTGCCATTATATCTGTTTCCACAGGAAGCTGACTTTGTCCCTTGTGGGAAGCCTTGTGAGAGTGTCTTAAATAAACGGTCTTCTCCTTTCTAGAATATTGGTACCTCCTAATATCAATATCCCCTGACTGGATACCCAACACAGAAAGCTGTCTTTCTGCTGCTCATTTTCAGCCTATACCATCTTCAACATATTCTACACCACTTCGGCAAAGCAAATATATACATGTACATATGCACATATGTAGATGCACACACACAATTTTCCTTTAAACCTGAAAAATCACTAAATTACTAAAGCACTGGAAATATGAACTTTTTTCCAGGAAGAACCGGATGCTCTAGATGTTTTAAGTTCCATTTTTCACTCTGTCTCTGAATGGACAGATGGCAGGGGGAGACAGGCAGCTGACTACTGAGAATTGATAGATGTGTCTGTTCTCCTTTGCTGGTAATAAAATTCTGAGCTGGGTGAGCATCAGCAGGAGAAGAAAGCCACAACCACAAATCCATGCATTCTTGCATTTATTTAATATTTTAGAATGGAATCACAGCTACAAGTCCTTGCATTCCTGCATTTATTTAATATTTTAGAATGGAATTTTCTCCCTTTACTCTCATTTTCCCATTCCATTTATCACTCTGGGTGAGGAGGAGGTCTTTGGTAAGACAAAACACAGAGACTTTGTGAGAATAATAGCCTGTCCATATGTTATACTTTACATCTTCATTACTATTTTGTAACTCCATGTGAAACTAATATAATATTGTTGCCAACTGCAATTGAAAAATAAAAAGATTTTTTAAAAAATAGCATGTCCAAATTATGGTAGTGGCAGTGAATATATTGTGAGGGGAATATTTCTTTGCCGTGTAGATGTTCTACTATGAAGAACCCGGAAGGCATGAAGCTCTAAGTACCTGCAGCTCCTTCCTCTCCAGTACGGGGCCAAGAAGAATGCTTAGAGCAGAGCGTGAAAGGCCTTGCAGCATTCTCCTAGGCTAGAGTGGGCCCTAAAGGCAAAGGGTAGGAAGCATTCAAAGCGAGGGGGATAATGGAGAGCAGAGAAGATGGAAAACCAAGGGGGGGAAAGAACTCCAGATGCTCACCCAAAGTGGATCTGTATGTGTTAAAAGATGACCAGGTGTGAAACAGTGTTTCTCCACCTTCTTTAAACTATGTATTTATTTTTATTTTTCCCAGGGTATTCTACCTATCTTTCCTTCCAAGTATGGAGTTGTACCTGAAGGGTTGCCTGTAAAATTACATGTGAAATATTCTTGTTGCATGGCAATTAGGGTCATGGAGGTCCTTCTCTAGGAAGACACAATTCCGGGAGACACTTTTCCTGATGTGTGTCAGCAGCATGGAGGTCAGAGGCCCAGTCTCACTCTCCCCTGCCCTGGGATGCTCCAGAAACGGGTTCTGTCTCTCTGCTCATCTTCATCTATGCAACTTCCCCTGGTGAGCTTATCCTTGCCTATGATTTCACTCACCAGCTCTGGTGAATCCCAGGGGTTTTAGAACTGGTCTCTTGCCTGTGATCCACCTCTGATTTCAGCTGTACATAGACTTTCCTTCTTCTCTTGGTTATCTGACCCTGACCTTACACTCAGCATGTCCAATTTAGAATTCGACTCCACAAAGACTTCTTTTCTCCATGATCTTATTCCAGTCAATTAAAGCCAGCTGGGAACCTTGGAGTCCTCTCAACTCTTCTCTTTCATCAAGACCTAAATCCATTCTGCCAGTAGTACTGGGGTTTTGCCCTTTAAATTGTACATTCTATGGGACAAAATAGACATCAAAATCAAAAAGGTAAAAAAAGATACTGAGGGACACTTCATAATGTTAAAGGGAATCATGCACCAAAAAGACATAACACTTATTAATATCTATGCTCTCAATCAGGGAGTCTCGAAATATATTAAGCAATTACTAACAGAACTAGAGAGAAACAGACCAAAACACTATTGTAGTAGGGGACCTAAATACGCCACTGTCAGATATAAACGGATCACTCAAGCAGAAAATCAATAAGTAAATAGCAACCCTAAATGATACATTAGACCAACTGGACATAATTGACATTTACAGAGCCTTCCATCCAAAAACAGCTACTTATACATTCTTCTCTAGTGCACATGGAGCATTCTCAAGAACTGACCACATACTGGGACACAGAGATAGCCTCAACAAATGTAAGAGGGTTGAAATCATACCAACCATATTCTCTGATCATAATGCTTTGAAACTAAAGATCAACTATAAAAAGAAAGTAGAAAGAATCACAAATACATGGAGATTAAACAACATACTATTAAAGAATAACTGGGTCAGAGAAGAAATAAAAAGAGAGTCAAGAGAGATACATAGAAATGAATGATAATGATAGTACAACATGTCAAAACTTTTGAAACACAGTAAAAATGGTCATAAGAGGAAAGTTCATATCATTACATGCCTACTTCCGAAAACAACAATGAACCAAAATAAACAACCTAATGCTTCATCTTAAAAAACTAGAAAAGGAAGAACAAATGAGGCCTAAAGTTAGCAAAAGGAAAGAAATAATCAGAATTAGAGCAGAAATAAATGAAATTGAAAACAACAACAACAAAAAAATAGAAAAAATAAATGCAATAAAGAGCTGGTTCTTTGAAAAGGTTAATAAAATTGGTAAGCCTCTAGTTAGACTCACTAAAGAAAAAAGAGAAAGGACACAAATAAATAAAATCAGGGATGAAAGAGAGGAAATTACGACAGACACTGCAGAAATAGAAAAGATCATATAAGAATACTATGAAAAAGTATATAACACCAAATTTAGTAACCTAGAAGAAATGGACCAGTACTTAGAAAAATACAACCTTTCTAGACTGAATCAAGAACTGGAAAATCTAAATAGACCGATCAGCAGTATAAAAATTGAAACAATCATCAAAAACCTACTCAAAAGTAAAAGTCTAAGACCAGATGGTTTCACCAGTGAATTCTACCAAACATTCAAAGGAGATTTAATACCTATTCTCCTCAAACTCTTCCAAAAAATCAAAGAGGAGGCAGTACTTGCCAGCTCATTTTATGAGGCCAATATTACCCTGATACCAAAACCTGGTAAAGATCACACAAATAAAGAAAACTACAGATCAATATCTCTCATGAACACGGATGCAAAAATCTTGAATAAGATAGTACTAGCAAACCGGATATAGCAACATATTAAAAAGATTATAGACCATGATCAAGTGGGCTTCATCCCAGAGGCACAGGGATGGTTCAACATATGCAAATCAATTATATTGATACACCATATAAACAAATTTAAAAATAAGAATCATGTGATCATATTGATAGATGCATAAAAAGCCTTCGACAAGATACAGAACCCATTTATGATCAAAACACTTAACAAAATTGGTATAGAAGGAAAATACCTTAATATAATAAAAGCCGTATATGACAAGTCCTCAGTAGACATTATACTTAATGGTGAAAAAATAAAAACTTTCCCTCTAAGATCAAGAACAAGGCAAGGCTGTCCACTATTGCCACTGTTATTCAATAAAACATTGGAGTCCTAGTGAGTGCAATCAGGCAAGAGAAAGATATAAAAGGCATCCAAATAGGAAACAAAGATGCCAAACTGTCACTATTTGAGGATATGATTCTCTATATAGAAACCCCTAAAGACTCCACAAGAACACTACTAGAAACAATAAGCAAATACAATAAAGTTTCTGGATACAAAATCAATGTTAAAAAATCCATAGTGTTCCTATATTCTAATAATGAAGTGTCAGAAAAAGAAGTTGAAAAAATAATTCTTTTTGCAATTGCAACAAAAAGAATAAAATACCTAGGAATAAATTTAATTAAACATGTGAAGGACCTAAATAATGAAAACTATAAGACCCTTTTAAAAGAAATCAAAGAAGATACGAAGAAATGGAAAGATATTCCGTGTTCCTGGATTGGAAGACTCAACATAGTTAAAATGATCTTATTACCTAAAGCATTATACTGATTTAATGCAATCCCCATCAAAATCCCATCAGGATTTTTTAAAGAAAAAAAATCATCAGATTTGTATGGAAGTACAAAAGACCCTGAATTGCCAAAGCCATCCTGAGAAAAAA
>NW_011888909.1:3796338-3805372 GCF_000151845.1 Pteropus vampyrus
GACAACATGGATGGACCTTGAAATAAGCATACTAAGTGAAATAAGCCAGATAGAGAAGGTTGAAAATCACATGATATCACTTATATGTGGAATATAAACCTAAAAGCAACAAATGAACAGGACAAACAAACAGAGACTCATGGACATAGACAATGGACTAGTGGTTCCCAGAGGAGAGGGGGGAAAAATAAAAAATAAAATGTTAAAATATATATATATAAGCTTGGAAAAAAAATTAAACAATAAAATAGAAAAAAATAAAATGAAAAAAATTTTTTAAATAGAAAAAATAAATTGTTCCTTTATTATGGTCAATTAATTTCCTATGCTCATTGCCTCCACCCTTTTCAAACTCTACATTGTGACAGGTCTGGAATTCCTTTTTCTTTCTTTGCTCACTTAATCCCCCCAAATTTTAAGGTTTGAAACAAATATCCCAATTTCCTGAAGCCTTATCTGACTGCTTAAAAAATGTTATTCAGGTCCTACTGTGTGCAATTATCCAGGTGCCAACGGCACTACAACAATGAAGTCCCTAGCTTCAAGGAAATTACAGTCTAGAAACCATCACACCAATTAATCACTTCTTTATTTTCTTCTCTTAGTTGTGTTTCCCTGACCAAATTCTGAAATAGCCAGAACTGTGTCTTAAATGTCTTTTGTAAAACCCACAGTGACTTTTAGACTACAGGGCACATAACATGTTCTTACTACTTGCTGGTTATGTGCAAGATCAGTAACAGAATCAGACTAGAGGTACATGTCGACAGCTATCCTTATCTAAGTTACAGAAATATCTTTGGTTAAGGAAAAAAATGCAACAAGAAATTAAAGAAACCATGACATGTTTGAACGGTGTTTTACAAGTCTAACTAATAATTCAATTTAACTCATCAAGTTATTTGATTCAAATTTTTTAATATAATGATTAATAACCCATTCCCCAAATACCGTAATCATATTATGAGATTTAAAAACTAATATAAAAATGATTCATACGACTTGTGAAATTTCCTAAGAGATTTTACAAGACAGAAATGGGAGCAAATTGAGAAGCTTTGAACACAACTTCTTAGAGAAAACCACTCTGTGCTATTAAGGACAAGAGTATTGATAGGATCCAAACACACAGAACAACTATGACATCCTCTCAGCAAGGGTCTCCTGGAACCTGAGACAGAATTGAGATCAATTAATACTGATATGTCCTTTTTAAGTGAGCCTAGGAAAAACACTTTTGTGAATCAGAAGTGGAGGAATCCCATTTCTCCAAAATGTAAAAATATTTTTGGTATAAGGAAAAAATAGGAAAATATTTCATTTCTCCAACCCTTAAATGAGTATAATTTTGAATCTTTGTTTAGAGGACCTAGTATGGACCTCAGTTTAAACGTCGAGGAATATATGTCATTCCAGCCCAGAAGAGATCGTCATGTGCTGAACAGCTGCTCAAGAACTCAAATTAAAAATTACTCTCAGATATATTTACTGTCAAATTTTATCTTTAAGAATAAAATTCTTACTCACCTGCCAAAATATGCTATCTATTGTGTTTCCAAGAAAACCATCACGACCTTCTGAAGACACGAGTTTGGGGCCAAGAATTGTCATGAACTCATCAAAATCCACCTGGCCATCCCCTGGAAGGAGAAGATATAAATATGAATAGAAAAGGAGTTGAAATTGACCTACTATACCCCATGCAATAAACATCTGCGTGTTTTTCTCTTTGGCATGACTTAAATAAATAAAGAATTAGTAGCATTACTGAAAATTATGCAACATTCTTAAAATACCAAAAGGAAATTATTGGCAATTATTAGTACATCCAATATCACATATTCCTAATTATTAATATTTCTATCTAAATGTCCTACCAGCATCTCCTATTTAAATGGCCTCAGGTCCCACTTGCTGTACCTCCTGAACTGCAAATTGCCCAGCTGTACATGGTAGAAATTGTAGCTTCATCCCTATCCCTTCTTTCATCTTTGTTGCTGACATATAAATTTAGTCATCAAGTTTTATTGAATTCACCTCTGTGGCTACTCTATTTTCCTTGTTAAAGACTATGGTGGGAAAATGATTTCAAGAATCCACGTTCCTAGTTATAATTATGATGTTGCTAGTAGAATGACTTTCTATCCTCACATTCTCTCCTCCACACTATCTTCCAGACAGTTCTGAGTTTACTTCCCCCTTTATAAAGTATCATGCTTTATAAATCCATGGCATTTCTGAAAATAAACAAACCACTCCTAGGATAGCCTCCAAGTCCCACTATCCCTTTTGCCACCTTTTGCTCACCACCTTTGTACAAAATGCCATGTTCTTCCAGAGCTCCTAGACTCTGTACATCCAGGATACCTTCTTCACTTGTCTACCCAGTGAATGCTATCTCTTTCTCTAAGATGGAGCTTAAATATCATATTCTCTTTTCTTTTTCTCGCTGACCCTCCCTCATCTCACTAGACAGAGTGGCCAAACTTCTGCCTCTCCCACTAACTTAACGTACATCCATTATAGAACTTATCACCCTGTATCTCAGTCATTCATTTGCATGCTATCTCCCACCTGGACTGTGAGCTCTGCAATGTCAGGAACCTACTCTGAAACTTCTTTGTATATTCAACACCATGGGGGGCACTCAGTATGTACTTATACAATGATGAATGCTATCTCTTGCTTGTTGTTTCTTTGCTCAGTTCAACATACATTGGGTCTTTCATGCTAGAGCTAACACTGATCAAAAGTGGACTTGAGCTAACTCAGACAAAAGCAGACCTTCAAGGTATTGTCCAAGGCTCAATAACTTATCAGTGTGGCATTCTGCACCCTTAGGACTGCTCAAGAGGGTGTCTCCACCAAGAGCTCACCACATCTGGGCCACAGCAGTGAGGATGGTGCAGGTGTCTGCACAGAAGTTTGCCAAAGTATAGAAACATCGATCCACTTCCAGAGTGCAATTGCCTTTAAAGAGGCCTCATTCAAAATCTATTTCAAAAAGCCAAGCAGATGACATCATCAAGTAGTCAATAATTCAGATAAAACTTTCTAGAAGATAAGAAAGGCATGAAAAGTCAATGAGAAAGGAAAGATTTAGCCACCAAATGGGGTGGGACAGTCAGTGGATCACTGAAAGGAAATTCATTTATATCTCACCATTCAACAAGATAAAGGGATCTAAAATTTCACCCTCACTGGTCACCATAACAAAGTTAACTCAAGCAACAATGAGTTACTATCTTGCCTTTCGAACTAGCAAATATTTCTAAAAAGAATAACACTTAGTGCTGGCAGAGGTCCAGAGAAGAGGTAGGCTCTTTTCTGCATTCCTAGTATATTCATCTGGATATTGATTGGCAGTATTTTAGATGCTGTAACATGCTGGTTCTTTTTGACATGATTACCTTACTTTTTTAAGAAAAATACAAAGCAAGGAGATTATCGTAAATGCAGAACAAGATGTTTGCCTAAAGATAGTAATCTGGTATTTGTGAAAATGGAGTATTGGGAGCTGCATAAAGAAAATAGTCCTGTTTTCCTAGAATTCACACTAAGCTGGCTCCATGTAGCTCTAAGTCTCAGACTGACACTCTTGTTATGTACACACACTAACCCTCTGTGTGCATTACATGCCATTGAGTTGGCTCTGACTCCTGGCAACCCTACGAATGTGTGATGTCCATAGTGTACTGTCCTTGACAGCCCTGCTCAACTCCTGTAGTCTCACGTCCATGGCTTCTTTTATGATGTCAATCCATCTCATATTTGGTTTTCCTCTATTCCTGCTTGCCCCAAATCACTCTTGCTAGTTATACCTGGGGCCGGAGGGCCAAAAAGTCTCAGACTAAAATATTCATTCTCAATAGAGACAGTATCACCATCAATGAAGTAAAAAGTGATTTTTAGGGGACAAAAATAATCTTAGATATTATAATGGCCATAGGAGGACCACAATACACAAACAAATATATGGTATATTTGTGCTATTGAAATTTCATGGAGGTAGGGTAGCTAGGGATATAAACATCTTAAAAGGCTCCTGGTGGTGAAGTTGGCTATTAAAAAAAGAAGAAAGTCGAGAAACACTGGACAAGAAGATGTCCCAAGTACTATGGTTGTCCTTCCTCAGGCCTTCCCTCTGGAATGTTGGTCTATTAGCAATGGGCATTATCCCTACTCTCTGTCACCTATGGAAAGGTCTAATAGTTCATAAGGGCTTAGCAGTTCAAGGGCATAAACAGTTTTTTATAAAGACCTCATGAGACCTTAACTAAAGTAAGTCCACCAGGCTGGGTCACTCAAGCTCCTGACCATGGTTTGGTGGTCTCTCAATTGGAAGCCTAAAAGGGGAGTAGTCTACAGGATGTGGCAAAACACCTGCTTCTCTGTGCCAGAAAAATTGGGCTGTTTTGAACAGTTCACCTGCCTGGTAGGAGGAAAGAGACCACCCACCTTTCCAAAACTTCCCCCCAGGGTGATAGGAGTATAGTAGCATGGAATTGGTGCATTTCAAAGGTCCACATGAAACTTTGGTCAAAATTATCAATACATGCTCACAGATGGTGCCTTGGCTGAGAACACCAACCCTAAAGCTGACAAACAGAAACAATACTTTAGAACTATATGAAGGGAGCAACTTGTTCACAGCTCAAATCCTTCGCTAGAGGGAAAGCTTAGGGGACAGTGCTCAGGACACTATACGCAGTGCCAACTGCAATGCAGGAGTACAGGGGGCTTGGCAGAGACTTTCTGCTACTTGGAGGAGACTTTCTAATTCATGGGAAGATTTGCCTCTAGCTATTTAGCAGAGGACATTTGGAACATCAAATTTGTTAGTAGTCAAATTATGACCCTCCCCTCCCTTTCCAAATATCATTGAGCAAAGGGACATTCCTGCAGACCTACTATGGGAGAAATAATCATGGTGGGGTCTCCTCATCTCTATTTCTCAGCTCTGGCTCTCATGTGTATACATAGCACATTTTCTGCAGACTTTCCATAAATGAAGACTCTTCCTGCCACTACATAACTCGTATACTCATCTGGGTATTGTCTTACAGTCAGTAAGTGTCTGATAAATGTCGGTTACAGCAGTGCAAGGTTCTATTCAGATTAGTCTGAGGAAAAGCTCTCTTCAGCAGATCCTATTTTAGCAGACAAACAGAACTGAGAATACCCTACAAGCTATCAATGCTAGTCCCAGAAGACTACCCCCACATCCCCACCCCTCACTCCGTCCATCTCAGGAGAACTGAGACAATTAGGATCTCTGAAAGTTTTTCACTAAGTCCCTTATACAAAAACTATTCCCAGGCTGAAACAAGGTCTGGAAAGTCTGATGATCATCAAGATATCTAACATTTATTGAGAACTCATAAAGTGTTAGGCACTGTTCAAAGAACTTTCCATACACTAGTTCATTTAAGTCTTCCAGCAGCCCATTTTACAGATGAGAAAACCGAGGCACAGAAAAGTTCAGTAGCTTGCAGAAGCTCACGCAGAGAACAGAACTGGGATTCCAAACCAAGCAGTCTGTGTTTTTGCTGCTTCTCGGGAGGCTGGGTCATGGATAGGCTCTGTCTGAAACACTCTTTCCTCTGATCCCAGTGTTCCCTGGCAGGGAAGTGCTATGGCTGCTGGTACTAGAGGCAAACTGAATTCTAAATTGCTCTCTCTGATATAGCTGTTGTGTCTAAGGTCAACCTCTATAGGCCTGCCTTAATCATTTAAAAGAGTAATAATAAGTAATAAGAAATATTTATTTAACACTTGCTTTATGTCAGACACGGAGCTGAGGGCTTTACATTTATTATCTTGTTTGATTCTACCCCAACACTATGAACAGGTTCTCACCTTCCATTTTACCCATAAGAAAACTTAGGCAAGAAGAGATTAAAAGTAACTAGAACGAGACTACACAGCTAGTATGTGCCAGCACAGGGACTCAGCCTGGAACCCTGACATTGACTTCCACATTGCACCCTACATCCGTCAGCATCAGAACCCCAGCATAAGTCCTAGCATAGGTTCATATCTCTTTTCAAAGTTTGAAAGTAGAACATGTTTTGCTATGTGGGCATTTAAGAAGGAATTTAGTGGGAATTTGGGAGAGAGGGCCTTCAGGGGTCTTAGTGCCAAAGACCATTGCCTGAAAGCCATTTATTTGATCTCCAAGTTTATATTTTACATGTGTAAAATGTGTGTGGGAGGGTCTCAGTAATTCCTCTTGTATAGTCAATTCTCAGTGAACTCAGTTCTTTCACATACAACCAACCCTCCAAGCATCTGAAATCTTTTCTACCTAAAAAAATTGAGCTAATGAAAGAGGCCTGTCCAAGCCTGGCAGGATGACTTGCTCCCAAAGACAAGGTTGGGGATCTTCGCAGGCCTGCCACCTTTCCTAAAATGCGGTAGGCTCTGAATGCAAAAATTTCATTTGATCAAATTGTTTTACCAATCTTGAACAAGCAAGCAATCACAGAATGGGAGAATAGAATTCACTCCTACCAGAGATACAGGGAAGAGGCATGAGAACTACACAAACTGACTAAATAGTAAACCAGATTGTATTCAGAGCCTGCTACATTGCTACTAGACACAGAAACCTGGTTGATCAGCCATACAGCTGAACCATGAGGAACAAAGGAAGATTCTTGCTGAGATTACTAACAACTGCTTATCCGTACCTTAATGCTTACTTGTACCATGAAAGGAAAATAAGAAAACAAAGACTTCAAGCTGTACTTTGCACTAAAGATAAACCCGACCATTCATTCTATTTTTTACTCCCTATAATCAGTAATTTTTCACAGAAACTAAAAAACAGATAAAAACCCAATTCCTCAAACACTCAGAGTCTCATTCTCTGACTCTGAGAGGCGACTACACTCAGTCTATGAAGGGTTATTCCTTCTCTAATAAACTTGTCTTTGCCTCTGACTCTGGCTTTCTCTTGAATTCTTTCCTGCCTGAAGCCAAGGCTCCTCTCTCAGTGGGCATAGGGCTTGGGTCCCCACTCAGGGGGAATTGTCTTGTTCTGCATCATTAGGCTTCATTCTCCCTCTGTAAGCCTCCCAATATCATGTTCCACTTAGCAGCAAGTGCAGGAAGCTAACCTGCTAAGGACTGTGTCCTGTTGCTTCCCACTGCTATGTAAGTCAAAGTAATGAACTTGAACTGGGGCAGGAAGCTGCGGGAGGGCCAGAATTATACAACATTCATTAAGACCAACCAGCTGAAACTTTCACAAAAAAAGAAAAGATGGGCTCTGAAGGGTAACAAGGACATAGGTTAGGAGAAAAGAAAAGTCTGAGACTCCATTTAAATCAATTAACTACATTCTAAAAACACACTGGCAAAGGAGCAGGTCAGTGGGCCGTGTACTATAGGGCAACTAGATGAATAAGGCATAGGCTTACCCTCCAGGAGCTTGCAATCTGTTACTAAGGACAGAGTCAGGTGGGTGCTGTGATTGACCTAAAAGCATTGCACTAAGGCAGTATAAAGATGGGAGCGAGAGCACCAGTTATGAAATTCTCAATGGTTTGGCAGTGAGCCTTTACGGGGGAGAAGGTTTCTATCAAGCTGAAAGGGGAGATGAGTAGAGCAGTGGAGGGGGCACAAAAAGAATGGAGGATGTCTGTGAGTAGTGACCTCCCTCACTTCATGATGGATTGAGGGTTCCTGTGGGAAGAGAGGAGGACAAGATAAGCCTCAGCATTGATTACCAAAGATCAGCCCAGTCAAATTCACAAGCTAGATGGGAGGGGCAGAGCTGGCCCAGGAAGTGGTGTTGGGTTAAACAATAGGAGAGGAAGGGCCAGGTGGAGGAGAGAGAGTGAAGACTGGATCCAGGGAACTGACAAGCCTAGGCAACTGACTGAAAGGGCAGGAAGAGGGAAGAGGCAATGGTGACCCTGAGGTTTGAGTCTGGGAGCTAATTAGGAACAAAAGAGAAATTAGGAGGGGCACAGAAATGAGTTTTCTCACTATATATTTGAGAAATGCTGGCTTTAACATGCGGGCAGAATGGGAGGATGAGGGGAGGGACTAAGAGCTAAAAATATGGATCTAAAAGCCTTCAGGATCTAGGGAAAGATCTCTAAGATCTTCAAGATGGATTCTCAGGTAAACAAAAGCAAGGCACATAGCTGTACTATAGTATGTTACACAATTTAGTTTAAAGAGGGAATCAGGCCAAAGACTTGAAAACTCATATTTGAAAAGATACTTGCACACCAATGTTTATAGCAGCATTATTCACGGTGGCCAGGACATGGAGGCAACCAAACTGTCTTATGATAGAGGACTGGATAAAGAAGCTGTGGTACATATGTACAATGGAATATTACTCAGCTATAAGAAGAGATGAAATACTACCATTTGTGACGACGTGGATGGACCTTGAGATAATCATGCTAAGCGAAATAAGCCAGACAGAAAAAGTTGAAAATCACATGATATCGCTTATATGTGGAATATAAACCTAAAAGCAACAAATGAAGAGGACAAACAAACAGAAACTCATGAACAGGGACTATAGACTAGTGGTTACCAGAAGGTGGGGACGAGGGGGCAGGGGGATGTAGATGGGGTAAAAGGGGTCAAATATGTGGTGACAGAACCAAATCTAACTATGAGAGGTGAACACACAATGTAAATACATATATGTCTTACTGTTAAAATGTACAGCTGAAACTTATCAGATTTCGTTAACTAATGTCACCATAAAAAATTAATTAATCAAAAAATAAAATATAAAAAGATGAGCAAAAAATAAATAAATAAAGAGGGTGTCAGGGAGACTATATAAACCTATTTTCTTGAATAAATATATTCATAAAAATATTTGAAAGTATACCCCAACAAAAAAACCCCTAATGATAGTAAATGGTTTATTCATGGGTAAATTTGGGCAGGTAGGGTACAGAAATGAGTCTTCTCACTATATATACTTTTTGATTTTTGAACCATGTCATGTATTACCTGTTCAAAAATAGATGATTTAATTTTTAAAATTAATTTAAAA
>NW_011888909.1:3807072-3834140 GCF_000151845.1 Pteropus vampyrus
ATATTACAAAGGGCTAAGTAGAATGGTGGCTGAGAAAAAAAACATCATATAGCTGATTACTGGACCTGGGGTTGGTAGTGGCCAATATTATGCCCTTGCTCTAAACTTCAGCTCCTGAAGTTTTACACAGAAGAGGCTCAGAAGCAGCAGCTTTGTTAGAAGCAGACTGCAGTTTTTCAGGTGGGATATGTATTGGAGAAATCTCAAGACCTATTCCCAAGTTCCTTGGCTCACTAAGAGGACTCTCAGGACAGCATTATTTCTACTCATGGCTATAATTTATTACTGCAAAAGAATATAGAGCAAAATCACCAAAGAGGAAAGACACATGGGGCAGTCTAGAGGAAACCAGGCACAGGTTTCTGGAATCCTCTCCCAGTGGAGTCAACAGCACATGCTTAATTCTCCCAGCAACGAGTAGTGGCAACACATGTGAAATCCCATCTACCAGGAAAGCTCCTTAGAGTCTCATTGTCCAAGGTGTTTATTGGGAGCTAGTCATGTAGGCAGTCTGTGAAATTCAAGACATCCAGAAGGAAAGCATGTGCAGAGCGTACACCATACTTTTTGTGCGAACAGTTTAGGTGGAGTGAGCTACTCTTATCAGTCCTAGGAATGATGAAAACCCTTCAAATTCTAATTTCCCAGATGCCAGCCAAGGACTAACTTTGCAAACAGGCCTTTCTAAGGATAGCCTCCTGTGTTAACTCTTTTCCACACACATCTCCACCCTCATTCTAAGTTCTTGAGCTATTGAGCCAAGACCACAGAAACTTACCAAAATCAACATTTCAACCTAGAACAGAAACAGATGTATGGCTTCTTATGGTTCAGAGTCCCTAATATAGGTCTTTCAGATAATGGTGACACAGGTAGGGTCTTTCTATATCTGAGATGCTTAACTCTGTGCAGCACCACAGCTTGGCCATTATTCTGAAAGAACTAGCAGAGTCTCTTCCTCCTCTATTTCTGTTCTTGGAATTTTACATCCATCAAGCTCTCTTAGTTCCTGAATGCCCCATCCTCACCTTGTCACTAAAAGCAAAACTGAGGCCCAGCCAACTCAGAGCAGTGCACCTGCCTTAAGCAAACCAGTATTCTGGGAAGCCGATTTTCCTTGACAGCAAAACACCAAGCACAAAGTTTTCACATATACGATGTAATACAAAACAACAGAAATAGAAAAGATGCTTTTATTTACACTTTACCTTTGAATGAGAGCTAACAATTGACCAAAGCAGAATAAGAAATCCAGAAGGTAGTCGGGGTGAAGGTGGGACTGGTGGAGACTTGTGGCACCTCCTAGTGTTGCCACTGCCCTCTCTTGCATCTCTCCTCCAAAAAAGAGAAGAGGTAATCCAATAAATTTGGCTCTCAGGATGTATTCAAAGTTCACTTTCTCAGCTGAAGCCCATATCATGGTGGCGTTCCTTATCTATGCAATAGGTTCATCTAGTCCTGGTCTCATCAGAGTAAGCCCAGCTATCCTATCTCCTCGCTTATTTTCTGCATGGGGATATGGGCCCTGAGCAAGGCTGAATATAAAGGGGCACTTTACTTCTCATTCTGCCTGCTCTTATGTACATATTTCTCTCAGGAAGCCATATGGAAGAGAAATTGTCAAGATAATACACACCAGTCATCTTACCAGCATCAAACTCACCTTCTACTCCAACAGTTGCAAGGTCATTTATAACCACCAGAGAATAGTTTTGTCTTATGAGTTCTAGTCTAAAATACATTAAAGAGTAAATAAATTTTGAGAAAATGGATACAATGACTGCAGAATAATCTTGAGTTCAGGATTAAGAAGAATGAAGAAGAATTTCTAGTGTGTCCTCACTCAACCTCCTGTTAAAGAATCTATGAAACCATAAAAAGACAAAAACTCATAGGAGTTTTAAAAGCTGAAGAAAGCTATCAATCACTTGGAAAAAAAAATCTGGGAAAATATTTACTAACCGCAGCTCCAGTGAAGCGGATGAAGAAATAAAACTGGTGGTCTCTGTAGGCTGCATTTTCAGAAAGGGAACTGAAATACCTGCCAGGAAGTGGTAGGAAGAAGCATGAGCATCATACATGGTCCTCCCTAAGCTTGGAGACTCAGACTTTGCAAAATCTAGAAACTCTAGCAACCAGTTCCTTAGTGTGTATCCTCGTGTTGCTAAAATCTAGCATCTTGTCCCCCTCTCTTGCTATTCTTTTCCTCTCCTTCCTGGTGGCACCCATTGAACCTCCGTTTGTAGACATGGCCCAAGCATATCGCACGGGCAGAAGTTCTAGCATCAGCCAGTGTGGGAGCTGCAGACTCCAGTCTCTTCTGTGGAGACGGTAGGGACACAGAGTACAATAAGTTTTGGTGGTTGTCATCATTATTTTTATATAGTGCATCTTGATCATGATTCTTAGCCATAAATTCTCCTCGGATTTAGAGAATTGGTGAGTGAAAGCAGGAAAACAATCAAACTCTGACCAGCATTCTTTTACATAATACTAGATACCAGAATTGCACTAGGTACTGCACATTTCAACCGCATGACTAGAATATTCTGAAACCCAATTGGGAAGAGAAGGTGATCAGCAACACCTACACAGGCTGATAGTTGGCCAGTGCTGATACCCGATTCTCCATATGAAGAATTGAATGCTAAGGAAAAATAAATAGGGATTAACCCAAAAGAGAAGAGAAACATTATCCTGAATAATCAAAGAAAAAGTTTACTTCTGAAAATCATTCACTACTAGAAAGAGAAAAAACTTATAGAACACCTGCATTGTATTCTGATTATGACAGCTGAAAACAGCCCTCTACAAACAAAAGTTTGTATAGACATCTGAGGATAAGGTAAGAAGAAAAGAATCTGAAACATGAATGAAAAGAAGAGAGACCTGGCTTCAGTGAAGAGAAAATGCAAGGACACTAACAGTACACTAGCAAAGTCAAGGTCTACTTGTGGTCCATTGAGAGATAACTGCAACTTCTAACTCAAGTCAAAAAATATTTACCCAAACTCACTGTGTTAAACCCTGGGGATGCTTCAGTGAACATGGAAGACATAAGCACCATCCTCCTGGAAAGCAGTGTTCAGTCAAAAAGAGAAACTAACAAGGAATCACAAGTGTGTGTGTCTTCTATAAAACAGAAAGTACAGCAGAAGCAAAAAGCAGGAAAGTTTGATATCATCTATGACAGTGGTCTCCAAAGTAGGAGCAAGTCAAGGATGCTCAAGAACATTCACTGTGGTGCCATAAAAAATATTACAAGTTCCATCAAATCTATTTGTATTCTTCATTTTAATTTCTTTTTTTTGGGGGGGCGTGTCTTATAAGGTTGAAAACATATTAGTAGAATAGTGCCTAAATATAACATGATAAAGAATATAACAGGGATGGGTGGGGTACCAAAAAGAGAGGTTATTGTGTATTGGAAAAGCTGAGATCTGCATATTATGGATTTTCTACTTTTACACTTCTACTTAGTATACTCTTCTGTCTGTTACTTAAAAGTAATGCATTAATATATTGATTTTATGTAGGCAAGCACAAGTGCTATTTGAAAAATATAATCTCATATTATGAGGGAAAAGCAATTGCAGTTGCAGAAATAAGTAGCAGTAGCAGCAGATACAATCATATGAATAACCTACAGTCCAAACTTATTCTAAATAAAGACAGAGGGAAATAAGAGAGAAATAAAATAGTGGGAAAGATGCTAATAGACATGAAAGACAGAAATTGGACACAAATTTCACAAGGAAGAAAAACAGAAATATCCAAGAATACCCAAAGGTACAATCACAAGACATTTTCCTGAGCTGAGAGAGATGACTTTAATGTACTATTAGTCAATAATTGATCAAGTAGGCAACAATGAATCATACTTGGATTTATTGTGACAAACTGCAGGCCAGGCACAGTGCTAAGATATTTTACTTAAGGGTCCTCATTTGATTCTCACAGCAAATGAAAGGTAGAGATCGATGTCCCCATTTTACTAAGGCATAGAGGAGACTCAGATACTAAGTCACCTCTACAAGATTATGCCATTAATTGTAACAAACCCCAGATTTGAACCCTGATTGATTCTGACTCCATAATATTTTCTCTTTCCATTAGGCCATTATGCTAATGTGATTTATAATAAGAAATATGTATTTGGTCTTCATCCAGTTCTTGGCATAGAGCTCCTAAAACCCTTGGAATTTCCTTAGTGATGAGAGCAGTGAAGGTGTCTTCTATTATGTTAATGAGGTGACTTTTAGAATACACCTAAGGATCCTGTCCATTTGCTAGAGGAGCCAACCCTGTGATTAGAGGGTCAGAACTTTCAGTCCCATCCCCCTGATCTCTAGGAAGGGAAGAGGAAGAGAGGCTGGAGGTTGGATCAATCACCAATGGTCAATAATTTAATCAATAATGCCTTTGTAATGAAGCCTCCATAAAAACCCAAAGGACAAGACTCAGAACACTTCTGGATTGGTGAACATGGAGATTAGGGGAGAGTGGCAGGCCCAGAGAGCAGGCAAACTTCATGCCCTTCCCCATTCCTTATCCTTATCCTAGATGCATCTCTTGCATCTAGCTGTTCCTGAGTTAAATTCTTTTTATAAGAAATTGGTATTCTGAGTTCTGTGAAATGGTTTTCTGAGTAAAATGGTTTTCTGAGTTCTGTGAACTGCTCTAGCAAATTAATCAAACCCAAGGTGAGGGTCATGGGAACCACCAATATATAGCCAACCAGTCAGAAGTCCGGGTGACAGACAATCTGAACTTGAAACTGGCATCTGCAGTAGGGGCAGCCTTATGGGACTGAGTCCTTAACCTGTGGGATCTGATGCTATCTCCAAGTAGATAGTGCCAGAATTGAGTTGAATTGTAGGACACCAGCTGGTGTTGGAGAATTGCTTGGTGTGAGAGAAAAGAACCACACACTGTAATTGGTACTAGAATTGGAACCATGTTGTATTCCAAGATGATAATTTAAGCAATATAATTGCAACGACTAAAATTATCAGCCATATATTGAATGTTGTGGTAAAGACTATACATCTCAAAATATTCATGCAACATTTATAAATATAGGTTTATATTCCAAAGTTACAGAGAGAACATCAATGAATTCTCCAGAGCTGAAATTAGCAGGCCACATTCTCCTACTGATATCCAAAGAAACTAAACTTAATAGTAAACACTTAAGAAATAATCTCTAAACCTCTCCATAACTGCAAAACACTCTCCTGATCAATGAAGAACAAGCTTGAAATAATTTTTTAATGACATTAAGAATATTACATATCTCAAATATGTAGGTATTAATCAAAGCTGTCTTCAGAGGTAAATTCAAAACATTAAAATAATCTCATTATTTTTAAAAATTGGGGGGAAGGAAAGAAAATATTTACAGAAAAACAGAAAAAAGACATTATCGGGGTGCTGCTATAATAAAATTGGGATAAGAGTAGAATTAATTTATTGGGACATATACAAACAGTATGGTAACCATTGTATTAAAAAGAAAAGAGTGAAACTTTTTGTAAAAACTATTTAATATATAAATTACTTGTATATAGGATCTAGAAAGACTCAAAATTTCAACTGAGAAAAGGTGTAACAACAAATATAGAATACAAATTATGAAATACTTTGTA
This sequence comes from Pteropus vampyrus, assembly GCF_000151845.1. Classification (NCBI taxonomy): domain Eukaryota; kingdom Metazoa; phylum Chordata; class Mammalia; order Chiroptera; family Pteropodidae; genus Pteropus; species Pteropus vampyrus. Next base: position 3,812,721 of record NW_011888909.1, read on the forward strand.
TAACTAAAAGCTAATACTTTTTTAAATTTTGTAAAACTAGTGGTTTTAGTGAAAAACAACAATACTGAAGAAAAGTTAGAAAAGTAATGAATATTTAGGTTGAAAAGTATTTTTTTAAATATCTAAAAAGTTTTTCAAATAAAAAAGGTCATTCTAAGTTTTCATGTTTTTAAGAAATAGAAACTTTTCACATTATATAACTGTTCCAGGATGATAAAAAAGAGGAAAAGTCAATATAACTCTGATACCAAAATATGCAAAAGGAAAACAACTATTGAACCTCACTTACAGCTACATGCCAAAATCCTAAAGCCTGAACTGGAAAATCTCAATTAACATAAACTAAAAGCATAGCCTACCATAGCCAAGTACAGATTATTTCAGGACTTGAGTACAATTTAATATTAGGAAAATCAATTAATATGGCAAAAAAAAATTTGATACAATTTAAAAAGTGGTGATTTCTATGGATATTGCAAAGAAGCTGAGTAAAATATTCCTTCACAACTTTCTTTTATCTGGGAAAAGAATAATACTTCCTTAAGAGACTAAGAGTGATCTATGGCAAGACAACAGCAGATCTTGATATACAAAGAGGAATTCCCATGCAGATAAGCAAGACCCCAGGACTCTTGCTATCATTTTTATTCAATATGTTCTCAATATGCTGGCCAATATTATGATGTAAAATAGAGGTGAGAAATAAGTCCACAGGAATTCAGAAGACAAGATGATCACTATTTCTAAAGCAGAGTTACTGTTTGTCTGGGGGTGGGGGGAGGGGAATGACACAAATGTAATTCTGGGAATTCAAGTAACAGTGGCTTGGTACAGACAAACATTTAAAAATCAATAGTTTTCTTGTGTGGCAGCAATAACCCTCTAGAAAATTTAACAGAAGAGCCAAGAGACTTCTAAACAGGTAGCAGCAGGGTATCCTAAGTTGTACTTCCCCCAGCTTTCTGGCAAGTCCCCTCTACAGTGGGAGTGGAGGGAGGCTGAAGAAGGTCTGCACTCTGTGGCTGGCAGAAAGGGGGCCTGCTTCATCTGTTTACATGAGCAGGTTGGGGTGGTTACAGACCCCACTGACTCCCCAGCACCTGGAGAAAATCTGTTCTGTGAGCTGGGGTCTCCCTGCTTCTGGGTTGGGGAAACCTTGGGCAAAGAGGGCTTCCTCCTGTAGCCTCGGAGGTCAGGCACTTGTTCCCTGCTCGACCACAAGATGGAAGGAAACTGTGGGGCTTCCTACTACCTGGAGTTTTGTTCTGCCTTGACTTGGTAGTGGAGTTAGACAGAAAAGCGTAGGCAGACAAAGAAAAGGCGGCTCATTTCCGTAATGTGGTAACAAGAGTGGGGTGAGCAAACTGAGCCTTTAGAGCATTTGGCTCCCACCGAACTGCAACTGGAGGAAGAAGAATCTGACCAGAACTTAGAGGAAAAGGAAAACTGAAAGGAAAGAAATATGAGCTCTCAGAGTAGAATTGGAATATACCGAAGATTCTCAGAAACTAAAAAGCTTGATTTCCAAGTCGCAAATTCACAGACACCCTATGAAATAGTGGATGTAAGTGTGGAGAGCTGAGGCAGCAGCCTGGAGTGGGAGGTAAAGGCTGACAGACTTGGAGCCTAGATCCATGAGACTTGACCTGAGAAAAACAGGAATTCAAAGAATGAGCAAAATTTCAGCTGGGGTAGAAATATTATTCATGGTAGCTAGCTAACATTCATTGAGCATTTTCTATCTACCGGCATTGTGCTCAGAATTACATGAAATAACTCATTTTATTCTCATAGTACACTAATGAAGTAGGCTTTATCATTATATCACGTCTATATTATCAAGCAGAAACCAGGGGAGGCTATGTCTGATTTGCATTTGTCAAGCCTCGGGCTGGGTAGGGATGGAATATAGGCAGTCTGACTCCAGGGTCCACGATTTTAGCCACAAAGCCAGCAATGATTAACTAGTAATGATTAAACAAATAATAATAAAAAAAAATGATCCCTATTTAAAGAGAAAAGTCTGCAACTTAAAGCACAGAGAAGAGACAAAATAACCAGGGATAAACTTGAAAACTGGATTTAGAACCCACATGAAGAAATCTATAGAACATTAGTAATTTATTTAAAAAGCCTTTAAAGAAAATGGCAAGTAACATCATGGTTCTTGATGGAAAGATTATTGTAAAAATGTTAATTCTCCCCAAATTAATTTATATGTTTAATGCAATTCCAATAAAAATCTCTATAGAACATTTTTGAAGCTTTTCCAATGACTCTTGAGGTCATTTGCAAGAATGAGTAGGCAAGAAAAGCTTTAAAAATAATTAAAAACGATAATGTTATATCTAATGATAAAATGTATCATGAAACTAAAATAGTACTGATGTAAGAATGGAGAAACAAATAAAATAAATTTACTTGACAAATGGTACCGGTTAGATAAAGAATTTGGAAAGAAAAATCAATTTTGCTTCTCATTTCACATTTATTCTAAAACACTAAAATATAAATAAGACTATATGGGTAAAAACAAGGAAAAACTTTTCTCACCTTAAATTCAATTTAAAAAAAACAGAAAAGTAAAGATTCATAGACTTGATAACATACCCTGCATTTTATAAATATCAAAAACTACATTAAATATTTAGCAAAAACTAGGAAAACTATGCAATGAATTTGACAAAGGGATGATACTCTTTAAATACAACAGAATTGATTGAAAGACATAAATGCTAAAGCATGTAAACAGATGATTCACAAAGAAAAATATGATTGTTAAACAAGTAGAAAATGTTTAACTTCAATAGCATGAAAATAAATGCAAATTAAGCAATAATGGTATAGCATTTTCCACATATCAAGTATACAAAGATTTTATTTTTAAGTGAAAAGACAAACTGTGCACAGTTTTCTGGGACTCCTCATTCACACTGATGAGAACAGGCCTTGGCACAGCCTTTGTGGATATTAATTTGCAATGCCATTTAGATAAAAAGTTCCTTTTTAATGTTATTTTCCTTTTTTTCAATAATTCTTTTTCTAGAATCTGTCTTAAGTAATTAATCAGAAATTTAGAAAAATATCTCCATACCATGTTGTTTATTGTAGCATTATTTATAATAGAAAGGAACAAAGAAAATAAATACAAAATTAAAAATCAACCCACTACCCAGAAATAACATTTGAGTTCATCTCAGCAAATAAATAAAATAATTGAGATAATATTCTCCTGTCTTTTCTATTTGACATTCTAATGTGAACATTTCCCATGTTATTAAAAATCTTTAAAACATACTTGGTCATAGAATACCTTAGAAAGAACCATAGTTTTTTCAATCAGTTCCTTAATTTTGAAAGGTCTGCTTGTTTCTGTAAAATCATATAATATGGTTGTAATAAAACAGTAAGTTATTTCTATTTTTTAATGCTTTAAGTGTCCATATGAAATAATTCTTAAGGGGCAATGGTTCTGCTGGACCAAGATACAGTTGAATATTGAGAATTTCCTCTGTGGAACATATACCAAAGCTTTCCAAATTGTACAGAAGTAAAATGTCACTTGGCACCAAACCATCTTATAAAATCACCGCCCAGATCATTTCACTCAAAATTATAATTGCATAGAAAATTGCTCTTTGGGGCCCTTATTGCAATATCACATACAAAAATACCACAGCACATTAAATGTCTATGTATGCTATACATCTCACCTCAATGAGTCCCTGGATGATAAGTTCAATTGTTCTACCTCCAAAATTATTAGCTTGTTTGAATACAAAATAGGAGTAAATACTGTTGGTTGGCTTCTGGGGCTGACGAAGGCTGAAACCACCTGGAATCTTTAGAGATACCCATGGTATCTCCATAATACTGTGTCTACACACTGGGCAGAAGACCAAAGGTCTAGGACTTTGGAAGATGGTGACTTCTGAAATAGTTGAGAAAAATAACTTCACCAAATTTCCTGTGGGAAAAGAAAATGCCTTTGCCCCACGTAGATCATAAGCACTGGGCACACTGAGAGATGATGCAATATAAAAAGATGGCAATGTGCAAAAGAAGCTCTGACATTCTGGATTAAACAAAGGTCAAACATAAACAACTCCTGGTAAGGTGTGGCTTTAAAACTTGGCTGTCAACAGGGGGCAGTATAATCATTTTGAAATGTTTCCATAGCATTAAAGATTCATAGTTTTTAACTTGTACTAAAACCCAAATATTATGCTTCCTAGATTGTGAACATTCAACTTCATTTATATTTTTAAACTAAAACTTTAGAAGTATATGAAACAGTTCAAAAAATTCTAAGATATATGAGAAAAATGCAAAATTTATTTCTTTCAAATGGTCTCTTTAAAAATCTTTATTGAGGAAAATGAACAAATTGCTCTTAGGAATGTCATCCAATTTACGGTCTTCATAGTCTTTCTACATTTCTTTCTTTCCAAGATCTAGAATTCTTAACCTAGAATTTTAGGTCAAGAGGGATTACTTCCTCCTAACACAAACCCTAACTCTTCCTCAACAATGCTGCTACTGCAGGAATAGTGTATAAGAGCAACATTCAAATGAGAATATTAAGGATGAAGGTTTCTTTAATAACATGTACCAAAGAAAGATGGACAGATTGACCCAAAATCCTGACATTCCTCATAATTACGGAGCTCCCTAAGTATTCTTGCATTGGCAGAAGATTCCTGAAAGGAAAATCAAGAAAATCAGTACTTTAAACTAAACTTAGGGGAAAGTTCACTTTGAAATCATATTATAAGCACAATATTTCAAAAAAAATGAATTATAATATATTTCAGAGTTTAGCTCTCAAGATTGAGAAGGGTTGCCAATGACAGATCCAGATATTCATAGTCTATTGACAGTGAAAGACTCATGACAGCTAATATATCTATTTTGGCTGAGTCCTGTGATAGTATTTTATAGACCCCTGGTTCTCCATAGTTCAGATACACTGACCTCTTTTATGATAGAACATTCAATTAATCACTTAGGCTGAAGAAAACTTTTGTGAAAATTTTCCAAGTGTTTCTGATTACAGGTAGATGAAACGACATTCCACTCTGTCTCTTGTATTGAATGAAGCTATGAAACCTAAACAATGCATGGAGCAGCTATCTGAAAATTCTGAGGTGTAAATAGTAGCAGGAGAATTGTGGAAGAAGACCTGAATTTGAAGTGCCACCAAATCAGCAAAGTGTTTACTATGTTATTTTACTATGGTTTTCCTCTGTTATTCCCAGGCTAGATGCAATGTAGTGTAAAGCCTGGAATGGGCATTGGTGTGGTCAGCGAGAGTTTCGAGAAGCTTTCTAAGTCTGCCAATACTCAAAGCAAGTAGGGGAAATACTTAATGTTGTCTTCATTTTTCCATCTCCTCAATCCCAACCCATGTTAAATTGTAGGCACCTAAAAGCTCTGTGGAAAGGAACCTTCCCCTCTGATCAGAGGAGCCATTCACTCAAGGAGGAAAAGAATACTGATGCTTTTGTCTTCTTTCTGTTCTCTTATAGTTTAGACCAATAAACTGGCATAGCCATGGAAAGTGTGCAGTGGAATGAAACAAATAAAACCCCAAATTTCCAGCTGTGGGGAAAAAAAACAACTGGAAAGTATCAGGGAGAGTGAAGAGCTAGGCAAAGCTACCCCATAATATTGTTTATGGAATCCTGAGCTCACCTACAAGCTGCTCATGCATGAGTCTGACGTCAAGCAGCAGGACGTAGACATTGACCTGGGAAACAGGACTGACCATTACTCAGGTCCAAAAATGGCCAGTGGATGGAGCACAAGCAGAACAGCCTGCATAGCACTGTGAAGGTTTTGAAAATTGAAAACTTTGGAACCACAACCCAAAGAAAGCTGGTCAGAATTTGTGGTTTAAAGCCAGCCATTTGCCTCTTAAACAAAAGGACCAACATTCTTCAAAGGATTTATAAGGCCCAGAATCTCATAGCATAACATGCAAAATGTCCAGAGTACAATACAAATTACTCAGCATCAGAAGAATCAGAAAAGTTTCAACTGGCATAAATAGATAGATAGATAAGACACAATTAACTGATGCCAATGACACATGTATTGAAATTATATGAAAAAAGCTTCAACATAATCATTATAAAAATACTTCAACAATTGAGAGCAAGTGCTCTTAAGAGGAATGGAAAAATAGAAAGTTTCAGCAAGAAAAAGATAATATAAATAAAAACCTAATAAATATTTTAGAACTGAAAAATAAAACCCATCATTAATGACAATAACAAAACACTTCTATAGGAAATAGAAATGATAGAAGAAAGAATAAACTTGAAAATAGAGCAATATAAATTATGGGCCTGTCTCTTCTCCTTTCGTGATTAATGTCCATTCTATCAGAAAACAAAAGGAGATGATAAAGGCTACAGATAAAAAAAAATATTTAAAGAAATGACAGAAAACTTCCCAAATTTGTTAATAGAAATAAATCAAGAGATTCGAGGAAATCAATGAAACTCGAACAGAATAAAACTAAAGAAATATGCCCAGATGTTAATTGTCAAATTGCTGATGAGACTTCCAGTCAAGGCAGTGAAGTAGATAAATACTGTGCTCACCTCCTCCCACAGCCATATCAAAATTACAATAAACTACAAACAACTATCATTGAGAACCCCCTGAAGTCTACCTAAACAGAAGTCCTGCAACTAAAGATACGCAGAAGAAGCCACATCAAAACTGGTTAAAGGGATGGAGATACAGAATGGTTGGTCATATGCCCACACATGGCAATTAAAAATAAAGACAGATATTTCAGCTGAAGAAGTACCCCCAGAAGAGCAAGAGATCCAGGCTCCATACCAGGCTCCCCAGCCCAAGTTTCCAATATCAGGAAGAGAATACCCATAACTTCTGGCTATGAAAACCAGTGGAGACTGTGGCTGAGTGAGATGAAGGGCTTCTGGAATCCCAGGTTTTCCTCTTAAAGGGCCCATGCATGGACTTATTCACTGATAGACTCATTTGCTCTGAGCTCTATTGCTGGGGCAGCAGCTCAATAGGCATAAGGGACTTATAGGAAGGAGCTGAATTATCTGGCTTCAAGGTGAGATCTAGAGAGACAGCTTTTTCCCAGACAGAAGTGCTGGCAGAATTCATTGTTCCTTTGTTGAAACTTCCCCGCACCCAGCCTGCACACTCAGGTGCCATACCTGAATCTCCATCAACCTGGCTAACACACTTTGCCCTGTCCTTGTGATTACCTGAGACCCCACCCCACACAACTTTCAGGCCGATCTAAGCCACTTCTAGTGGATTTTCCATACAGCCTGTCTTGGCTTATGTTGGGGCTTTCTTAAAACCTCTCAAAGGTTCACAAACCCTAAATGAGATGCATCTGGCCTCCACATGCCCCCTACCCCTTTCTAAGCAGCCCCAATCCCAGCACTACCAGCAGCTGGCTTCAGTTCATATCTTAGCCTCTCCCAGGCAGCTTTAAGCACAACACAGTGGCAACCATCTAAAGGTCACTTTGTAGCTGAACTTGGCCTACACCAGAGCCCTTCCCAAGAGGCCCCTGAAGCATCACACCTACTGGCCAGCTTCAGACCACACCAGAGCACTACCCAACCACCTCCACAAATGACACACCTAAAGGGCAGACTTGGGAGGCATCAGAGCCCTGCTAAAGCAAATACTGATAAAGTAAATCCTGTTCTGTAGAATCAGCCCTTGCACAACTGCAGGAAGGTATACAAAACCCACACCAAGGACACACCTGGAACTCTGGTTCAGGTGACTGGGGACACTGAGCTACTGGTCTCAGAGGACACCTACTACATAAGGCCACTCTACCAATGCCAAAAGATGTAGCAGCTCTACCTATACATAGAAACAAACAAAGGGAGTCAGCCAACTTGAGAAGACAAAGGAACGTGTACCAAATGAAAAACAAAACAAAACTCCAGAAAAAGAACAAAATAGAGATAAGCAATCTACCATATGCAGAGTTCAAAACACTGGTTCTAAGGATGTTCAATAAACTTAAGGGAGGAGTAGATGAACACAGTGATAATTTTAACAAAGAGATAGAAACATAAAAATGGAGAGAAAAAAAAAAAACGTAAAAAAGAACCAGTCAGAAATAAAGAATACAATAACTGAAATGAAGAAAATATTAGAGGGAATCAACAGCAGATTAGATGAAGCAGAGACTCAAATCAGCGATTTGGAAGATAAGGTAGCAGAGAACACCTAATCAGAATAACAACAAGAAAAAAGGATTAAAAAATATGAAAATAGTTTAAAGAGTCTCTGGGATAACATCAAATGTAACAACATTTGCATCATAGGGTGCCAGAAGGAGAAGAGAGAGAGCAAGAAATTGAAAACCTATTTGAAGAAATAAAGACTAAAAACTCCCTGATCTGGCAAAGAAAATAGACATAAAAGGCCATGAAGCACAGAAAGTCCCAAACAAGATAAAAGCAAAGAGGCCCATGCAAAGACACATCATCATTAAAATGCCAAAGGTTAAAGACAAAGAGAAAATCTTAAAAGCAGCAAGAGAAAATAAGTTAGTTACCTACAAGGGAGCTCCCATAAGACTGTCAGCTGATGTCTCAACAGAAACTTTGCAGGCCAGAAGTGATTGGCACAAAATATCCAGATTGATGAAAAGCAAGGACCTACACCCAAGATTACTCTATTCAGCAAGGCTACCATTTAGAATTAAAAGACAGATAAAGTGCTTTTCAGACAAGAAAAAGCTAAAGAAGTTCATCACCAAACCAATATTACAAGAAATGTTAATGGAAATTCTTTAAGAAGAAGAAGGAAAAAGATCAAAAATATGAATTCCAAAATGGCAATAACTACATATCTCTCAATAACTATTTTAATTTAAGTGTATTAAATGCCCTAATCAAAAGACATAGAGTGACTGGATAAGAAAAGAAACCCTTTACACATGCTTACTACAAGAGACTAACTTCAGATAGAAAGACACACATAGACTGAAAGTAAAGGTGTGGAAAAACATATTTCATAAAAATAGAAACAAATAAATTTTAAAAAGCTGGTGTAGCAATACTTATACCAGACAAAATAGCCTTTAAAACAAAGACTATAATAAGAGACAAAGAAGGACTCAGCAATTCCATTTCTGGCTATCTATCTGTAGAAACCCAAAACACTAATTTGAAAAGATATATGCATCTCTATGTTCATTGTAGCATTATTTTAATAGCCAAGATATAAAAACAACCTAAGTGTCCATCGATAGATGAATGGATAAAGAAGATATGGTATACATATGCAATGGAATATTATGCAGCCATTAAAAGTGAAATCTTGCCATCTGCAACAACATGTATGGACTTAGAGGGTATAATAGTAAGTAAAATAAGTCAGACAGAGAAAGACAAATGCTGTATTATTTCACTTATATGTAGAATCTAAAAAATAATATAAATGAACAAACAAAACAGAAATAAACTCATAGAGAACATCTTGATGGTTTCCAGATAGGAAAGAGGTTGGAGGGAATGGGTTTAACAGGGGAAGAGGTTAAAAAGTACAAATTAATAGTTACAAAATAGCCATAGGTATGTAAATTATAGTATAGGGAATATATATAGTCAATAATATTGTAATAACTGTGTATGGTGTCAGATGGGTACTAGACTTATTGGAGTGATCCCTTTGTAAGTTATATAAATGTCTAATTGCTAAGCTATATACCTGAAACTAACATAATATCGTATGTCAACTCTAATTTAAAAATTCTTTTAAATATATTTTTAAAAATTACCAATCAGTAAAGACAAATAAAAAAATCTAGAAAAGAGCCAGAAAAAAAGATATATTGCCAATAGGGAAGCAATGATTCAAATGACTGTGATTTCTCATCATGAACCATTAGGCCAGATGTGGAAAGGAGCTACATATTTAAAGTAGAAAAAAGAGCTAAGAAAAAAGAACTCTAAACTCAGAAGTCTATATCCAGTGAAAATATCCTTCAGTAATAGAGGCAAAATAAAATTTCCAATGAAGAACATAGAAATTCATTGTCAGAGGCATGTTCTAAAATAAACTTTAAAAGAAGTTCCTCATGGATGAAGAAAAGATATCAGGAAGGAACTAAGAACATCAGGAATGAAGGAATGATAAATATCTGGGTAAATATAATACACTATTCTTATTCCATTTTGTTCTTTAAAAAATGTTTGATGGTTGAAAACAAAAACTGTAACATGTCTGATGGAATTTCAATGTACGTAAAAATAACACATAAACTTCCAGCAAGAATGACATAGTAAATGGACTGATTCTTCAAAACAACACAAATCTCACCAGAAATGAAAGATATAATGATGTAACCTGAATAGTCCTATTGAATAAATCGCATTCATAATTAAAAACTTTCTGAAAAAAAATCTTGAGGCCCAGATGGCTTTATTGGCATATTCTACCAAACATTTAAAAAAGAAATAATACCACTTCTACACAATCTCTTCCAGAAAATAAAAGAGGAAGGAACATTTCCTAGCTTATTTTGTGAGGCTAAAATTACCCTGATACCAAAATCGGTCAAAGACATTAAAAGAAAAAAAAGCAAAAGATAAAACTAGAACCCAGGAACTCTCATAATTTAGACACCAAGGAAAAGCATAAGGAGGTTTTGAGAATGACCAAGTTATTCTGTATATTGAACGTGTTAGTGGTTACATGAATCTACATGTGTGCTAAATTATAGACCAGTATTCTCCCCAAAAGTCAATCGTACTGTGTATTAATTTAAAAATCAAAATCAAAAGAAATGAAATCTTCTAGGGCTATAATTCTCAGATTTCATGAATTGGCAGGCTTCAACATGTGTAAAACCATGTAATAATCTTTCAAAATGGTATGACATGTGATACAGTTGGAAGGGAGTTTGGAGTCTCTTGAGAAAACTTTTCCTTTCTCTTAAAAGAGGATACATCTTGCTTTAGATGTTGCCCTATGAAGATGTGATATGTGGCAGCTGTCCTGCCTCCATGAGGGGAAGCCAAGAGAACTGCAGCGTTGCTAACTTTAAATTCTGACATTTTGAGTTAATCAGCTGAGAACTCATTCTATTTCCAGACATGTCATGAGAGTTAATAAAGTTATATCATTTCACATACTGGCAGCTAAAAAAGTCTAAGTTGGACAGTACACCTGAATGCGTATTTGAACTACTTTGCATAGCTTTCATAAGTGAATTGGACACATGCTTTCTTACTACTATCAAATAAAAAAAAATTCTCTATGAAGATTTTATGAACCATCAGAGTGCACTTGAAACTTTTACTGAGAAAACGACTCAAAGCCAATCAACGTAACATAAAACTAACTACTTTGGCAGGTACTTTTGTTTTCCAGATGGAGAATTCTAAACAACTGTTAGACTAGGTAACTCATCCAGTTAGGTGGGAAAGGGTTTTGTAGCCAGCTTATCTTGATAAGCCTTGATGATGTAATCCTATTGAAAATTGTATATTTTGCAATAACTATACCTTTTTAACAGAAAGGAGTGTTTGTAAATCTTGGCATCAAATCTTCTAACTCAAGGTCATCTCCTTCACACTCTAAGATGCAAGATTCCGCTCTGTCAAGTGAGTACTCGCTCAAGTATTTAGCTGATCCTAAACCCATTAAAAAAAAAAAAAAAAATTCATGGCCTTGCTTTTAGGTAGTTCTCGGGCCACTATATTTGGGCATGAACACACATCGGGTTATTACATTTTAATGATTTTTCCCACATTTGGAATCTAAACAAACATGAGCCACCTTTAAATCAACAATACAATATATCCTTAAATCTTGGCCAGCAGTTTGAACTCTTAGCTGCTAGTTCTAGGGTAAACTCCTACTACAATCTAATCGTCTGTGGACTGCTGGAAGTATTAGCAGTAATGACACTCCTTACTTTACATCAGACCCTGTCTTCACAGCAGTGGTTTCCACCCATTGACCCTTGTTCTAGTTCTGAGCCACCAGAAGCTATTTAATCCATCTTTAGCATGACAGCTTTCAAATATCAAGTGGCAACCTAAAATATGTGAAGAAAACTATCATGTCCTCACGGTATCTTCTCTATAAAACAAACATTCCCAATCTTGTCTATAATTCATGAGAGAACATGATCTGAAGTCCAGCTGGTATCCTGGCTCTCTCCTCCTCATGTGCTTTATGCTTAGGGGTCCCTAACCCCTGGGTCACAGAGAGGTACCAGTCTGTGGCCTGTTAGGAACTGGGCCACACAGAAGGAGGTGAGAGGCAGGCAAGCAAGCTAAGCTTCATATGTATTTGTAGCCGCTCTCTAGCGCTAGAATCACTGCCTTAGCTCTACCTCAGATCATCAGGCATTAGATTCACATAGAAACATTGGTCCCTGGTGCCAAAAAAGGTTGGGGACCACTGCTCTATGAGATCTTAAAGTCGGGAGACCAGAACTAAATCTCATATGGCATCGGTGGTCTAAACAGCAAGGACAGAGGGAGGCAATTACTTTTCTCATTGTGATATACCTCTAACAGTTCAGCCTAGAAATACAATTTCATCATCCTGTGGATCCATGTCAAACTTAGTGCCAAACCTTTGCACCTATGCTGAAAATTGTCCCTCTCTTGTCATGCTTTTCACCTCCTATTCTTATACAGTTGGTTGTTTGGATGCAAGTGCAAGATCTTAAAAATTGTTTCTGCTAAATATCAGCTTGTTGAATTCGGCCTAATTGTTCCAGCCTGTCAAGACCTTTTTAGATCTTAATTACATCATGCCCTAGCTTCAGCAAATCACAGCTAAAATTTTTAAATAAAATAAAGTTGGGGACAAAGCCCTGTGGCATATTACTGGGAGCCTTCCCTTGAGCATAGTTATTCATCTAGTTATAAATCTACCTAATTGTAGTAGCATCCAGCCCATACTTTTCCATCTTGTCCTTTACTTTATACACTAAAAGTAAACTGGTCCAATGCCTTAGTGAAACCTCAATACACTCTGTCTAGGGCAGCCATTTTCACTACTTTTCAGTAGATACGTTTTTTTCAATAAAAGCAAATGTTTTCAGGGACCAAATGTCCTTTTCTGCTTATTGCTGCATGACAAATACAATTATACATGACTTAATCTGTCTTTGGTGGCAATCACTCTGTGAATTTCAAAAGAATTCAAATCTTCAACAGAAACAATGCTAAAATTATGGAATTCTGTGTGATTTTTCTTCTGCAAAGGCCAATGGAAGTACCAGAAGTCAGTAAGGACCAATCTTTGAGATGTCCCAGCTCTAAGGACATAGATTTGTCCTGCGGGCCTGATGACACATAGAAACTTTTAAAGGAATCTTGAGGGTCATTATGGGTGTTGCACACTGGCAGTGGAAAGGGACAGGCATTCTCAGTGTCCGAGGACTCAGGTTCAGAGAACTCCAGGCACCAATTCCAGAAGAGGGCTCCCTACTGATGGAAAGAGTTAGGATGCAAGGCAGTGATAAATCTACACCTTTATCAGTCATCTTGACAACAGCAATGATAAGATCAGCTTACACCTTTGACCACTTCTTATGTGGTAGGCACTATTCTAAGAAATTTAAACAACCAATTCACTTAATCCTCATAACAATCCTATGATGTAGATACTATTCCTATCCTCCATTTTACAGATGAGAAAATGAGGCACAAAATAGTTAAGAGCTCCTAAAGAGGAAATTGCTTCTCTAGTCTAAAATAGAAAGAGAGGCTACTTGCATGTTTTGGTCCAGTGATGGGGAAATAGAAGCAGGAATTCAAGGTGAGCTTGACATCTACAGAGCCAAAATGGGCCCCTCACATCTTTTCCATAGCTCTCCCAAGACTCAAAAGCACTCTAGAGAGCAATATTTCATAGAAAAAAATTTTTTAATTGTATCTGGTATCTATCTCTCAAGAACAAAAGCAAATGTATATGGGAATCAGTCAATGAATCACTTTGCTAAGGAGAAATTGTCATGGGCTACTTGGTAATGTACTCAAAGCCTGCCTCTGTCATACACCTATGGCAGCACACTGTCTGAATGGGCCCTGGTCTAGCACTTTCTGCTACCTCCCTCATCTGCATATACAAACCAGGGGTCAAGGGCAAAGAAAGTCAGATAATTCTACCCCACCTCACAAACTTTGTGGGGTATATTAAATTTTCAAAAGGAAAACCCTCCATCTCTCTCTGCTTCAATATGCACTGTATACATGTTGGCTCCTACTAAACAATAAGTTAAACTAAACAAATTCAGTATTCTCATTATCACCAACCAATTTGGTCTACATGCTCATGCATAAATAACATCCTAAATCAGACCTCAAATCATCGATTTTGGCTTAAAAAAAATGGTTAGGGAGAACAAAAATTTCCCTACTTTTGTAAAAGCGTACACTTCCATTAGTGAAAGATTTTAAAACATACACGACATTCATTTATTCATAAATTATATGCATATACTATTTACTTGTCAAATATTAGCAAAGTTAAAATTTTTCCTAATTTTTGACTAAAAATAGAGATGAGGAAGTTCTAGTATTTTCTTCCCACACTTTAATGGCTGTTTTATACACTCCCTTGACTGCATACACACATTTTGGATCTCATTGGTATACAACATGACGAAGTTGAAAGGATCCCAGGTGATAATCATGGCTTTAACAGTTATTGACCTGGACCAATTCATTCCTCTTTGTGCCTCATTTTCCATATTTTTCTATTGGACTAATAATACTCAGTTAGCTACCACACACAAGATGGTATAAAAATCTCCAAGAAGGTTTAAACCATAATGCCAATGCCAAACAATGCTACTTTTATCATCATGGTTATCGTAATGATGATTGTGGACAAGCTGAGGGAAAAATACACACTGAGCACTCTAAGAAGTAGACTGACCCTAAGCTGCAGTAGAGTTCAAAACCGTTTTCAAGTACGGTCATGTGCCGCCCTCCCAAGCTCGCCCCTGCTCATGCATGTCTGTGCACACATATATACACAAACTCATTTTCCGTCCCTCTGATTTTCTTTCTCTCTCTTCTCAGTTCTGTTCCCCACTCCCAACCTCCCTCTTTCTTTCTTCATTATTTCTTTTCTCATGTTTTATCTCTCTGGGCCTCTTTTAATCTCTGCTCTCCTTTTCTCTCCCCTTTTCCTCCTTCCTTCTCTTCTTCTCTCCCATCATCCTCCCGATACTTTCTCTCCCTCTTCTAGCACTTCCCTCTACAGCCCTTCCTATGCCCTCTAAGGCACTGGTGTGCACACTAGCATGCACACACACACTTCATCTTTTATACCATATTCTTACTGTACCATCTCTATATTTAGATATGTTTAGATACATAAATACTTACCGTTGTGTTACAATTGCCTATAGTACTCAGTGTAGTAACATGTTGTACAGCAGCGGTCCCCAACTGTTTTGGGCACCAGGGATTGGTGCTCCTATGAGAATCTAATACCTGATGATCTGAGGTGGAGCTGAGGCGGTGATGCTAGCACTAGGGAGTGGCTGCAAACACAGATGAAGCTTCGCTCGCTTGCCTAACACTCACCTCCTGCTGTGTGGCCCGGTTCCTAACAGGCCACAAACCAGTACCAGTCTATAGCCCTAGGACTGGGTCCCCTACTCTACAGATTCATTGCCTAGGAGCAATAGGCTACACCATATAGCCTAGGTGTGTAGTAGGCTGTACCATCTAGGTGAGTTTAAGTGCAGTCTATGATGTTTGCATGTTGGTACATTTCTCAGAACATGTCCTCATGAATAAGTGACTTGTGACTGTACAGTGAAAATTACTTCCCAATTAAGGATAATTTCACTAGTCAACCAGAGCAACAGATGTCAAAGTACATGGGGAGGTCAGGTGACACTGAGGAGTGTCTGAGGACCTTTGTGTTGAATTACAGACTTCATCAAAACCACCCTGACCTCATTCAAGAAAGTTCATGAGAACTCTTACAGAAAAAATGGGCTGCCATAGAAAGTACTAGGTACAAACAGGGGCTGTTGAGGCAAATATCCATTAAGGACCGCTCTAGTGGGATATTCGCCTGGGTGGGTGCCTATAATAAGTGACATCCTATATTAGCTTCTTGTGGCTGCTATAATAAGTTATCATACATTTGGTGCCTTAGAACAACAAAACTTATTCTCTCACAGTTCTGGAATCAGTATTACTGAATCAAAACCAAGAGCACTCTCTCCAGGGGATCTAAGGGAGAATTCACTCCTTGCCTCTTCTAGCTTCTGGTATTTGCCTGCATTGTTTGTTTTTTTGGCTATATCACTCCAGTCTCCGCTTCTGTCTTCACATGGCATTCTCTGTGTGTGTCATATCTCTTCTGCTAATAATCTCTAGGCAACTCCTCCTGGCTCTGATCCATTTTATTCTTCCTTCCACCTGCTATTTTCTAATTGCTTTAGGAAGAACTTTTGTCACTACAAAGCAAGCAACCTCTCTGTCAGGACCGGTTTGGTCAGTCAATGACAACACATATAAAAGAAGAGGGCAGATGGAGGTAAAATGCTATCAGAAAGGCAGAATAATTATTACGTTTTCACCTTTTCTCTTCTAAAAAGTCAGGTGAAAATGCTTACTAGATCATCATTTTCACATTGCATCCTCAGAATGTCAGGCCAAAGTATGTGACGTATGTTCTGGGACAAGAATTTATCTGACTGCCTCAGACCCATGAGGCTCTACCTGACCCAGCATTCTGCTGTTCACAGAGGCCTTTGGGGCTCAGCCAGGTTCTCTTCCCAGACAGCAACCTTAAACATTAACTATCTCCCACATACTCTGCATAGTGATGTGAGATTCATGAATATGCTCATACCATTTTGGAATCCATTTATATACCCCACTTCTATCCTTTTCAGGGGGTAAGATTTCCCTGAGCTTATTATGTGCCTATGAAGTAGAACTTACCTTTTTGTATCTAAAACCTCTCATTCAAGATCAAAGGGACTCCAAAGCATCAATTTCAGTTTGATGTTAATTCTGGGTTAACAGTCTACAATTACAATATTGTAGATTTTAATCTTGACTCCTCTTAGCCTTTACATCTTCATTCTGAGAGGACCAAACTTTATCGTATATTTTAGTACAGCCTCTCCCCCATTCATTTTCTTTTCTTAAGTCATATTGGAAATTTCTTAAGTCATATTGGAAATTTGTTTCATAAAGCATTGTGAAATAAAACATATATGCTTCAAATTTCAAGGCCTGGAAGGTCAAAACAGAACTAGATAGAGAGCCTCCAATCAGTCCTGTTTTCTTTCTAGCTCACTGTAGCTTCAAGAACCTAAGATTCCAGACAACAAGTGTGGCTGTTAAACATTAACCTGAGAGTGGATCATAAGAGTATTTCTCTGGGAACATAAGAGGTCAGATTAGAATTGCATTTAGTACTTCTTTCAACAAATATTTTTTGAGTATCTACTATGTATGATGGGTCAGTTAAAAACTGAATATGCCAGGTCCCTGCCCTAAAGAAGCTGGCAATCCCAAATAACTAAAGAAAATGTGATATATATAGTAAAAAAGGAAATTATGGCATTTATGACAACATAGAGGGCATTATGCTAAGTAAAATAAGTGAGACAGACAAAGACAAATACTGTATGATATCACTTACATATGCAATCTAAAAAAAAAAAAAACAAAAACAGAAAACAGATTGGTGACTGTCAGAAGCAAAGTGTGGGTGGAATGCGTGAAGGTGGCCAAAAGGTACAAACTTCCAGTTATAAGTCCCGAGAATATAATGTACTGCATGATGACTATAGTTAACAATCCTCTATTATATATTTGAATATTGTTAAGAGAGTAACCTTAAAAGTTCTCATTACAACAAAACAGAAAAAAATTTAACTATGTATGGTGTTGGCAGTTAAATTACTGTGGTGATCATTTTGCAATACGTACATATATCACATCATTATGTTGTAGACCTAAAACTAATATAATGTTATATGTCAATTATATCTCAATAAAATATTAATGTAAAAAAAGTGACCATCCCACAGAATTACCACTGTAACCTCAAGTCTTTCTGAATAAGATAGCCAAGACCAGCCTTTAGTTGGTTAATTGAGAAGGTGAACCAGAGAGGTCTTATCAAGAATTATGCTATGGTTCTCCTGATCAAGATGGCAGAGTAGGTAAATGCTGTGCTCATCTCCTCTCACGATCACATCAAAATTACAACTAACCTACAGAACAACCATCACTGAAAATCACCTGAAGTCTAGCTGAACATAAATCCTACAACTAAGGATACACAAAAGAAGAAACTGTGAGGCTGGTAAAAGGAGCAGAGATGCTGAATGGGCTGGTCCCACACCCACATACAGTGGTTAAAAATAGGGAGTGATATCTCAGCTGAGGAGATCCCTCCTGAGCAGCAAGGGTCCCAGCTCCACACCAGCCTCCTCAGCCCAGGAAGAAAGTTCCCATAACTTCTGGCTATGAGAACCAGTGAATATTGTGATGGAGGCAGAGGGCTGCTAGAGTGCCAGGTGTTCCTCTTAAAAGGCATGGACTTACTGACAGACTCACTTGCTCTAAGCTTCAGCACTGGGGCAACAGCTCAAAAGACACCAGGGAATTACAGGGAGGAACTGAGGCATCTGGCTTCAGGGCGAGAGCTGGAGAGGCAGCTTTCTTTCAGATAGAAGGGTTGGCAGAATCCATTATTCCTTTGTTGAGTCCTCTCTTTACCCAGGAGCAAGAAAAAAGCAGTTACCTACAAGGGAGCTCCCATAAGACTGTCAGCTGATGTCTCAAAAGAAACTTTGCAAGCCAGAAGAGAATGGCACAAAATATCCAGATTGATGAAAAGCAAGGACCTACACCCAAGATTACTCTACTCAACAAGGCTACCATTTAGAATTAAAGGACTAATAAAGTGCTTTTCAGACAAGAAAAAGCTAAAGAAGTTCATCAACAGCAAACCAATATTACAAGACATGTTAATGGAACTTCTTTAAGAAGAAGAAGGAAAAAGATCAAAAATATGAATTACAAAATGGCAATAACTACGTATCTATCAATAATTACTTTAAATGTAAGTGGACTAAATGCTCCAATCAAAAGACATAGGGTGACTGAATAGATAAGAAAACAAACCCCTTACATATGCTGCCTACAAGAGACTCACTTCAGGTAGAAAGACACACATAGTCTGAAAGTAAAGATATGGAAAAACATATTTCGTGAAAATAGAAACAAACAAAAAAACTGGGGTAGCAATATTTATTTATACCAGACAAAACAGACTTTAAAACAAAGGCTATAACAAGATGCAAAGAAGGACCCGGCAATTCTACTTCTGGATATCTATTCGTAGAAACCCCAAACGCTAATTTGAAAAGATATATGCATCCCTATGTCCATTGCAACATCATTTACAATAGCCATCATATAGAAACAACCTAAGTGTCCATCAATTCATAAATGGATAAAGGGGATGTGGTATACATATACAATGGAGTATTACTCGACCATTTAAAAAATGAAATCCTGCCATCTGCAACAACATAGATGGACTTAGAAGGTATTATAATAAGTGAAATAAGTCAGACAGTGAAAGACAAATGACATATTATTTCACTTACATGTGGAATCTAAAAAAACAAAATAAATGAACAAAAAAAACAAATAAACTCATAGATACAGTGAACATCTTGATGGTTTCCAGATGGGAATGTGTTTAAAGGAGGAAGTACAAATTAGTAGTTACAAAATAGCCATTAGTATGTAAATTATAGCACAGGGAATATTGTCAATAATATTGTAATAACTATGTATGGTGTCAGATGGGTACTAGACTTATTGGGGTGATCAATTTGTAAATTATATAAGTGTCTAATCACTATGTTGTATCCCTGAAACTAATATAATTTTGTATGTTAACTGTAATTGAAAAATGAAAAATTAGTTTAAAAAATAAATGAAATAAAAAAATCATGCTATGGGTTCAGGAAAAAAAAAAAACTGTTTGGACTCATAACCAAAACCACTTGCAGGGAGATGTAGTCTGAGCTAGGTCTCAGAGGCAAGGCAGGGCCCTCTTCATAAGGGCAGGACACTCAGGGCCCACCTCAATGACTTTGTGTGGCCAATTCCCCACCCCAGAACAAATTAGCACAACTGCCCATTTAAGGGGAAATCTAGCATCAGATTTGGTTCCCTGACAACTTGTTTGTCAAGTCCACGAACATTTATTTATTCCATTAATCAACAAATATTTTTTATGAAAATATAGTAGGGCACTATGCTGGGAGCCAGAGGAAGCCAAATGTAAATTGGAGTAACTCATACCTGAAGAAGGTCTCATGAGATAAGATCTATAAACAGATGTAAAATACTTATCAATTAGAAGCTATAAAAACCGAAGGAAAAAAACATTATTCTAGCCAAGCAGGACAGTATTAGAGAAGGCTTTGTGGAGGAGAAAGCATCTGAAGATGTGAATTTCCAGATGTGGAAGAAAAGTACTTCAGGTAGAGGTAACAGTAGTGTATTAGTCAGAGTTCTTCAGAGAAACAGAACCAATAGGGGTGGATGGTGTGTGTGTGTGTGTGTGTGTGTGTGTGTGTGTGTGTAATAAGGAATTGGCTCACATAATTATGGAGGCTGAGAAGCCCCAAGATCTGTAGTTGGCAAGCCAGAGACCCAGGAGAGTCAACTGCATAGTTCCAGTGCAAATGTCACGGGCTCAAGACCCAAAAAGGGGCTTGTCTTGGTTTGAGTCCAAAGCAGAAAAAGACTGACATTCCAGCACACACAATCAGGCAGAAAGAGGTCCCCCTTACTGATGAGAGGGTCAGCCTTCTCATTCTATCTACTCAGACCTCCAGATGACCGGATGATCTTCGTCCACACTGGTGGGCCATCAGGTTTACTCAGTCCACGCATTCAAATGTTAATCTCTCCAAAAGCACCCTCACAGATACACCCAGAATAATGTTTGACCAAATGTCTGGATGCTACAAGTTGACTAGGTGATAGAGGTAGTACCTGAGGAGACTCTACACTGTCTCCCGTGACAACTGCCTCAGGGGAGGCCATTGTTTTCACAGACAGTGCAGGGTTACTCCTCTCAGAGGTGGGGAAGCTGCTCCTACTGGGAGAGGGGAGGCCTCTTCTGCCAGCAAAGAAGCCTCTTCAGAATTTTGAGGCTCAATACCCCCAACTTCATCAGGGTCTTCCCACATACTCCCATTCCAACTTTCAACATTCCATTCCTTCCCAATCAATGCCATCGCTTTAACAGTAGATACTCTATGAGGCTGGAAGTTCAACTTGCATTGTAATTCAGCCAATTATAGGATTAGATTCTGAGTTTGATTTTTCATCAGTCTCAATACTGTGGCTATAAGAA
>NW_011888909.1:3835232-3850140 GCF_000151845.1 Pteropus vampyrus
AAAACAGGGTGGAAAGTAAACAAACACACACTGGAAACATTTCACACTTTAGTTCAGCTAAGCAAAGTTACATCATCTTTATAGAATTTTGGAGCTTTACTATTTCATTATAATTTTCCATCTACCTGTTGAGCCTCTGTCTTATCAATCCATAGCCCACCTTGAAGGGCAATGACTATGGAGAAAGAGCTTAGTAAACACTGTGTGGGAAATTAGTGCCCCAATCAGTCTAGCACTGTACTGGCTTTTAGCATTGTCCGTGGATTTCTTGGGTGACCCTGCCCAGGCCCAGTCCCTAACCTTCTCCGTCTCTTTACCTATTCATTCAGACTCCCTGAGACATTGGTAGAGTCTACCTGTTGAGTTTGCACCTCCATCAGATAGCTTATTCTGGGCTTCCCTGACATATCCCTGAAGTCCTTGAGTCAACACCAATGCCTCAAGCCAACAGAGGTGAGATTTCAACAGACATAGAAATGTGGGTGTGGGAGTAAGCTAAGCTCAGTAGAGAAAACTAATATGAGGAGGTAGAAGTTCTCAATGATCAGAGGGCAGAGGTTTCTCTGGAGCATAGGGCAGGACTTATGGCCATACAGGGGTGAGGGTGTCAAGAAGAAAGGAAAGAAAAGCCCAGCATGAATAAGGCCTATTTATACATTCCATAGATACTTCTTAAGCATGTATAAAATGCCAGACTCTGTTCTAGGCTAATAGATTATCCAGCTCAGTGAAAACCTTCAGGGATGGAGAGCTTAAGGTGGCTGAAGCCCTCACTTCAAAATGCAAAACTTCCAAAATATACTGGTTCTGAGTTGTCTGTCTAGCTGCCATCCACTTCTCCAGGATTACCAAGAAGACAGCTTCGAGCAGCTGCCCCTTGGATGTTGTTTGCTCTCCTTATAAAAGTTCTCATTTGCAGAGCTAGAACTATTTCCAGATTATGAGAAACAAACTTCCAAGACACTGAATTGAGCCAGGATCCTGGACCAGTCATAGACAGGAAACATTTAGAACATACCTCCAAGAGTCTCTAGATCTATCTCTTTCTTTCCTACTCTCTGCCAATCTCAAGTTCTTTTCCCCAAAAGGAGTCTTGCCTTCTCTGGAAAAGTTCTGTAAGTGTGTGTGTGTGTGTGTGTGTGTGTGTGTGTGTGTGTGTGTGTACGCCAGATCTCACACGTGTCCTAGTGGAGAAATGACACTGGTGAAATAAGAGTGCACCCATTGTGCTTGCATTTGACTATCTTGCACCCAGGGACAGACCAACAGGGAATCAAAGCCATAGTTTTTCATGCAGCTTTCTAGCAAAATGTTATCCTTTCTATGTCCACTTATAGACTATTGGTAATTATCACTTATAGACCATTGGAAACCCCATTAGAAGGCTCCTGTCCCCTAAAATTCTCCTAACCCATCAAGGACTGGGAGTATAAAGCTTTCAGACAGTTTCCAAAATGAAGCTGTGCCCACAGGTCTGTGTCTGGAAGGTACAGTTGCCATGACAATCTTAGCTAATTAATAGGTATGTAAAGGAGAGAAGAATCTATTCATCATTTACCAGTGTGCTAAGTGCTTGCCCTTTCTGAGGCTTCCTTGAGTGAGGGATGTGGTAGTAGAAAAGCATATGTTTAGTAAAATTTTGGTTAAATGTTTGTTTTCAGAGGTCACCATGAGAAATGATTATTTTTGTTTATAGCCTCATAAAGTGGTTGTATCTGCAAGTACCCTAAGAAGGAACCTGAAATTAAACAGAACACATGGGCTAGACTTCCTGTACTCTGTGTCCCCCAGAGGAAACTACAGCAAATATTTATATCATAAGAAGCAAGCCCAAATTTTGGTCCATGTGGGTAGTTTGTGTCATAAGTAAGGCCTAAGAGACTTCCACGCTGTCCCGGCAGCAGTCTAGCAGTGTCTGACTTACCCTCCCCTGATTCTCAATTAAAATACCCTGAAAATCCATAAACAGACAAAAACTGGCAACAGCAACATGTAGTGAGGACAAACGAAAACTGGAGCCCGGATCCAGGATCTGTCAAGCAAGCATGTGGCCCAGAGGAGGATGCTCTAGGTAAGAAAAATTCAATGACCACGATGACGGGGAAGGAAACAAACTCCCTGCACTGCAGATAAATTCTTTTCCCACAGAAATCATCATTCATATAATTTTGGCAATTTTCTTCATTTCTCTGTGCTTTCATTTTCTCATCTGGAATCCGAGAACAATAAAAGAACCTAGTTCATAAAATTGTTGTGAGGATTAAATGAGTTAAGATAGGTAAAATGAGTATTTTCCCACTAGGATGTAAGCTTCACACAGGCAGGGATTCGATTGGTTTGTGTCACTCACATATCTGTGCCAAGTGCCTATAACAGTATGGGGCACATAGAGGGTGCTCAATAAATTTTTGTAGAATTAGTGAATTGGCTATTAACTCTGAGGATGTAGAGGGTGTAAGTAGGGTAACAGGAAGAACTGCTGGTGTCCTGGGCCCTGGGGCACATGGCACAGGAGAGATGTCAGCAAATGGGTAAAGAAGTGCCTTCACCAGAACAGGGCAAGCTGAAGATACACAGGAGCAGACAAGTATCAAGCATGCTGTTTGCTCTGATTTGGGTAGAGAGGAAAGATGCCCACCCAAACCAGCAAGGCACTCTGGATGTGCTGTCTAGTCTGGGGATGAGAGAATGGACATGCTTGATAGATCTAAGATAGTATTAATGTGGGCTAAAAGCAATCCACATACGAACGCTTTTGGCAAATGCTCAGGTTAGGCCTAGTCATTAGTTTCTCATTCAAGGACCAATGTATAGCAGTGGTAGTGTTATAACTGTAAGGTGTATGAAAATAGTTTGCTATGAAGAAAACAATCTTCAGGAACAACATACCCTTGAAGGAAAATTTGCTATAGAAACCACAAGAAATATTTAGAAAGGGTCTATTTCATGTTTTCAGAAACTCCTAAAAAACATGGGCTGTGAAAGACAAGCAAAAAGAAACTAGTGGAACCTCATTTATGGTCGGAATGTAGAAAGTCACAGAGATCATCTTCCTTATCTAATGAGAACAAGTGGACAAGTCACAAAATCATAGTTTCTTTAAAAAAAAAAAATTTCTTCAAGGGGTTGGGGATTTTAAAAAAAAATCTAAATGAACTAATCCGAAAGTAATGAGACCTTTCTAGGAGAGAAGAGGCTGACAGCTGCTTTCACTCATTGTCAATGTGGAGTGAATGAGGAATCAGACGAACTTTTAATAAAATAGTAACAGCTGGATGTGGCCTACTGTGACAGATTCGAATCTTGAGGAGCCCAGAGCAGAGGACTGTATCCTCACTCAATATTCTGTCCCATGGACCTTAAATGACTGACTGTGGTTTTAAGTAAGGTGAAGGCTGGGGGTAGGTTAGGAGAGCTGGGAGAAATCCCTCTGAGGCCCGCCAGGCTTCATGGGTTGTCTGCACCTGCTCTCCAAGGACCAGGAACAGGTGGCAGAATGGAGAGAGAGCTCCTGAACACGTAGATAATCAGGGTGGAATTGGAGAGCAAAGGCAACTCCTCAGTGACTAAAAAGCTGGCATGCCTCAGAAAGCTTGGCAGCTCAGCCATGAAGCGTAAAGAGATCTGAGGGTCCCTTCAGTGCTCAGATCACAGCCCTGGCGAATAGAAAGTCCTGACACCTTGCTCAAAATCTTCGAGGCCACTTTGAACCAAATCTAACTAAAGCTATAACAAAGTCCCTGTCTAGTACAACCACAGGTTAGATTGACTAAGACCATGACACTAGTGCCTGGCAGAAGGCGGGCCCTGCCATTCTCTGGCGGTAAAATTTGTTTATTTCGGTCTTGTAGGTTTTTTTTTTACATACAATATCTGACATTCAATAAAAATTATGAGATAAAGAAAGAAACTGTGACATATGGTCCAGAGAGGAAAATTCAACAGAGGCAGACCTATGAGATGACCCAGGTGTTTTAATAATCAGACTATAAAATAACTACGATAAATATGTTAAAGAGTCTAGTGGTAAAGATAGAAAATATGTGAACAAATGAAAAATTTCAGCAGAGACATGGGAATTATACCCCCAAAAAGGAAAATGCTAGAAATAAAAATAATACGACATAGAAATGAAGAACTCATTACATGGACTTAAAAGCAGACTGGACACAGCAAATAAAAGGATCAGCAATAAAAAGTATTTATTAAAACACAAAAAAGGGGTAAGTGGAAAAAAAACAGAACACAGTATTGAAGATCTTTGGGACAATATTAAATGGTATAACAAGTGTGTATTTGGAGGTCAGAAGAAGAAAAGATACGGAGTAATGCAAAAGAAATATCACAAGATATAATGGCTGTGGATTTACCAAAATTAATGAAAGAAATCAACCCATAAATCCAAGAAGCTTGACACACATCAAGCATAGTGCACGCAATGAAAACCATACCTCGGCATAGCACAGTCAAATTTCCCAAAACATGTGAAAAGTCTTAAAAACAGCCAGTGGAGAAGACACACTAGGTAATAAAGGTGGCGACATTAAAAATAATTGTGGATTTCTTATCAGAAACCATAGCAGACAGAAGATAATAAAATGATATTTTCAAAGTACCAAAAGAAAAAACTGTTAACCTAGAATCTTCCATCTTTTACATATCCTTCAAAAATGAAGACAAAATAAAGACATTTCTTTCAAACAGATACTTGCATGCCAATGCTCATACTAGAATTATTCATTACACCCAAAAAGTAGAAACAACCCATCAGTAGATGAATGGATGAACAAAATGTGATATATCCAAATAATGAAGTATTAATTAGTATTAAAAAAGGAATGAAGTTATGACACAGGCTACAACATGAATAAACCTTGAAAACATTATGCTAAATCAAATAAGCCAACAACAAAAGGAAAAATATTGTATGGTTCCACATATATGAAATATCTAGAATAGGCAAATTCATAGAGACAGTAGATTAGAAGTTATCAGTAGCTGGGATAATGAGGTAATGATGAATATTGCTTAATGGTTATAGATTTTTTGTTTGGGATGATGGAAAAGTTTTAGAAATAGATAGTGGTGAAGAATGTACAACATCGTGAATATACTTAATGCCACTGAGTTGTACATATAAACGTGCTTAAAATGGCAAATTTTATGTTCTATATATTTTTTACACAATAAAAAAATTCAAAAATTGAAACAGACATTTTTCTGTCAGTCAAAAGCTGAGATTATTCCCCTCCAGTAAAAGTTCAGTAAAAGAAAAGCTAAAAGAAGAACTTAGGTTAAAAGGAAATGAAACCAGATGAAAACTTGGTTATGCAAAAAGAAATTAAAAGCACCAAAATAGGTGAAATGGCAATATATAAAATACGGCCTATGGAAAAGTAAAGTATACAAAAACATAATTTTATATGTTGTAAGATTATATGATTGTTTATGAAGTAGAATAAGATTATATGAAGAAAAATATAAGTTAAAGATATATTATAATCTCTATAGTAACCACCAACTATACATATACAAAGCAATATAGCTAATACAGCTGTAAAAGGGACAAAATACATTACTCACATACTCTCATTTCACCCAAAAAATGGCAGGAAAGAAGAAAGGAAAAAAAACACAGAATAGATGGTTCTAATAAAAAGCATATATTAATATGGTGGAATTAAATCCAATCTTATAAATAATTGCATAAATTGTAAATAGACACTAATTTTTTTAAATGGCTGACTGGATAAAGGGGAGATCCAATTACTTGTAGTGTATAATAAACAGACTTTAAATTTAAAGACAGTAACAAGTTGAAAGTAAAACAGTTGAAAAAGTAAGCCATGCGTACACTAAGCAATATAGTTTGTGTGGGTATATGTATATCATACAGAAAGACTTTAAGACAAGAGTGTTATCAGACATTTCATAATGATCAAAGTATCAATTTATAAAGAAAATATAATTATTTTAAATGTGCATGCATCTGATATAAAAACCTGCCAAATGGAAAGAAAAAGCAATGGATCAATTATTTTTTATGGATATATATTCAAAAACCTAAATAAAAAATAAAATAACAGCAAGTCAAACACAATAGGGTATTGTGAGAGAAACTCATCTTAACTAAAAAGGAATCATTTTGGAACTGTAGGAGGTTTTAATTTTAGAAAATCCAATTAAGTACATATCATCAATAGGTAAAATAATAAAAACCATGAGATCATCTTGATATGTGACAAAAAGTTACTCAACAGCATTATCGATTTAAAAAGAAAAAGGTAAACCACATATTACCTTACCATGACTAATATCCATCTCAAACAGCAATCAATGCCATTTGCAAATTTAAACTCAAACTGAGGACATTTCCATTAAAACCAGAAAGAAAAATGTCTTAAATTACCATTATTATTTGATCTAAAAATTTCTACCTACTGAAATAAAGCAGAAATGAAAAATAAGAGGAACCTCACATAACACAGATGTAGAAACTTCTGGGAGCCATTTTTTCTTACAGGGACTGCATACATACTGGGACTATAAGGGACACCTACTCAGCTTCTTCAATTTTCCTAGGTTGGTGCTTATAATTCCCTCATATCTCCCCATTCTTTTCTTGGTATTGGAAGGCGATCTGGCACTGGCACTGTCTTGCATCCATCTCTGTTGCAGCCTGTTGCCTGCATTAGGCAAGCTGGATCTGCCTCTACGCAGAAAACAAGTAATCTATGGACGAATGTTGCAGTTCAAAAGTCACCACCATTTGTCTCAGAGCTCAGCATCTTCCTGGCTCTCAATAAGATTTACTGAAGATGAACTTTGTGTGTCTTCTCAGAAATCCTTAACTGCTCTCTTTTTCTCTTTCTTGGTCTGCACCCACCCCTCCATTTTAAGACTTGAGTACTGTAACCCAGAAGTTCCCCTGGGCATGAAGGCCTGGAGACAAGGGGAGGTGTAAACCTCAATCAGTAGAAAACAGCAATCAGGAAGGAGCCAGGTGTGAATCTTCCTTGCAAACTATCTAGAGAAGGAGTTCCATATGCTGAAGAAACCCACCTGCTGACTGAGCTGCTGTGCCTTTTCCAGATTCATTTTGACATATTAGGCACAGTACCTCATGGCTTTGTAGCTTCCCTTGCCTGACTTCCCTTTTCCCCTTATTCTTACTCTCCTAGGCCTGCACTCTCAAATAAAATCAGAACTTTAAAAAAATATATATATATTTACTGAAGAATGTTTGAAAAGTATATAATTTGCATCCTCAACAACACTGATGTCATATCAACCAGATTAGAAATGTGGCAAGAAAAAATTACAGAGATGAGAAAATGAACAGTAGACTGTTCACTGGAAAACCTCAAAATAGGAAAGAAATAAAGAAATACACACACACACACACAATGCAGAAGACTAAAGAACAAGATGGAAAAAAAGGATAGATATAAGGGAAAAATGTAGAGACCTCGGCTCAGGATCTAACTTGTATATAAGCCTAGAAAGAAAGTATTGAGCAAAAGTGGAAAACAAAAAAGAGTCAAAAAATGTTTTCTAGAAAAAGAAAACCTACTCTAAATATTGAGTTATGAACCAATTGCAAAGAACCCTACCAAGAGTGACAACCATAATACCAACCACCACTGACAATGACAACAGAGAAGGAAACAGACTGGCGACATGTTCATACTTCACAGATAATGATTAGATTCTTAAAAAATCAAGTTATTCACAAGGAATTAACAGTAGGTTGGTTATGAGCCTCTTCACTATATTAAAAAACAAACATAATAGAGTAGCAATCATAGAACTTTTAAAGCAAAAGGCTGTACCCCCAAAATTTTATACCTAAATGAAGTTGTCATTTGTATGTGAGTGTTGAGAGAAAGGTATTCTCAGATTTACAATACTCAGAAGATTTAGAGTTCAGGTGAATTTATTGGAAAAAAAATTTTTTTGAAAAGTTTATGCCAGAACAAAAGTATATTAATTCAAATAAGAAGCATAAAATTAGTTAAGTATTGGCAGGGTATAGGCACTGAATATAGTAAAAGATACAGTCAAACTAAGCGTTTCAAAATACAGTTTTAAAACTGATAATATTCCCTAAAAGTGAAAAAAAAGTTATTTTTAAAAGTGGGAGGAAGGAGAGCGTTATGGTTATAACAACCTTATATTGAAGTTGACAAAGAATAGAAAAGAAAAAGGGAGAAACATTTAATTTCTCATCTTCCATAAAAGAGAGTATTATTTATTTGTACTGATGTTAGGAATTAGAGATAAGTTCATAAAAATTTTGGCCGTTACTAGAAAAAGTGATAGTAAGATATGTAACTTCCAAACGACTGAAAGGATAATATATTTTTCTAATACACCGTAGATAAAAAAGAAGACAAATTCCATAGTAACTACACTTGGGAACCAGCATAAAACAAAATGACAGACTTAGGACCCAATTGAAAGTTCTGAAATAAATAATAGTTTTTATTAAATTTGCCAATAAAAAGTTTTCAGGATAACTAAAAATTAAAACATAATGACACATATAGTGCAAAAGTTTCACACCTAACAAAATTATACTGAAAAGGTGGAGTACAGTCCACGTCCTTCTGGAAGAAGCTGAATAATTTTTAATGTTACTCAATGACTGCACATAACAAAAGTTATGCAAACACGGGCAAAAAGGTTATGTGTCAAAAATCAACAGAAAGCAAAAGCATAACTCAAAAGCATTTAAAAGACATTCACACAGATAAAGGGTAAAATCCATTACGAGGGCAGACAGAACATTGAAAATTAAGATAAAAATGGTTGGAAGTAAACCAAGGAAGCAGCATAACAGCAATGGGAGACTTTGATACATTGCAGTAATTTACCTTAGATAAAATAACCAAAAATACAGGTGCAGGGGATATAAGTAATATGAAGGTAACTTCTAAGTATATATAAAAGCCTTATACCATAGAGCCGATACCTTCCTAAAAATTCATCTTATTCTTGCTTGCAAAGAAAATCCCAGCAGCAGGTCATATTTATTTTTCAATATGCAACAAAAATAGAAAATTTAAATGTAAACTAGAAAATTAGAATCCCAGTGACTTGGAAATTATAAAATAATTTTCTAAAAAAATTGTAGAGTAGCAGGAGGAATTAAAAAATATGATAAAATATTGTAAAGAAAACAGGAAAACAAAACTACCAAACTTTGGGAGATATTATTAAGTTCTTCACAATGGCAAATTTCTCATTCTAGTTTCTTTAATTATTAAATAATAAGGAATTAAAGTAAGTAATCTACTGAAGTTGCTAGAAATGACAACAAATAAGCAAAACAGAAAAAAAAACAAGAAAGCAAAACAAACATCAAAACACTCTACAATTAAAACTATGGGAAATGAAGATGAATTACCACAACAGTAGAAGATGCTGTGATCACTCACTAGTCCATTTAAGCAGAGTCACAGACTCCAAAGTCCTCAGGGACCAAGATGGTCCACCAGAAAGTACAGGTAGGTGTAAGACAATAAGGAATGGTGGAGACTGGCATTTGCCCTGCCTAGAGAGGATAGCTACTCAACTCCACCAAATTGATGCAGTGAAAGAATATAGATCTAGTTTTGCCCAATTCTCCAATATTTTAAGGGGAGAGAGAAATGAAGATTTTTAATATGAGATTCTCTGCTTTATTAAATGATGTGTGAGCCAAGTAAAACATGTCTAAGAGCTGTTTTTGGCAGTTAGGCTGCAAATATGCAACTTCCGATTTAGACTACTTATTGCAGCTTGAATTAATTTCAATAACTTATATTTTTCCAGAAAAATCCCCATTTCATGTAAATGTTCAGATGTATTTGCACAAAACTGTATCAAGTATTCTTTTTCAAAATTGCCCATATTTTTTTCATTTCTAGTTTATTTTAGTGATAAGGCTCTTTAATTCTTAAATATGTTATATTTTTCAATGTATTGCTTTTTTCCCCCAAAGAATCATCTCTTGGATCTGTTCATTAAATTGAAAGGTTTTTGTTTAATGTTTAATGTTACCTAAAAAGAAGGGAATTCTCTTTTTAAGGAACAAAATTTATATTACACAGACACATACATGCACACATGCTCATATACATATACATTCAATGTCATCAAGTCATGTTACTTAGTTTCATCTGCTTGATCAATTTGAAAAGAATGTGTAAAATTGCCCATAACAATTGTTTTTGTCTCTATTCATAGTGTTTCCAAAAGTTTTTTCAATATAGAAATTTCGCAACTAATGTGACATTCTAATTTTTTTTAAAAAGTTTAAAACCCTTAAGTCATCATTGGTGTTTCCACCAGCTATTTCCAGTTCACTCCCTTCTGGGTATGGAGTCAGATTCTACTTCCCGATATCCTTTGCTCAAGGCACAAAAAAATGACTTCTTAGCAAATGAGATGTGAATAGGAATGACAAAAACTTCCAGAATCACTATGTGATTCATTCAGTCTCTTTCTCTTGCCATAGCTGTCATAGAAACAGACACAGAAGCCTCCCTCTGCCAGGACTCCTGAATGAGGATGGCAAAGAGGAAATATCCAGCTAACTTACAAAGGACATACGGCATGAGTGAGAACTTTTATTTTGTGGCATTAAGCTGCTGATATTTGAATTATTACTGCAGCATAATTTAGCCTACTCTTACTGAAACAGATTTTTTAGAAAGGATAACTTGCAAAAGAAAAAAAAATGGATAACAAAATCAACATATGAAAAATATATCATCTCATTTACGAGTTAAAATAAGTTCCCACTTTTCGTCAATCATTTTAGTAATGATTTGTTAAATAACATTCAGTATTGGTCAGGGCGTTCTGAGGTGGGCATTCTCATATATTCCTTTTAGTAAATCTTGGCTGAGAAAAATATGACTTACGTATGAAGGATTTTAACAGGTTCTTATCATTCATAGAGTACTCTTGCTTATAGAAATCCAGCATGATCTGTTTTCGTGATGATACAATATGTGGTACCAGAGGAAACAAACTTCTTAAGTGGGATTCTGAGATTGGATTATCTGTGATCTTAAATAAAATGCTGACATTCCTATTAATGAAAAATTGGGTAATGGTATCTATGTTATGCACTGGAATCATAATTAATTAATGTCGTCTGTGGCTTCTTGGGATAAAATAATTATTGAAAGCAAGGCTTCAGGAGACTCATGTAGTTCCTGTGTTTGACCTTCTTTCATGTAGCAATGGTGACTGCAGGACTGTGGGTGACATAGCTGCTTCTGAATGCCTTTGGAAGAAAACACAAGTTTACAGAGAACTAGAGTGCTTCTAGGGTGACCGAAAAATAATCACTTACTTCTTACAACTTCAGAAAAGACCCCAAATTTAATTGTGTGGTCTGTAAAATTTAATATAAGTTGAAACCACAGACTCATCAAATATCGTGTGAAATTTAGGGCACTGATTGGAAAGGAGTGGAACCTAAGACATGGGATGAGGATCTCTGGGTGGATTTAGAAAACCAAGTGCTCAGGTCACCTTAATGTCCTATATGATGTCTTCCTGAAGTCTGATAAGACCACCTTGGAGAACTCAGAGACCCCGAAAACCTGTAATAAACACAGTTGAGGTGGCTGCCTTGAAAGGAGATGCCTATCTTCAAAATCCATGCCCACGATGTTTCACTGCCTCTAAACCCAAGATTAGAATCAGAGTGGCACATCTCAAGAAGAAAAGTTTCTAGTGTGATATAGGAGAACTGGGGGATAGGTTTAGCAATGGAGTCTATGGATTTAAAACAAGGGAGGCAGAATATATTATCTGAGGATAGTCTTATTGAAATGGGTGCAAATACCAAAATTTCTGTTTTTATTATGCTGGCTTGAGTAACTGGAAGTGGCTCAGTTTGCTCTTTAGCTGAAACTGGGATTTACTGTGACCACCTGTCAAGAAGATTAAGATGACATTCCTTTCCTAGCATAATGCAGAGGAAGTAATTGTTTGGGAGATAGGAATGTTGGAGTGGATTTGTCACAACATCCACCACCACTACATATACTAAAAGGGCCTAAAGGACTCTCCCCTCACTAAAGCAACAAGAAACCAAAAGACACCTCCTTCAATTCACAAACTCCACTGTAGGGCCAGCCTTGGCTCATATAAGGATAACTTGGGAAGTGGCTTGAGTTTCTCATCCAGCCAAAGGTGATAGTAGGAGACTATTTGGAACAGTAATTAGTAACCAAAACACTTACATATAGGTTTCAAATAGCTAAGTAATGTCAAGACTCTGGAGTGTGTGTGTATGATGTGTGAGTGCTGTGTGTGTTTGTGTGTACATGTGTGTTTTCTGTTTGGTCACTATTTCAATGTTCTGTTGCCACTCTAAGTGATACATATGTGTGATTATATATATGAATGATACGTGATTAAGATCTTACATTCATATGACTCTTATTAGCAGCATAATCTGGGCAAGTTACTTGAAAACACTGTATGTCATTTCTTTTCATCTATAAAATGAAGATCCTAATAGTATTTATGGCTGTTATGAGGACACAATAAGTTAATAAATACAGTGCTTAGAACAGTGCTTGGCTCATGGTGAAGATTCTGTAATGTGCTGGCTAGTATTAATGTTACTCAATATTATTATCTAGGCATGGCGAATATTACATAAGTGTAAGCTATCATTATCATTAGCCAGTTACGACTTACAACAGTAAGATCAAAGTACATTCAGCAATAATTCGCTAACAAAGAATTATATGCTTTTTGCTATTTTATTTATTATTTTTATATTTTTATTTTTTTTAATTATAGTCGACATACAATATTATATTAGTTTCAGGTGTACAACTCAGTGATCAGACATTTATATACCTTTTGAAGTGATCATCCCAATAAATCCAGTACCCATTTGACACCATATATAGTTATTACAACACTACTGACTATATTCCCCATGCTATAATCTATATCCTCATGACTATTGATAACTACCGATTTGTACTTCTTATTCCCCCACATCTGACAACCATCAAGATGCTCTTTGTATCTATGAGCTTGTTTCTGTTGTTTTCTTGTTTATCTTGTTCTCTAGATTCCACATATGACATTTGTCTTTCTCTGTCTGACTTACTCCACTTGGCACAATATCCTCTAGGTCCATTCACGTAGTTGCAGATGGCAAGATTTTATTCTTTTTCATGGCTGAGTAATATTCCATTGTATATATGCATCACCTCTTCTTTATCCATTCCCAAGTAGCCTCCATATCTTGGCTACTGTGAATAATACTTCGATGAACATATGAATTCACATGTCCCTTAGAAGTAACGCTTGAGTTTCTTTAGATAAATACCCAGAAGTAGGATAACTGCTTTGTCTCTCATTATAGCCTTTGTTTTAAAGTCGGTTTTGTCTGGTATAAGTATTGCCACCCCAGCTTTTCTTTTCATCTCTTTACTTTGAGTCTGTGTGTGTCTTTTGATCTGAAGCGAGTCTCTTTTAGGCAGCATATATAAGAGTCTTATTTTCTTATCCATTCAGCCACCCTATCTTTTTCATTGGAGCATTTAATCCATATATAGTTATCGCCATGTTATTATACATATTTTTTTCTTTTTCCTTTTTTCTTCTTCTTTTTAAAGAAGTTCCTCTAATATTTCCTGTAATACTAGCTTAGTATTGATGAACCCCTTTAGCTTTTTCTTGACTGAGAAGCTTTTTATCTGTCCTTAGATTCTGAATGATAGCTTTGCTGGGTAAAGTAATATTGGTTGCAGGTCCTTGCTTTTCATCACTTTGAATAGTTCATGTCAATCCCTTCTGGCCTACAAGATTTCTTTTGAGACATCAGCTGACAGTCTTATGGGTGCTCCCTTGTAGGTAACTAACTTTTTTTCTCTTGTGGCTTTTAAGATTCCCTCCTTGTCTTTAACTTTGGCATTTTAATAATGATGTGTCTTGGTATGGTCCTCTTTGGGTTCATCTCATTTGGAACTCTGCGCTTCTTGGGGTTCTATGTCTATTTCCTTCAACAGGTTAGAAAAGATTTCAATTATTATTTCCTCAAATAGGTTTTCAATTCCTTGCTCTTTCTCTTCCCCTTTTGGTACCCCTATAATGCAAATATTGGTACATTTGATGTTGTCCCAGAGGCCCCTTGAACTATCTTCATTGTTTTGGATTCTTTTTTCTTTTTGCTGTTCTGTTTTCTGCTACCTCATCTTCTAAATCACTGATTCAATCCTTCACTTTATCTAATTTACTGTTAATTCCTCTTAAGGTATTCTACATCTCAGTTATTGTATTCTTCATTTCTGACTGGTTCCTCTTTATATTTTCTATCTCTACTTTTTTTTTTCTATCTCATTGTTAAAGTCCTCACTGAGTTCATCTATTCTTCCCCTAAGTTCATTGAGCATCCTTTTAACAAGTGTTTTGAACTCTGTATCTGATAGATTGCTTGTCTCTATTTTTGTTTATTTATTTTTCTGGAGCTTTGTTCTATTCTTTCACGTGGGATATATTTCTTTTTTTTCCTGTTTTGGCTGCTTACTTGTGTCTGTTTCTATTGATTAGGTAGGGCTGCTATGTCTTCTAGTCTTATAGGAATGGTCTTATGTAGTAGGAGTACGTTTGCTGTGGGTCCCAGTGGCACAGTTTTCTCTGGCCACCTGAGCTGGGTGCTCCAGATGTGTCCCTTGTATGGGTTGTGTGTGCCTCACTATTGTATTTGACCCTTGGTTGCTCTTTGCGCCTCAGTGGAAGGGATTAACCCTCAGGCTGATTGGTTGTGAAGACTTGCTGAGACCAGTGCAGGAAATGTTGTGAAGGGGCTGACCCTACAGAGCAGGATTTGCTCCAGCAAAGCTCTGGTGCCTGCCCCATTTGCCACCTGGGTGTGTTGTCA
>NW_011888909.1:3850190-3871260 GCF_000151845.1 Pteropus vampyrus
GATCTGAAGCGAGTCTCTTTTAGGCAGCATATATAAGAGTCTTATTTTCTTATCCATTCAGCCACCCTATCTTTTTCATTGGAGCATTTAATCCATATATAGTTATCGCCATGTTATTATACATATTTTTTTCTTTTTCCTTTTTTCTTCTTCTTTTTAAAGAAGTTCCTCTAATATTTCCTGTAATACTAGCTTAGTATTGATGAACCCCTTTAGCTTTTTCTTGACTGAGAAGCTTTTTATCTGTCCTTAGATTCTGAATGATAGCTTTGCTGGGTAAAGTAATATTGGTTGCAGGTCCTTGCTTTTCATCACTTTGAATAGTTCATGTCAATCCCTTCTGGCCTACAAGATTTCTTTTGAGACATCAGCTGACAGTCTTATGGGTGCTCCCTTGTAGGTAACTAACTTTTTTTCTCTTGTGGCTTTTAAGATTCCCTCCTTGTCTTTAACTTTGGCATTTTAATAATGATGTGTCTTGGTATGGTCCTCTTTGGGTTCATCTCATTTGGAACTCTGCGCTTCTTGGGGTTCTATGTCTATTTCCTTCAACAGGTTAGAAAAGATTTCAATTATTATTTCCTCAAAT
The DNA here is from genome assembly GCF_000151845.1 of Pteropus vampyrus. Taxonomy (NCBI): domain Eukaryota; kingdom Metazoa; phylum Chordata; class Mammalia; order Chiroptera; family Pteropodidae; genus Pteropus; species Pteropus vampyrus. The sequence goes on from NW_011888909.1 coordinate 3,850,780, forward strand.
AGGTTTTCAATTCCTTGCTCTTTCTCTTCCCCTTTTGGTACCCCTATAATGCAAATATTGGTACATTTGATGTTGTCCCAGAGGCCCCTTGAACTATCTTCATTGTTTTGGATTCTTTTTTCTTTTTGCTGTTCTGTTTTCTGCTACCTCATCTTCTAAATCACTGATTCAATCCTTCACTTTATCTAATTTACTGTTAATTCCTCTTAAGGTATTCTACATCTCAGTTATTGTATTCTTCATTTCTGACTGGTTCCTCTTTATATTTTCTATCTCTACTTTTTTTTTTCTATCTCATTGTTAAAGTCCTCACTGAGTTCATCTATTCTTCCCCTAAGTTCATTGAGCATCCTTTTAACAAGTGTTTTGAACTCTGTATCTGATAGATTGCTTGTCTCTATTTTTGTTTATTTATTTTTCTGGAGCTTTGTTCTATTCTTTCACGTGAGATATATTTCTTTTTTTTCCTGTTTTGGCTGCTTACTTGTGTCTGTTTCTATTGATTAGGTAGGGCTGCTATGTCTTCTAGTCTTATAGGAATGGTCTTATGTAGTAGGAGTACGTTTGCTGTGGGTCCCAGTGGCACAGTTTTCTCTGGCCACCTGAGCTGGGTGCTCCAGATGTGTCCCTTGTATGGGTTGTGTGTGCCTCACTATTGTATTTGACCCTTGGTTGCTCTTTGCGCCTCAGTGGAAGGGATTAACCCTCAGGCTGATTGGTTGTGAAGACTTGCTGAGACCAGTGCAGGAAATGTTGTGAAGGGGCTGACCCTACAGAGCAGGATTTGCTCCAGCAAAGCTCTGGTGCCTGCCCCATTTGCCACCTGGGTGTGTTGTCACCATATGTGACTGTAGGTGATGCTCTGTTTCAGACCAAAGCCAGCCACCAGGTAAACATGCTGGGGTCTCCTAGGAGGGTCCCTGCTGACAGCTAAGTTTAGCTCTAGTCTCTGCCCTGCCTGGTGCCACCTGGCATAAGCCACCAAGCAATCTGCAGATGGTCACCAGCTTAGACTTGGAGGTGCCTCGAGAGGCCAAGCCACTAACTGAGGCCAGCTTCTGCTAGGGCTAGGCTTGTGGGTGCTTGGCAAGAGGTACAGGGCATGTCAAGGGCAGATGCTGATTTAGGTTTTATGAACCCTTGAGAGATTTTAGGAAATTCAGCAGCATGAGCCAATACAGGCTGTTTGTATGGAAAGTCCACTCTAAATGGCTCAGGTGGGCTCACACATTGGGAGGAGAGGGATCTCAGAGAATCGCCAGGGTGGGTGACCAGTGTTAACTAAATGGAGACTCAGATATGGCATCTACCTGTGTCCACAAGCCAAGAAGTGGAGGGCTCAACAAAGGAACAATGGATTATGCCAGCACTTCACTCTGGGAGAAAGCTGCCCCTCCAGCCCTTGCCCCAAAGCCATTCAACTCAGTTCTCCTCTCCCCCTCCCCACTTGTCCCTGGTGCCTTTCGAGTTGCTGCCCTAGAGCTAAAGTTCAGAGAGAGTGTGTCCACCACTGAGCAAGTTCACATACAGGTCCTTCAAGAGGAAAGTCTGTGACTCCCTCAGCCCTCTGTCTCACTCAGCCATAATCTCTGCTGGTTTTCACAGTCAGAAGCTATGGGGATCTCTCTTCCCATCACTGGAACCCTGGGCTGGGGAGCCTGATGTGGGGCTAGAATCCTTTGCCCCTCTGAGAGACCTCTGCAGCTGTGTAATTTTTCCCGATTCTCATTGCCACATGCGGGTGCAGGACCAACCCGCTCTGTCTTCACCCCTCCTATCAGTCTCAAGGTGGCCTCTTCTGTGTGTCTCCAGTGGTAGGACTTCTATTCAGCTAAACTTCAGGTGACTCCCAATGATGGCTATTCTGTAGTTTCATTGTAATTTTGATGTGGCTGTGAGAGGAGGCAAGCACAGCATTCATCTATTCCTGCATCCTGACCAGAAATTCCAGAATTATGTTTTTAATCATCATGATTTGATGCTAATCATGCTTATTCACAAATGCAAATATTTGGAGAGATATTTTCCTATAATTTACCTTCACCAGAACTTTGGCTCTGTGAATTACTTCCAGTTTTTAAAGTTACAAATCCCAGGCATTGTGTTAATGACAGGAGACTAGGGAGGAGCTGCACTCTACGAGAGAGGTCCTCAAATGAGAAAACATGATTGGGTTTGCTTCCTGTTTCTCAAAAATGTGCCCTAGAGTGCCACCTGTCAAACTTTAATGTGTTTACGAATCATCTGGGACTCTTGTTAAAATGCACTCTGAATCAGTAGCTCTGGCGTGGGCCTAAAATTCAGCATTTTAAGCAAGCTCCCAGTGATGCCAATTTGGCAGGTCCCTAGACCACAACTGGAGGAGTGCAGAAACTGAGGCCTCTACATGTTTGAGTACAGGAGCTACCTGTTTTCAGGCAGGGCTGACTGACCACAAACTGTCCACTTCCTCCATCAAATTCTCAAAGGGAAACTCCTTGTTCACTTTCTAGGCACTTATCACCTATTCAGACCTTCAAGCTCATACAAATATTCATAGGCTTGAAGATTTATCTTTAGCTTTAGATTTTTTTTTTAACCAAAGGTGCCCTAGTTATGTCAATGCACGCATTGCTGTCTATAACCTGACAAGCTTATTAAAGGATGCAGGCTCCTGGGCCCCATCCTGGGGATTCTGATTCTATTGGTATGCTGTTTTTTAAAACACGTTTTCTGGGTGTTTTTTGACATGGACTTGGGTTTGGGACCCAATTGGGGCTAAAAAGCCCCAATTACTTTCACCTCACTTGCTTCTTGGTAAAAAGGAGAGATCCAGGTGGTTCCACGTCATGCAGTTTGTAGACAAGTTTCTTCCCTCATATGAGGAAAGAAGTGTGCAGTCTAGGTCACAAACTAGAACCATGCCAACTCCAGAGCATACAAATCAATATGCTGACATGTTTGAATGGTAAGAAGAGTTGCACGTTACTTAGAATTAAGCATATACTTTCCTGTCTTCTAGGAGATCACAAATGAAAACAGAAAGTTCATACTCATATGACTAATCAGCAAAGGACTAAAACTTGAAGTGAATGGATAGTGAGAGAGGGAAGGTATAGACACACAGGCAACAGGAATCCTGTTAAATTTTTCACGTGACTCTGATTATCATTTTGTTCTTTGCAGCTCAGTGGTTTGCCTCAAAATGAATCAGAAGTGAATCTTGCCAACCATAAAAATAAGCCAGTTCACACAGAATTGACACAAAATAAATCTCTATTAAATTGAACTAAACTGAATCAAATCCACTATCCAGGAAGTAGTGAATCTCAAAAATAAAAATAAAAAAAACCTACAAACCTGTTGAGAGATAAGAATTCATTTCAAAACCCCAAATTTGTTGGGATTTCATGAGGTTTTGCATCTTTGAGGAGAAGAAAGAAAATTAAGGATAAAGAGGGCAAGGTCTGAATTTGTTTCAAAGGGGGACTTTTGTTCTTTAAGTGCTGGAGAGTTAAGGGTGGCTGAGATGAGGAGAGGATTGCATTAGGAAATGTGAGTGAAGGGATGAAGAGCCAAGGCCTGCTGAAAACATCTCCTGTTTCATTGTTTCAGGAAAATATTTGCAAAGGTAGCTGAATTCACTCCAGATGGTATACAGTGTAATGGTTGTAGAAAACAGTCAAAAATATCCCTTGGGTCTTGAAGATACCAAATTTGTATCTCCAGTGAATGATGAAGGAAGCTGAGGGGAGAAGCTGGAATGTGGCACTTCTAAAAAAGATTTAAGCTTTGGAGATATGTCTTGGGTGACTATTTTATCAATCCTTCCAAGGATGGTACATAACTAATATTGTGATGGATTGGAGAGAAGTTGATTCTTGATATGCAAGGAGTGTCTTGGGGCACTGGGCTTAAAAGCCTCCAGGAGTCTAACTGAGAGGGTTGCAGGTTTCCAGAACCTGAGTTGAAGGAGAGATCCTGGCAAAATGTATTCAAGGAGAGTAAATCCTGGTCCTGAAATGGTTTTAGAGCAAAAGTCACTTTAGTTGCAGAGGCAGATGAAAGAGAAGTTGGGACAGTAAGCACCAGGGAGTATAGAAGTGAGTTAAAGTTCCATGAAAGAATCTTTGCAATAATGGGCCAAAGATAAAGCCCTAGGCATTGGGCAAAAGTTTTGGTTTTCACTTCAGCCCATGCAACACACACACACACACACACACACACACACACAGAATCGGTCCCAGCACTGAAGGCAAATTGGCCATGGGCCAAGAGAGCAATCCCAGACCTTACCGTCTGTCTTCCATTCTGTCCTCTGGAAAACAAGCTCCACACACAGACTAGAATGTCTGGCTCTTGCAGGCTCTGTGTCCAGGAAACCCTGCCCAGCTCCCTAATCCAAGGAGATTACTGTTACATGCATAACCAACAAGGCACCCCACTCACAAGGAAAAATCTAATAAAAGCCTCATGTGTTGAATTAGGCTGAACAAAACTGACACACTCAGCCTATTTCTAGCTGGCCCTCCTGTTGAAGGTATGACCTCACTGTCAGGCACACCAGGGACCCCAGAAAAAGAAGTTTGGTGTGTGGGCCAGACTGCTCCTATCATGGCCAGCTTGGATGGATGGAGGTAGCACCACCTTTTCTGCCACTCCTGGATACTAGGGATCAGGGTCTGTGGGCAAGGAGGCAAAGCCATTTTACAGCTAAGAATCCTAAGTTTTAGCCCAAACACTCCTTTTTTTTGGCATTATCCCAATAAAAATCTCTGCCATTCCACAAGTTTTACACCAAAGAGAAGCTTAATTAGGTAGGGCCAAATCTCTGTGGAGAATTCCTCGTTACAGAAGCTTAGAGGGAAGGATATAATTAGAACTTATTTGTTTTAATAGAACAGCTCAAAAGACCCCATTAAAAGAAAGACACTGAAAAACAGTCAATCCGTTCATATCCAGAACCCAGCAACCCAAAAATTTCACTTACCTGCATCATTTATAAAACACTTAGATGCAAATTTCAACCTCAGACTAAGCATTTTTCACTTAGTTCTTTGCACACTTAGGCATTGTACACATTGTGCAGGCCAGTGGTCCCCAACCTTTTTGGCACCAGGGACCAGTGCTCCTATGAGAATCTAATGCCTGATGATCTGAGGTGGAGCTGAGGCGGTAATGCTAGTGCTGGGCGGCTTCACTCACTTGCCCGCCGCTCACCTGCTATGCGGCACGGTTCCTAACAGGCCACAAGCCAGTACTGGTCCATGGCCTGGGGATTGAAGACCACTGGCGTAAACAATTTCTTTTGCCAACACAGCTGCACTGTTTTCATATGGTCTGTATTAAATCTTTTGTAGGCAATGAAACTTCGAAGAAGCTGCACTGCGAAAGTAAATAAATATGTTTTTACCTGAAGTGGTCACTGTGAAATAGCCAATGACTTGGGCTTTTGTTAAAGGAACTAATAAAAATTCTCTGCAAGATCCGTTTGTAAAGTCTGCCTTCGAACATTGAGAGCTGAGTATGATAAGTTGCAAATAAACTGGTAAATTTGAAGTCTCCTAAACTTCATCCCATATGAAGAGTTTGCCTGAGTCCTAATGAGCTCCTTGAATCACATGAGACAATCACACGAGATCTTTTGGGACTCCAGGGCTTCATTGCATCAGAGAGGATTTTCAATAATGGGGAAATTCCCCATGAGCTGGAGTCCAATGAGCAAATATACAAAGACAAAGGATGGACTTTGATAAAGACTCTTCAATCTCCTAGGAGTAACTCTCCCATAATAGCCCCAGCTAATTTTTTATTAAGTGTTTCTAATTCCACTTGCTTTTAGTCCATTTGACTAGGTTTTAGTATAGGAGTTGTGCGAGGAGAATCAAAGCACAAAACTTTTGGTTCTATAAACAGAGGTATAGATTAAGATTTTTATTACTTTAAAGAGAAAACTTATCTTTCCAGGAAGTGTATCTCTAAAATGAAGATGGGAGTAAATGGGAAAGAGATTTTGCTATACAACGTGTACTTTGCTCCGGCTTTTCAGAAATACTTCTAAAATACAAACCAAGGTCAAATCAAGCCTGCAAAGACAGGATGATTCACAATCAAATAAATCTGTAAAGACAAGTCTGGGACTGCTCACACAACTGAACTTTCCTGATACAACATCTCTATCCTGAACCAGAAAGGAAATGCCTACAGCTGCACTTGACGATCGATGCTGGGGTTCATTCACCATTTAGTCACTTTTATTGTCAATCTTCCAACAAGTTCTACAAGGTAATAGGAGAGAGCCCTGTTCTTCTAGCAGGCCAAGCAAACATCTCCCAACAATAGCCTTGGTCCAAAATGACTTTCTGTCCCTCCTCCTTTGCTTCTTTTCACTTGGTCTATACTTCATGTTCTACCAAGAGTCTCAAAAGTCCACCTCTCTACCCCTCATGACTGGAATCAAGCTGCTTTTCAGAGCGGGTGTTAAAAAATCTAAATAAGAAGGCTATTTCCAGGTCCTTCAGCCAAAGCAGGATCTAAATGTCAAGAGAGTCACAGCCAGTTTGGGGTAGACTCAAGATTTTAGGGTGGGAAAGAACCTTAAAGATTATCCAATGCAGTCATTTTTCAGACGTTTTTTAAACACAGCAAAACTCTTTTCCAATGAGGTTGTATGTAGAAACCCAGTATGTAAAACAGAGAGAAAAGAAGCTATTATAGCCATATAATAGAATATGATTTGGCCTTAAAAGAGGTGAGGTATTGACATATGCTACAATGTATATGAACCTTGCAAACGTTATGCTGGGTGAAAGAAGCATGTCACAAAGGGCCACATATTGCATGATTCTATTTGTATGAAATGTCCAGAAGAGACAAATCCATAAAGATAGAAAGTAGATGAGTGGTTGCCTAGGGCTGAGTTAGGCAGGGTGTGATCGAGGGGTTGGGAGGTGATGGCTAAGAGGTACAGGGTTTCTTTTTGGAGTGGTGAAAATGTTATAAAATTGATTATGACATTGGTTGCACAGATCTGTGATGCACTAAAAGCCATCAAATTGTATAGGTTAAATGGGTGAATTTTATTGAGTGTGAATTCTATCTCAATAAAGCTGTTTTTAAAAATACGCACACAACAACAAAAACTGCTTTCACTGCTCTGCCAGCCAGGCTTCCCTCACTCTAGTGGCCCCAGAACCACCTCTGCAGACCCCTAGAGCAATATGGAATGTTGTTTGAAAAACTCTGATCTAGTCCAAGTTTCTACTCCTCAAATGTTAACCAAGACATGAACTCAAGTCTTTGGACTCCAAAGGTCTTTAAACTGAAAGTCTCACTGATGAGTTGGGGCTCATCTCAGGGGAGATGCTGTTGGCCTGGGTCTCACCGTCCATGTCCAGGCGCTGCATGATGATGGCCAACTCCACCTCACTCGGCATGTACCCCAAAGAGCGCATAGCCATTCCCAGCTCCTGCTTAGAGATGAAGCCATTCCCGTCTCGGTCCAGAACCCGAAAGGCCTCTCGGATTTCTACAAAAATAAAGCAAAAAAAAAAAAAAAAAAAAAAAAAAAAAATCCAATGGTCACATGGCTTGGTCTATTGCATTGAAGTCAATGGTGATTGTCTACTGAAAACTCCTAACTGCTTTACAAACAGTGATATGTCGAAACCTTTTATTTAATTCAATAAAAGAGTAGCCAAAAAAGAGGAACAAAAGAAAAGAAGAAAAGAAAAAAGAAATGAGAGAAAAGAAAGCAGAAGAGAAAAGGGGTGATGAGGAGGGGGAAAGAAAGAAAAAGAGCTTTGGAAGGAGGAGGTAAATGGCCCTGAGCACCCTAAAACACTGTAGTACGCACACAGTTAGACAGTGGTCCTGGCAGAGAATCACGTTAAGCAAGGATACTTCCTAATCAAGGATGAGTACCGGGTTTCACATGTAAGAAGAAAGCTATCTCTGAACTATGGCCTTTAGGAGGAAAGGAGAATGAGATTCTTGTACCGACTGACATTTCAGCTCCCTGCTGCTGCAGAAAGCTTTTTCAATCTCATAGCAAGATAAGAGTTAAGTATCCTGCTGTTTTTATTTCATTCCTCTAATTTACAGTTGTTTTATGACTATAAACAACCTCAGGTCGATAAGAGTGTCATAAATGCCCAAAAGGCATCTTAAATCACATTCTCTGGGGCTGGCAGAGAATTTGACTCTGCTATCAATAAGGCCATTTCAGCAGGCGATTTCCCAGTCTCTTATCCCAGCCAGATTTGCTCTGCATTCCACCCAGAATCCCTCCCCCAGAGCCCTGGCATCTGTCAGTTCTGGGTTGGTTGAGCATTTCCTAACACATCACACCCCTTCAAGGCATGACATAGTGAATTTAAGGTCACAGTCTAAATATGAAAGGTTCCTCAATTATATCTGAGCACCAGACTTCGCCAGCTTTAATTTTTCATCAATAAACCTGGTGCAAGCCCAGGTATGGCAGCTGCCAACATTCATCAAGCCATTCAACGAGTATTGGCTATCAGTACCTGAGGGGCACAGTCAGCACTGCAGAGAAATCATCATCCACTGGGCATGGTGGTTCTTCTCCAGAGGCCTATACTCCAGTCAGGAAGGTAAGATCCACATAGAAACTTGCAGAAATTCTTCAAAGTAATACAAGACACTTGGCCCTATTCCATTTACTTACTACTTCTCTAAATATCTGACTATGTCCCCCATCAAATACTTTGAATCACCCGCTTTCCCAAACAGGCTTATCCCTTTTCTATTTGTATTTATTTCCTATGTCCTATGGCTGCTGTAACAAACTACCACCCACCTGTGGATTATAACAACAGAAATGTATTCTCTTACAGTCTGGAGTCCAGAAGTCTGAACTCAGTGTCACTGGACCAAAGTCAAAGTGTGGACAGGGACATTGGAGGCTCTAGAGGAGAATTTGTTCTTGTGTCTTCCAGCTTTCTGGTGGCTGCCAACACTCCTTGGCTTGTGGCCTCATCACTCCATTCTTTGCCTCTGTGGTCATATGCATTCTCTTCTGTCTGTGATCTCCCTCTGCCTCCTTCTTATAAGGACACTTGTGTTTGCATTTAAGGATCCAGACAATCCAAGATAATCCCCCCATCTCAAGATCCTTAACTTAATTACATCTGCAAAAACCCTTTTTCCATCATTAACATTCATAGGTTCCAGAGATGAGGACCTGATAGTTTTGGGGGCTGTTTTTCAGACAATTGTGCTATTCCATCCAATTCTTTCACCTGAAACACCCTTCCTTTCTCTTTGCCTGCCCAAATCAAATCAGTCCTTCAAGGTGAACTAATTGACTGTGGGCCTCACAAAAACATCTTTGCTCACAATAGCCAAAGTTATCTCCTTTTCTGCTGACAGTCATTCATTCCTTTCACATGACATCTAACATGACCCATCTAGAAATAAAATGACTGGTGAAGAAACCATGGCTTCTCTTCTGAGCTGTAAGCTCTTCTTATACTTTATTATTCTTTGTATGTTCCCACCCACATTCAGAAGTAGGAGCTAGACTGACAGCTGTTCAATGGATGGTGAGTCTGAATAAATAATAAAGATCATATATTGGTAGCAATTTCATTATCGATACTAATTCAGCACACTAAATGCTTTCTGTGAATAAATGTAGGCTCCAACAGAGAGAAGACAAGCCTGTGAGCCAGGACCCCAGGCTCCTAGCCAGGTGTATTAGCTAATTAAGTCTACAGCCAAACCCTGAGGCCTCAGTTTGTTCACGTGTAAAATGAGCTGTTTAGCTGTGAGGATCCCTAAGGTCCTCCCAGCCCTCCTTTCTGTGGATCTGTGGACATTGTTAAAGTGTTTAAGAGAACAGGAAGCCTGTGTTCTCTTTCATACCCTAGTAATCTGCTGTTCAAATACCCCTCTTTTTCCCATTGATGATATAGAAAAAAAATTGTAGTCCAATATAAATTTTGAATCAAGGGGTTTGTCTGCATTTTTAGGTTTTCTCATCAACAAAAAATGCCCAAGATCACCTAAAGCAGCCATATGTTTTCCTACCAGGTCCCAAGTACCCTGAAAAGAGCTTAGAACTGATACTCAACTTGAAGGCATGGCACAAAGTGTTCAAGGATACAGGAACAAAGACCATGGCATCACCTGAGACCAGACCTACAGGCACCAAGGGCAGGAAGAAATAGAGACCAAGTCTCCTGAGGTGTGAGTCAGCCCACAAGGAAGCCAGTCCTACTCTGCCCTTCGACCCAGGCCAGGCTTCTCCCCCAGCCTCAATTTCCCCATCTGAAGAATAGGTTGGGTCGGATCTCCTCTATATCAGGGTTTTACGTGAGGCTAGCACATACTGTGCAATAGTAGAAAATGTTAGATGATGGCAGAGGCCCCACCTGGGGTCAGAGAAGAGGCCCAGATGCCAGGTAGGCCAGCTGGAGGGCCAGCTACAGGCTGAGCCCTGCCACGTACTCTCTGGACCACTCTTTTCCCAAGGCACCATCTCCACTTCCCATCCTTCTGACTCAGGTGTACACTCTCTGGGCTTTTGCTATCACTCTGACAGGGTTACCCCCTTCAGTTGACAGGACCCCGCCTCATTCCTGTGGTCCCCACCACATGCCCTAGATTTTACTGACAAATGAGCCTGTATCCTTACACTGGACTTCCCAGAGGGGCCTGGTTGGGGTTGTTTGAGAACTTGGCCTGGAAATGAAGGCCTTTGCATGTGTGCCTGCTGAACCCCTCCCAGTTGCTTGGGCTACTCCAAGAGTTGCCTCACCCTGGGACTGCTAGATTTGGTAAGGCAGACTGCAGATAGGGATTATCCCAGCATTGCCCTGCAGTGATGGGACATGCTCCTTCAAGGTCTCGAACCCTCACAGTTTGCCTCATATGCAGTATGTAACCAGGCCGACGCTGTCCCAGGACAGGACAGGCAGGCACATATCAGCTCTGGGTTCTGTTTTCTGTGGCCCCCATGTAAGGGGTACAAAGCCATCCTTCTCTGTTTGCATAGAATATTTGTTCCTGGCTCCCAGGATAAAGCTCACTAACTTCATTTTCTTTCAAAATGAAGTCAAAAAAAACCCTCACAAAACTAGAAATCCATAATGGGAGCCTCTGGAGAGTTAGGGTAGGGAAAGCCCAGGCAAATGAGAAGCTTATTAGAAGGAATTGGGTCTTGCAGTCCGAGACATGTGATGTGCGCCTCATTTTATTTTTAATAGCAGAACAGGGTGTGAGAAATATGCCCATAAAACCAGCAGAGACATGAAAGCAGGCCAGATCCCTCTGCCTCCAGCTGCAGGCAGCCTCCTCGCAGCACGAAGGGGCTCTGGCGATTTTCCATATCCTTGGGAAGTGGGAACCACAGATCAAGTTTTCAGGAACAACCCAGTAATGTGATGTGCTTTTCACTGGTATTCATCTTCTCTCTGGGCTAACGTCCCTTTTGCTTCAGAGTTACGTAAGCGTGCTGTGCTTTTAGTATTTAATTCGATTCTGTCTCACACAGTACAGGCAAATTAGGCATCAGCATGGCAATTCTACCAAAGATGCCATTGTGGTCCCAGAAGAGGCATCTGTGACAGTGATCAGAGCCTGTCCAGTAATCACTGTACAGAGTACGAAAGGAAACATGATAAGGCACGTCTTTCGAAAAAAAGAAATCTACTCTTCACACATGGACTCTCCTAGAACCAAAGTCTGCATTTCCACAGGGATCTATGCTTCTCCTCCCTGAGTGACTCTGATGCTCTGGAGACAAGTAAGGCCTAGGCTAGACATAGTCCTGCTCTAGAGCCCAAGAGATTTACTTCTCATTATGTCAGCAAGTCTATTTTCATGAAGATATCCATAGCCACTACTGGTACCACCTATAGCCTGACCCAGCGCCCTCTGAGAGCCAAGACTTGGTTCCATAATGCCTGCTAGGGACACAGCCAATTTGGACAATAACAACAGTAAAGGCATACTAACCATACAAAACAAACTCACCAATCAACAGAGGTGCACCAGGTGAAATCCAGACCCCAGCCAAAGCTAATGTTCTAGCTTTGAAGACTTAGCTGAAATTCATAATGCTAATTTGCAAACTCAGATTGGTAATGAAGAACAATAATTTTTCTCATGTCAATTCCCATTACATGTGAAATCTGTTTATTCTTCACAGAAATGAATCTTTAGGAAGACTGTGGGCTTTAACCACAAAAAGTGATGGCTCCATTAATGAACAAGATGAATTCATTGAAAAATTGCTAAACTGAACATAGATGCATCTCAGCAAGGCTAGGTAAGGTGGGTGTTAAATACTTAATATCAACACAAATGCATCAGGAAATATAAGATACAAATTTGGAGATCATTTTTCAGAAGAAATAATAGGACAGGGACTGAGCCAATGACAAAAGAGTTTTAGAAGGGTTTCAACCTTTTCTATGAAAGACAACAAATGAATATTTAGAGATGATCAATCTAGCCCTCATTCAATGAAGAGTTGCTGTTACTTATTATTATGCTGTGCCAGAATAGATAGGTGGCAAAATAAACTTTCTACACTGTGAGAAGCTCATATTCTAGTTGGAAAGACAGAGGTAACTAGATATCCATAACAGAATTACGAGCACAATAATCAAGTCTGCACAAAATCCCTTGGCAGCCCCTCTAGGGGACGAATGACATGACAGCGAGACAACTCTGTGAAAGGCCACCCTTGCATCTTTTGACTCTTAAGGCCATGAAGAGATGGGAAAGGAGGCAGAGTTGAGAGAATGTGCCAAGATAGGCATGACTAACACACTGCCTGCACAGTGAGTGTAAAAACCTCAAGAGATGAGGGCAAGATTATACTAGAGCAAGATTGCAAAGGGCCTTAGTAGCCATCTGAACTTTACCCTACAGGCCAGGTGTTGGCAAATGATGGCTGTGGCCAAATCTGGTCTACCATCTTTGTTTGTAAATAAAGTTTTATTGGAATACAACCACGTTTGTTTACATATTGTCTGTCTGTCTATTATCCATTTCCTACTGCTTTTGTACTATGCAAATAAAATTGTGAAATTATGGCAGAGATGGTTTGGTCCACAAGCCTAGAGTATTTATACTCTGGCCTTTAAAGTTAAAGTTTATGAACCATGCTGTAGGCCACAGGGAGCCCATACTAGTTTTAAATGAAAAGAAAGAAAAGAAAAAATCAGATTAACTTTTAAACTGCGAGCTCTGGCATCAGGGTAGCTAAGACAAGAACGACAAGAGATGAGAAGCAGGGTTGTCACCTGATGGCTGATCAGAGTCAAAAGGCTGGAGTTTGAAGGAAGGTCCAGGAGACTTTTATGAGAAGCAGTCAATGCTCAGGGAGGGTGCAGGTGTGCAGTGTTTGGGGGAAGAAGGATCTGAAATGATGCTGGGGTTTCTAGTTTGCCTGATGAGGTGAGTAGCAAGGACATTAACTGAGAGAGAATTCAGGAGGAAGCTCAAGTTTTCAGGGAGGGATGGGAAGTAGTCTTTTGGCCACATAGAGTTCAGCGGTCTGGTGAGCATTTGGAAATATGCAGCTAGCATTTGGAGAAAATGGGAATAGAGTGACCATAATTGCATATGAAACACTGGTTCAGTCTCAGTGGGTTTTAGTATGAATTAGTTCCAATTTAATTATCATTAATCAGTCCACAAAAACAAGTAATTGGTTCCAGTAATTATGAAACACAGAGGTTAGAGCTCAGATAACAAGGCGGACAGAGATGAGCTTGGAGGAGTAATACACAACAGGAACTCAGAAGTGTTCCCACATTTAATAATGCTGACTGGGGACAGGTCACATGGATGAGGTGCTGACTATTTTTTTTTTTTTTAGTATACTTTTAAAGGGTTAAAGAATCCTCACTCTTAAGTTATTTGCTGTTTGAGGTGTGACTGCATCTATTTCAACACATTTATTGGACTTCTTCCAGGCTCAGATTGTAATGAATGCTAGAGCAGGACACAGAAGAGCCACATCAGATGGGGCCTAACACTGGGGGCACTTCCTGTATATATATATATTTGTTTGTTTGTTTGTTTAAATTGACTTTCATTTCATGAAAAATTTTAGGAGACTTAGAGAAATTAAAATTTACCTCAGAAAAAAAGGCAAATGCACAGGAGTTAGAGAAGGTGAAATAAAAAACACTGGGAAATATACAGGGAGGAGGTGAGAAAAGAGAACCTAGAAGGAGGCTAAAAATTAGAATCAATACAACAGACAGGGCTTCCAGCAGAAGCATGTCATGGATGAGGGAAGGAAGGGGCTGCATTCAGGATCTCCGGTCCCTTGGATGGAATGGAGAGCCCAGTTGGAAGGTGCCTGCAGAGGACAAGGCTAGCAATAATGACCATCCCTCCCTGAAAGCATAACTGCATCTGTGACTAAGGTTTGAATCCAGGCTTGAGCACGGCTCCTGTAAGCTCCCAGCTCCAGACTTACCATGAGTCACTTAACCTGGGAGCAAGCAAGAGGCAACGTTGGAAAACGTTTCAAAGGCCCAGTGATTAAGGCTGGTGGGTCAGTGATGCAATGCTCATACTGTGTATCTTAGGTGTCCCCAGGCTCCTGACTTTTCATTACCTCATGGCCTAAATGCCAAATTAAAAAGTAAAGCCAATTCCACCCCTAGCTAACATTCATAAAGAAAAGCAGGAACTTATTAGGTAATAAAATTATACAGATAAAAATTAAGTATCCTAAGTCATGAAAAATAATTTCTTCCCTAAAATAGGGTAGCATGAGGCAGTCAGAAAGCTAGGGGCATTTCTAAGGGTTTAGGAGCTAGAAGAGAGTCTATCTGTCTCCAAATTTTATAACTCAACAGATTAAAGGGAATTGATTTTAGCATGCCAGGTCAGTTAAAGCTAATGGAAAAATTCCCGAACAGTAAAAGAACAGGCCAGGAGAACCCTGTGATGAACTGCATGCTCCTGGCAGAACTGAAAGAAAAACCATTAAATTAGGTTGGAATATGTTTGAGAGTGAGAATGGCTGGAGGGTCTCTATACAAAAAGTCATGGTGATAGTGAACAAAGAGAAGGAGGGCATCTAGCAAGGGGCAGTTCTCTTTGTCTTGGGTTCTGGACCTGACCTCTGGGTTGAGGACAGCACCCTCAAAAGACCATAGCCTGACTTGCACAGGAATATTACATTTTTTCAGGTTTTACTTAATTTATGCTTCTGAAAAATGCCCCCAAAATATATAAAGAAAAAAATGTATACTTCACAGGTCAGCAATAATCAGTTAACATATTAGGGCATTTTATTGCAAACATTTTTACATACAAATATTCTTAATTAAATTGGAGTCATGCACTTTTTATAGCTTTATATAATTTTCTTTTCATTTAACACACTACTTTTTAATCTTTCATATTGTTTACTAGAGGGCTACATAATGTTCCATAGCATGGCTATAGCCAAACTGATTTCAGTAAACTCCCAGTATGGGACATTAAGACCTTTTCCAAATTTAAATAATGCTATAATGGGAACCTTTCTACATAAATTTTATTTTATTTTGATCATCATTTCTTTAAGATGATATCCTAGGAATGAACTACTAAGTCAAAGGGCAGTAACATTTTTAAGGCATTAATACATATTACTAAGTTGCCTTCTACGATCCTTTTCTACTCTAAATACTTCTGACATCTAATGTGTAAATTTTTTCCCACACCAATTAATTTTCCAACTCTCTGGATACCAATTAAATGTTCAGTGATTTAATCTAGTTCTGAAACTAACTACTCAGAGTTAGGGCAGATCCTAAGTGTTAAGTCCTATAAAACTGTTTTCCCTTCAGATGCCAATCACAGGTCTAAGCCACCTGTACTTCTGACCAACTGGCTATAAAGTCAGGGTTTCCCACAACTCCTCCTCAGATGTGATAAATTGCTACAACAGCTCACAGAATTCAGGAAAGCTCTTTACGTATATTTACCAGTTTATTGTAAGGGAACACCCAAATGGAAAAAAAAAAATGTATACAGCTAGGTATGGGGGCGGGGTGTGGAGCTTCCATACCCTTTCTGGGCACACCACCCTCCCAGCACCTCGATGCGTTCACCAACCTAGAAGCTCTCCAAACCCTGTCACTTAGGGTTTTTATGCAGGTTCCATTACTTAAGCATGACTGGTTAAATCATTAGCCTTTGGTGACTGCTACTAAATCTCCAGCCCCTGGAGGTTGGGGGATGGGCCTAAAAGCTCCAAGCCTCTAATCATTCCTTGGTCTTCCTGACAACCAGCCCACATCCTGAAGTCATCTAGGAACCCCAGTTACCAGTCTTCTCATTAGCATACAAAGGCAAGCATTACTCTAGAGGTTCCAAGAATTTTAGGAGTTCTATGCCAAGAACCAGGGAAGAAGATCGATATATTTTTCCTATTATACCATAACATCACACCCTCCAGAAAGGCAGTTATCAATTATCACCATTCTCCATTTCACATCATTTTTTCTACACAGACATCCAGTCTCCATAAGATATGCCTTTCAACCAGCTATCACTTAGGCTTTAGTTCTTGAAGTTCAAAGGCCAAATAATTACAAAGAGAGGCTTTGAGGAAAGGTAGACAATTCAGATGATGCCTGAAAAAGACCTTCAGGGTAATCACAGGACCCAGAATGGATTCACATTCAGCACGGGGCCTGGCCAGAAGGGGGTACCCAGGAAATGCCCACACATGGCTGAGATGGAGCTGATGCTTGGGGAGGGAAAAGGGGCTCCCCTGACATGGGAGAAGGAGGAGAGAGTGGAGAGAGACCCACTCTCCTGACAATAGGCTGGAACTGCTTCCAAGGCAGGACTCTGGATAGTTTCTCTAAGAGAAGATGGACCATCTCCCCAGGGTATAGTAGACTGGTCAGCAACATGCAGATACACCTGGCATTTCTCCACAAAAAAAGCTATTTCTCAAATGGCAATAAGCACCTTCTCAGGGAAAACAAGGCACATAGCCCAAGGCAGAAAATAGGCGTCATATCATTTGGCACAGAAGACAATATTGGATGCATCTGCAAGCAGCAAATTGAGTGGAATTTATCTGTAAACAACATGGTAATAATCAATACAATTAATTTTTCATTAAGTCACACTGTTCCTAAGCTGAAGTCAGAATAATCAACATCTGAGAAAACAAAACCATTTTGTGAATTTAGCCCAGAGGAACAAGATCCAAGTTCCGGAAATAAACCAAAAGCATACTAAATGGAGGGAGGGAGGGGGCCTCTCAGGCCTGGCTCACACCCCCGCCCCTTCCCTGGGGTCTCAGGAATCCTCTCAAGAAGCTAAGTTCTTCTTTGGATTATTTAATTGAACTCGACCTAACAAATATTTCTTAGGCACCTATTGTGTGTCAGGCACCATTCTAAGAAGTGGGAGCCAGGTCCCAGGAGATCAAGGTACAATAGCCACCCACAGTGGGAAGGGACTATGAGGGGCAGCTTGGTGGCAAGAACTCAGATTCTCTCTCCGGCCCTGGAAGAGTATTATTCTAGAAACTGTTTTTCCCTGACCTCTTGAAATTCTTCTAGGTTTGAAACAGAAAAGAACTTTATAACAGAAGGCGAATAACTAAATCCAAGAAAACATGAGTGGCTCTTTTTGTTTTTGTTTTTTAATGAGGAAAAAATTATTTTTGAAGGCAATATGGCTTTATTTTGATCCTATCAGTCCATGCTCAGGGAGAAGACTCAGTGTAGCCCAGCTCACAGGACTCAAGAAGAGCCAGAAAGAAGGCCCGGGGTCACCAATGAAACAGACTCGGGCTTTCCTGTGTGACCCTCCACTAAGGAAGGGAGACCTCCAGGAATCCCAGCACCCAGCCTAGCCTTAAATGACATGTAGAAGAAGGCCAGCCAGAGACAGCAAAAGAGCTCATCATGGGCCCCTGCAGAGCAAAAGCCCTGTGGATGTATCACACTTGGTCATAAAATCGATGCCTCATATCCATTCCCTTACCAGGGAAAACAAGAATAGCACACAGCCTTTTTATTCCAGTCCACAGTGAGAAATGCATTACACATCATGACAGATGCATAATGTAGTTATCGTACACATCGGAGGGTGCATATTAGGTTGAACCATATAAAATTGCTTTTGTATAGGTTGAAAAAAATTATCAATACCAGCAATTTCTTCTGCTTCCAATTACTGTGTAATAGCTAGCATCTATTGTGTGCTTACTGCATACCAGGCACTGCTCTAAGCATTCTTTGTGTTCATCTACTCCTTACAACGACCCACGAGGTAGGTTCTGTCATTACCCTCACCCAAGGCCATGTGGTTTTAAGTGTCAAGGTAGTGATTTGAACCTAGACCTTCCAGCCCCAGAGTCTACACTCCTAAACGTCATACTTTACCTCTTCAGACACACACTTCCTGAAACAGTGTACACCCTTTCCATATGTGACACACTATGGTATTTAATCTTTCTTTTCCTCTTTATTTTTTTTTTTATGCACACTGCACTAAGCTAAATCATCTTACTACACACAAAGGTACAGAACCCACACTTTGAGAAGCCCAACCTTGGCCATGTCTTGGCTTCGCCAGAGCACCCTCTAGCGCATTGTTACTTTTCGGTACACACCCTTCTCCCTTTCTGGTTGCCACTTTGGACTCTCCCCAGCAGCCTCCAGAGTTTGTCCTAGGATACCCCAGGCATCTGTCTGTCTTCCTGAATCAATGCCTTTCTCTATCACTCCTCCTCTAGTGAGACCATCTTGTTTCCTACCTCTGCACTGAGCAACTAGCTCTCAGGCACTGCCATTAGAGCAGCACACGCTACCCGCCTCCATACCTCCATCTACTTAACAACTTTCTTGAGTCCCAGAAGGATGGTACATTCTAGAAGGATAGAGAAGGGCTCTTGTTTTTGTAAACCCCACAGGCCTTCCTGTCTTAAGACATAACACTTGCTGAGTGAGAGATTTAGTATTTGCAGGTCTAAAACCTCCCAGCTACACCTCCAGCCCAAAGCCACTGTCTGTCCCTACCCTCTGCCGCATCTGTAATAACCTCAGCCACAGATCAGGGAGGTGGGGGTGGGGCAGAACAGGCAGATTCCACCGGCCACAAGTTTTTACCAGTTTTACAGACTGACCCCAATGGAACAAGAAGACAGTGGTGGTCACACATGTTTAGCTTAACTTCTGTACTCCTAATTCATCCATTTTGTAGCACCTTAGACCAAGGCAGCTCTGGTGCCTAATGCAGGGTCCAAAAGCCTTCTAGCTGCCTGTGGCAAACAGAAAACTTTGCTTGGGGAGTTCAGCCTGTGAAAAAAATTCTCATAAAGTCATCCTCCAAATAATTCATGGCACTGAGACTCAGGGCAAAATGACAAATGGTGGGAGTTGAAGGAATTGGCTCTAACCCAGAAAAGAATTTTCCATCTGTTGTGTAATTCCTCAATTGTAACTCTTATCAAACCCGTCCTTCTTTTTCTCATATGCAAGGGCACACATAAATATGGCCCAAATCTTATTTCTAATGGCCTTGCAAATAGAATCACTGCTGGAGTTGCTGAGTATAGAAAACCAGCCAGGTCACATTTAAAATACTGTAAGCCCCAGTCCCCCTGGTAAAGTGTGCAAAGGAAAAGGCACTGGTTTGGACTGACTCACAGCCACTAAGGGGGAGCCTGCAGGGTGACTCCTCCTTTAGCTTACCAAATTCCTGCATAGTCCTCCCATCTGCTCCCTGCCACATTACTTCCTACTCCATTTTGCTACCTGATAATTGATAAAAAGCCTGGACATGAAATAAATTGTTCTCCACTACAGGCTGCATAAATATCCCATTATCGATTTATTTGCTTAAAATCACCAAGTCTTTAATTTTGTTTTAGCATGCTTGTTCTCTATCAAAATAAGTCTGCACCTTTGAAAAGACTATTTTCAAAGTCTCACACTTTCTTCAGCTTAAGAAATAAAACCAAAATCAGCTGAAGCACCTCCTGATCCCACCCCAACCCTCCAATATTAAAAGGGCAGCTCAGAAAAGGGGGGAAGTTATTTTAGGAAGTCTACCCAGAAACTTAATCACGTGTCACAAGTACACACATTCATGCACGTGCACACACACACACACCACACACATACACACACACATGCACACAACACAAACCATTTCAGATTTCTTCTAAAGAGAAGGCAACCTGGGTGGGAGTTGAGGAGGAATCCAAGGGGCCACACATGTTCATGTGAATTTGCAGATCATGGAAGTGAACAGTGTGTGATAAAAGCCACATTTCGACCCATGGAGAAAAGAAGGATTACTAAATAATGGGGCTAAAATAATCAGTTGAGACTTTGGGAAATATTAAATTACAACTGTACATCACACCATACGCTCAAATCTACTTTTGAGAAATTAAAAAGTAGAAGGAATTAAAACAGTAATAATTAAACAACAAAAGAAGAGTTCTTTCTAAAGAATTGAAGGCAGATTGATACATCAGAAATAAAA
>NW_011888909.1:3871310-3886044 GCF_000151845.1 Pteropus vampyrus
GTACATTCTAGAAGGATAGAGAAGGGCTCTTGTTTTTGTAAACCCCACAGGCCTTCCTGTCTTAAGACATAACACTTGCTGAGTGAGAGATTTAGTATTTGCAGGTCTAAAACCTCCCAGCTACACCTCCAGCCCAAAGCCACTGTCTGTCCCTACCCTCTGCCGCATCTGTAATAACCTCAGCCACAGATCAGGGAGGTGGGGGTGGGGCAGAACAGGCAGATTCCACCGGCCACAAGTTTTTACCAGTTTTACAGACTGACCCCAATGGAACAAGAAGACAGTGGTGGTCACACATGTTTAGCTTAACTTCTGTACTCCTAATTCATCCATTTTGTAGCACCTTAGACCAAGGCAGCTCTGGTGCCTAATGCAGGGTCCAAAAGCCTTCTAGCTGCCTGTGGCAAACAGAAAACTTTGCTTGGGGAGTTCAGCCTGTGAAAAAAATTCTCATAAAGTCATCCTCCAAATAATTCATGGCACTGAGACTCAGGGCAAAATGACAAATGGTGGGAGTTGAAGGAATTGGCTCTAACCCAGAAAAGAATTTTCCATCTGTTGTGTAATTCCTCAATTGTAACTCTTATCAAACCCGTCCTTCTTTTTCTCATATGCAAGGGCACACATAAATATGGCCCAAATCTTATTTCTAATGGCCTTGCAAATAGAATCACTGCTGGAGTTGCTGAGTATAGAAAACCAGCCAGGTCACATTTAAAATACTGTAAGCCCCAGTCCCCCTGGTAAAGTGTGCAAAGGAAAAGGCACTGGTTTGGACTGACTCACAGCCACTAAGGGGGAGCCTGCAGGGTGACTCCTCCTTTAGCTTACCAAATTCCTGCATAGTCCTCCCATCTGCTCCCTGCCACATTACTTCCTACTCCATTTTGCTACCTGATAATTGATAAAAAGCCTGGACATGAAATAAATTGTTCTCCACTACAGGCTGCATAAATATCCCATTATCGATTTATTTGCTTAAAATCACCAAGTCTTTAATTTTGTTTTAGCATGCTTGTTCTCTATCAAAATAAGTCTGCACCTTTGAAAAGACTATTTTCAAAGTCTCACACTTTCTTCAGCTTAAGAAATAAAACCAAAATCAGCTGAAGCACCTCCTGATCCCACCCCAACCCTCCAATATTAAAAGGGCAGCTCAGAAAAGGGGGGAAGTTATTTTAGGAAGTCTACCCAGAAACTTAATCACGTGTCACAAGTACACACATTCATGCACGTGCACACACACACACACCACACACATACACACACACATGCACACAACACAAACCATTTCAGATTTCTTCTAAAGAGAAGGCAACCTGGGTGGGAGTTGAGGAGGAATCCAAGGGGCCACACATGTTCATGTGAATTTGCAGATCATGGAAGTGAACAGTGTGTGATAAAAGCCACATTTCGACCCATGGAGAAAAGAAGGATTACTAAATAATGGGGCTAAAATAATCAGTTGAGACTTTGGGAAATATTAAATTACAACTGTACATCACACCATACGCTCAAATCTACTTTTGAGAAATTAAAAAGTAGAAGGAATTAAAACAGTAATAATTAAACAACAAAAGAAGAGTTCTTTCTAAAGAATTGAAGGCAGATTGATACATCAGAAATAAAAAAAAACAAACAAACAACTTGGAAAAAAAACAAGATGAAGATAAATTGACATATAGCAGACAAAGGAATAATTTTTGATATGTATAAAAGGTTTACTGAATGCACCCAACAGAACAATGAAAAAGACACAAAAAGAGACTCCTGCAGTTGTCCAAATGAGAGAGGATAATAGCAACAGAGGAGGCAGCAGTGGTCTGGTTCTGGACTGATTTGATGGTAGAGCCAGCAGGATGTCCTGAAAGATGGCATATGGGATATGAGAAAGGGATGAGAGTCAGGAAGGCTCCAAGGTTTTTGACTGCAACGACCAGAAGATCAGCAAGGCCCGTTTGATGATGTGCTCAGAACTGTCAAGGACTTAGGCTAAAAGCAACTCTGCACACTGCTGGTGAGAGTGGAAACAGGCATACTCTGCAGAGCAATCGAGATGTAAATGTCAAAAAACCTTAAAAATATATACCTTGTTTGGGTCCTGATTAGACGGACATTTTTGAGATAATCATAATAGAGAAATAAGCTGATTTAAGTTAGAGAGCTATACTGATGTGATTATGGATGAAAAGATATGATGTCTGGGCTTTGTTTTAAAATATGCCAGGAAAAGATACTGGGGGCAGGGATGATAGAAGAAATATGATCAGTAAAATGTTAAGGATCATTGAGTCTGGGTAATGACTACTGAAGGATTCACACTATCCTCTCTGAATTTTAGTGCGTTTAACAATTTCCATAACAAAAATATTTTTTATTCAGATGTGAATACTTTTAGATGCAGAAATTCCATTTCTGGAATTTATTCCAAAATTATAAGAGATATATACAAAGATTTGTTTACAAAGATACTTATCACAGCCTGATTTTTTAATAATAAAAATGAGAAACCACTGATAATAGGTGATTAGCTATATAAATGATAAGCCATTCAGTTGAAAACAGTAAAAAGATCAGAAATTGGTCTGAATATGTACAGAAATTTAGTATATGACAGAAGTGACATTTCAAAAAATGGAAAAAGATAGGTTCGATACTAAGTAGATATCTAGAAAATGTTAAGAATGAAACTACTGTATATTCCATACTTTATATAAAAATATATTTCGGAAGATAAATACATAAAATGAAGTCCTAATTGTAGAAAAAGAAAACAATGAGGAAATTTTTTATATAATCTCAGAGCAAATAAGTCTGTACTTAGTAGGGAACAAACATCAAAAGTTAGAAAATAAAATCTGATTAATTCTGAGTAAAATTTTTAAACTTTTTCATGGCAAAAAACACTGTAAGCTAAGTCAAAAACTAGAAACAAAGTAGAAATATTTTCAACTTATATTACAAATGGAGTTAATTTTCCATATTTGTAAAGTTCCTATATGTCAATAAGAAAAAGACCGAAAAACCAAAAGAAAAATGGTCAAAGAATATGAGCAGACAGTTCCCAGGACATGAATTGCAAATTAATAAACACATAAAACAATGTTCAACCCAACTCACAGTAAGATAAATGCAAATTAAAATAATATTTGTATAATATATTTCACCTGTGAGGCAGGTGAGCTCATGAGGTTTGATAATATACCGTATGCATAAAGTTGTAAGGAAGCAGTCCCCAAAAACTTTAGTGGCAGAAGTGTAAATTAGTATAATCTCTTTGAAGTGCAATTTGGCAATCTCTATTCTATTATGAATGTATACTTTAACTCAATAATTCTACCTCTAAAAATGTATACTACTGGTATACTTCACACACACACATGTGGAATGAAGTATGAATCGGGCGCTGTGTTGCAGCATTGTTCATATATTTTTTAAAAGGTCAGATTTAATTATATTAAGAGATTATTATTAAATGTTAAGTATAATATTGATATTATTTTTAAAGTCACTTTTTGGTTCTGTACTAAAATAATTAAGTGAAATGATATAATGCCTGGGATTTGCTTTACAATAATAGAAGGAAGAGGAGGGCTGGCAGATGAGGTATAGATAAAGTAAATTTAGTCAGAAGTTAAAGCTAAGTGATGGGCCCATGGGTATTTGTTACATTTGAATTTTCTGTAATAAAACATTAAAAAGATAATAATCAACTAAAATACCCATTAACAAAAAATTACAATAAATTACAATACAACCAAACAATGGAAGAGTATGCAGCTGGAAAAAGAATAAGAATGTTCTTTATGTCCTAATGTGGAATAACCTGCAAAATGTATAGTTAAATGAAAAAAGCAAGATGCAGAAAGATATGTATCAGATGCTACCATGTGTGTAAACAGAAGAAAAAAAAAGACCATAAAAACTTGTTCATAAATGTATAGAATTATCTTTTCTGGATGAATATATAAGTAAAAGATAGCCATGATTCCCCTGGGGAAAGGAACTAAGTGAGGGAGGAGAGGAAGAAATAAAGAGACACTTACTACATAGCCATCCCCCTTTCATGTGGGGAATATGTTCCAAGACCCCCAGTGGATGCTGAATCCTGGATACATTATGTCTTTTCCTGTACATATATGCCTATGATTAAGTTAAATTTATAAAGTAGGCACATGTCAAGAGAGAGAAAGATGGCTGTAGTCAGGATCCCTCCCAACACGCTTAGCCACTAACTTCCGAGCAGAAGTGACTCAGTGCTTCTCCCCTTATGTAACCATGTGCCTGATACGCATGTATGGGCTTCCATTATTTGGCAGTATGCCACTATTGTTTAACCTGTATATAAAAGGTGCCGCCATCCTGCGAGGTGGACTATGCCCTTGCTGGAATAAAGAGCTATGTCACAGTTACTTAAGGTTTCCCACATTTTCTTCCAACTGCCTGAGTCTCATATCCCTTTCCTCAGTACCTTGAATCTGCAGCAACACACGTGGTGTAGTCGGCAGAATTCCCAGGTAAGGGAGCCATCTGCCCCACCAGAAGATGGGAGGGACATGTGGCCCCCACAGAGCTCATGGTATCCCATGTCAGCAGTATGGATGACTTGGACTCCGCCTAAGCCATGGCAGGCAGTTGATGGGTCCCCGATAAGTACTAAGGAGGAGCAACTGCTGGAAAAAGCCAGCCAAGTGGGCTGCATACTTTTAATGGCTTTAAAGCAGAATATGGATGAATTCTAACAAAGGCCATGCAGGTATAGAAGCTTCAGCAAAAGGCAAATGCCTTGGATACAAGGGTCCAACAACTGGAAGCTGAGCTCCAAAAAGGTCTACCCTCGGAGTCACCCTCAGAGGTAGGGGAAGACATCCTGGAAGAAGTCCATCTGCAAGTACAGCCCATAATACACCAAAAGGTAAAGCATGCACAACCTCTGGGTCTGGGTGGGGTACAAGCTGGCAGCCCCACAGTAACAGAACTCACCACATATACCCAGTATACACCCATGGAATTGCGAGATTTGGGGAAACAATGTCAGCAGCAACCTGGTGAACCACTGTCAGCCTGGTTGCTGTGCCTTTGGGATGAGGGGAGCAACAGTATCCCATGCTACCCTGACAAGATGGAGAAATTGGCATCCATAACCATACAGCCCTCATTACAGCAACGTCTACAGAACAGTCACCACTTGGCTCAAGGGCAAGGGAGCCATAACCTGATGGAATGGCTCACTGCCGCTATGCAGACAGTTTGGAATGAAGCCAGAGAACTCTCAGACCATGTGAGTAAATGGCAAACGTATGCTGATCTAGTGCAGATTATTCATGAACTGGGCATGCAACAGACTGTGTTTAATTTGAATACACGGGGACCAGATGATGAATGGTTTACTACTGGCATGCGGGATCTAGTGTTAAGGACCATCCTGTCCACTGCTTTTGGCTCATTGGTTGCTATCTTGGCTCCTTATGTAGGGAGACATATACATAAAGTGACTACAGCAGTGGCTGCTCTGGGGGATATAGAGGGTAGACGCTGTGAGGCAGGGAGAAAAGTGTCTGCGTGGTAACACCCAGACTCACAAGGGCCAAGAAGAAAAAGAAAGACCCTGGACAGGGTCCTGTTCAGGTTACCAGAATGCAAATGTGGACTGATTTGCCAGCTGCAGGAGTTGATCAGGACAAGATAGACCACTGGACTAATGTAGTGTTATTAGAATTGTGGCGGCAATTGAAAACTGTATAGCAATTCAGGTGTGGGCAGAAACCTCCCACCAAAAGAGATAGGCCTGCGGCCTTGAAGGACTTTTTGAAACCTCAGGACTCTCTGTTAACCCTATATGATTAGGGAGAAGGCCGAAGTGTCTGTTTGGAGGGGATAGGCAGAGACCAGATGCCGCATGTGGAATTGGCAGTCCACTGGTCCTCCATGCAATGTGCAGAGCCCTAGCACTGGTGGATATCAGGACACACTGCAGTCTTATCTATGGAAATCCAGAAAGATTTCCTGGGCCAGCCGCCTACTTAGATGTCTATGGGGATAAGACTATTAAGACCAAAGCTGTGATTTTGCCTCTTGGAATAGGATGTTTGCCTCCACGTTCGTACAAAATATACGTTTCTCCAGTGCTTGAGTATATCCTAGGGGCGGATGTGTTGCAAAGGCTCAATCTGCAGACCTCTGCTGGTGAATTCCATCTGCAAGTCTGGGTGGTGAAGAATATAGTGTGGGGACATACTCATCACCGGCCACAGAAAGTGCCAGAACCAAGGCGCATTGTCAGTGTTAAGCAATATTGCTTGCCTGGTAGACATGATGAAATCGGGGCTACAATTCAGGAATTGGAGAAAGCTCAGATTGTGTGCCCTACCCATAGTCCATATAATGCCCCTGTGTGACCAGTGAAGAAGACTGGTGGCTTGTAGAGGATGACTGTGGACTATCAGGAATTGAATAAAGTGACTTCGCCACTGCATGCAGCAGTACCATCCAGCCGTGATCTAATGGATCAACTGACTATAAGGCTGGGAATGTATCAGTATGTCTTGATTTGGCTAATGCTTTTTTTCTCCAGAGATAGCTCCTAAAAGTCAAGATCGATTTGCCTTCACATGGGAAGGAAGACAATGGACTTTTGCAGTATTACCCCAAGGCTACCTACATAACCCAACCATTTGCCATGGATTGGTGGCTCAGGATCTGGCAACTTGGACCTGCCTGGCAATGGTGAATTGTTTCATTATACTGATGATATCATGTTAACCTCTGCCTCCCTTACAGATCTAGAACAGGTGGTGCCAGCGCTGTTGCAGCACCTGAAAACGTGTGGCTGGGTGGTAAATGCAGCCAAGGTTCAGTGACCTGGCTTAGTTGTCAAATTCTTGAGTGTTGTCTGGTTGAGTAAGATGAAAGTCATTCCTGATGCTATAATTGATAAGATACAAGCATATTCATGACCCACTACAGTTAAGGAATTTTAGGGTACTGGAGAGTGTTTGTGCCCCTCTTATCACAGCTGGCATAGCCATTATGTGGTCTGATCAAGAAGGGAGCTACTTGGGACTAAGATGAAACAGTAAAGAAAGTCTTTACCGCCATCAAGCGGGTGGTGCAATAAGCCCAAGCCCTACAAGTAACAGATCCAGGTAAACTCTTTGAATTGGATGTGCATGTAACAGCAGAAGGATATGGCTGGGGCCTATAGCAATGTTCAGAACAAACTAGAACCCCAGCGGGGTTTTGGTCTCAACTATGGAAAGGCACAGAGAGCCGGTACTCCCTAATAGAGAAGCAATTAGCAGCCGTATATGCAGCTTTACAGGCCACTGAGGCAGTGACTGGCATGGCTGAAGTGTAGGAGCATACCACTTACCCTATACAAGGTTGGTTGTAGACATGGATACAGGCCCCCAAAACAGAGGTGGCCCAAACCTCTACCCTGATGAAATGGGGTGCTTATCTGGAACAATGGAGTACCATAGCTTCTAGCCCTCTGGCCATGGAATTACAGACGGTTTTAGGCCCAGCTTAGTTTACCACTGACAATATACTGGATGTGGCAGTTCCTACAGATTTAGAAGTGTCCCCTTACAAAGAAGAGAAGCTACCCATATCCACTGATGCATGGTACATAGATGGGTCCAGTAGGGGGCAGGGAGCCAAGTAGGTAGCTATAGGAGTTTAACCAGCTACCAATCATATTTGGTATGATACAGGTATGGATCGAAGCAGCCAATGGTCTGAACTGCGGTCTGTATGATGGTTATAGCCTATAAAGATGGCCTATTGACTATTTTACTGACAGTTGGGCAGTGTTCAAAGGCTTAACATTATGGTTGCCTATGTGGAAATGACAAAACTGACTAGTGGGCCACAGGCCCTTATGGGGACAAGCTATGTGAGAAGACCTATGGAAAACAGGACAAGAAAAGGATGTAACTGTGTATCATGTTATGGGTCATGTCCCCCTTGGTGACTCCAGGAAATGAGGTGGATGCACTCTCGTGTGTGCAATGGCTATAAAAGGCTTCTGCCACTAATGTGGCACACTGGCTCCACAGATGATTACAGCATGTGGGTGCCAAAACTGGACAATGAAGCAACAATGGAACCTTCCCTTGAAGTGGGAAGATGTCACAGATGCCTCTGCCAACTGTCCAGTGTGCAGACAGGCTACACCGCATCCTCACCGCATGAAGCGGGAGCATGTGCAAGTACCAAAGGGAAGGGGCACATGGCAGATAGATTACACAGGACCTCTTCCAAAAGCTCAAGGGGCAGCTTATGCCCTTACAGCAGTAGACATGGCCACTGGGCTATTGTTTGCATATCCCTGTGTGGCCACAGACCAAACATATACTATCCAAGCTCTCAAACGCTTGTGCACCTTTTATGGTAGGCTATTAGTAGTAGAAAGTGACCAAAGGACTCATTTTACTGGGTGTGAGGTCCAAACGTGGGTCAAGCAAATGGACCTTCAATGGAAATGGCGTGCTCCATATAATCCCCAGGCAGTGGGCATGACTGAGCAGTACAATGGGCTACTGAAAAAGCGCCTATGAGTAACTGTCAATTCCCCAGGACTGTGAAGTTGGGTATCCCGCCTGTGGGACATGTTGTGGGGCCTGAACGAGCGACCTCAAGCTGGAGGTCCCTCCCTAGCAGAGCTGCTATTACATAGGGCCAGAGCTGCTATTACACAGCCCCAATACAATTACAGGTGACTACCACTAAAACTGTTGAAACCTGGTCATGGACTCAATGGTAACATACTCCTACCTGCCTCTACTTACCTGAAAAGGGGAGAAACAGTGCAAAGGACTTGGCCATGGAAAATAAAGGCCCTGCACTGCCAGTGGGTAGGCCTAATAGCCCCATGGGGCAAGGGACTAGAGGTAAACTTACAGGTCATTCCTTGGGTAACAGCTTACTGGCCACCACAAATAACTGTGAGATATCCCACAGGAGATGGATGAAGAAGAACGTACCATCCTGAGGGGAACCTTTGTGTTGTCACTGTGGCCTATCATGAGTTTTTCCAAACTATGTTATGTGGACACAGTGGGATCGATGCCACAAGGGAACGGGTATAGTACCAATGGCCAGGCCTTCCTCCCCTCTCCAGCAGCAACAATCTTATCACAAGATAAGACACTAACACATATCTTGCCTGATAGAAAAGACTTACCTGTGTTGGACTGTCGTCCATACTCGAGTGGACACACAAAGAGGAATGTGGCATGGACTGAACAAACCCTTACCGGGGTACTCAGTATATGATGCATGATGAATGGTCGTGGCTGACTAGTGAAAGAGGGGAGGTGACTGGGGATGTGCCCCATTGTATTGAAAGAAACACAGGGTCCCAACTATTAGGGTGGGTGCCATGTCCCCTATGCCAAAACACAACTACTATCTCATCCACCACACATTGGTGGACAGGACAAAAGTATGCTGGCACCTACCCATGATTTTGCCTCCAGGAAGTTTATGGGTATGTGGGGACCATAAACGGATGGCCCTACAATCCCTCAAATTGGAAAGGCCGCTGTACTTGGGGACGCCCATATTTGCCAGCAACTGTGTGATGGGCACTCCCACAGTGCCCCACAAATTGGGATGTGTATTATTCGCAACATGTATGTACTAAATGGACTCCATGGTGGTACTGCCCCTTAGCCATCTTCCTGCCTACAGCAGGTGATGTGGTAGTTGAAATGCAAGTGACAGCTTTGGCAGAACATACTGCTCAAGCCTTGAATTATACTCATAAATCCTTCAGTCTAGTAACTGATGAAGTAGATCCAATTAGAAAAGTAATATTGCGAAATCATATGGCTTTGGATATCTTAACTGCCACCCAAGGGGGCATTTATGCCATTCTCCACACTGAATGTTGTATCTATATCACGGACCACCAGCACATCTCACAAGCCTTGGCAGGTCTCTCCCAAGAAATACAGGAAGTCCAGCAGCTCACTGCGGATCCTCTGCAGCAGTGGTGGGCAAGCCTAACGTCCATCTGGCTCTAGGTCTTAGCTCTCCTAAGAGGTGGAGCCTGCCTCCTTGTGGCATGTTGTTGTTCCCTGTACTGTTGTTGTGGCCTGGGTACAGAGTTCTGTCCTCCTGCAGCGATCACTTGCCAAGCCTGTGTAGGTGTAAGGGAGGAACCTTGAAGGGGTGGAGTGTGCGGAGAAAGAAAGATGGCTGTAGTCAGGCTCCTTCCTGACACCCTTAGCAGCTAACTTTCGAGCGGAAGGACTCAGCACTTCTCCCCTTATGTAACCATGTGCCTGGTATGCATGTGTGGGTTTCTGTAATCTGGCAGTGTGCCACTATTGTTTAACCTGTGTATAAAAGGTGTCACCGCCCTGCTAGGCTGGCTGTGCCCTTGGTGGAAAAAAGAGCTATGTCGCAGTTGCCTGCAGCTCCCCACATTTTCTTCCAACTGCCCGAGCCTCATATCCCTTACCTCGGTTCCTCAATCCTGCAGCAACACAGCACAGTAAGAGATTAACAGCAACAACGACTAATAAAATAGAATGATAATAATGTCCTATAATAAAAGTTCTGTGAATGTGATCTCTTTCTCAGAACATCTAATTGCACTGTACTCACCCTCCTTGTTGTGATGATGTGAGATGACACAATGCCTACATGATGAGATGAACTGAGGTGAATGACACAGGCACTGTGATGTAGAATGAGGCTACTATATGAGTTACTTGAACACAAGCACTAAGATATTGAGAGAGTCGATCTGATAACTAAGATGGGCATCTACAGTGTGGAGATGCTGGACAAAGGGATGATTCACATCTTGGGCAGGATGGAGCAGGACAGAGTGAGATTTTGTCACACTACTAAGAACGGTGCATAATTTAAAATTTAGGAATTGTGTTGTTTTCTGGAATTTTCCATTCAGTATTTTCAAACCACAGTTGACCACAGGTAACTGAAACTAGGGAGAGCAAAATCACATGTAAGGGGGACTACTGTACACTTTTCTACCTTTTTATGTTTGTACCATTAACGTATTATCTATTAAATAAATAACTAAAATGTATGATTTTAAAAATATACACTAAATCATTAGTAGTGGTTATTGCTAAAGGGTAGAATTATGGGTGATTATTAATATTTTCCAAATATTCTACAAGAAATATGTATCTCTTAAGCAATTTGGGGTCGGGGGCAGAGAAAAGGTTATATTTGAAAGGGGAAAAGAAAGCAGAAAATAACTTAATCAAAGAGCTTCTCTCAACTATCAAACAGAAAGTGACCCACAGACTCCCCATTGCCTGACACTGCCACAGCCCTCTTCCTTCCAGCACCAAATCTTCCAGCACACTGAGCGCCCACAGGTTATCAAAGACCAGGCTAGAGTAAGGACATGATGCTGGACTAGATCTGGCCCTGCCCTTAAAGCTCTCATGATAGGGCAGGTGGAAAGAGTGACAGAAACAGGAACAGGCAATTACAGCAGTATGTGAAAAGGGCCATAATACCCACAACTTAAGAAAACTGCAGGGGGAGAGAGGGGTCATGGAAGAAGACTGATTTTTCAGTAGGAAAATGCATAAGATCTTTAAAGATAGATGGTAATTGGATTGAAGATTATATGGTGATGATTCAGTTTAGTGTCAAGGATAAAATGGCTGACCCCATTTGTTAATTGGCCTCCCTTGGTGACTCAGCACGAAAACAGTTCCTAATCATTTGCATTAGTCCTCCAGTGCAGAGCTGAGCTAAATTTACTTATCGTTCTTCATGCCTTTAAACTTTGACCATATATCAGAACGATAATCTTTCTCCACTCCCAGACTTCTGCTACAAATCTAAGTGACTTTAACATCCTTAACCACAGCTTCTCTAACATCTTTCATTCAACTCAAGAAACTCCCATGTGGCCAGATTCTGGTTCTTGTCCTCATTCGACATTGCTCTGAAATCTTAAGCTCTAAAATTCCACTCTCATACCATGACCTCATATTTTTCCAACTTTCACTCCCACTGGCTGATCTTTGACCTTCTGTGACCACCGCTCCTCAGCATTTCTCCAGACCATCAGCCCTCCACAGTCTTCCTTTCCTATTTAACCTAACTAGACAAGTTCTGTGGAGTCTAATTCAATTCAACTGCTCTTTCCAACTCCCTTATTAGTTTCCTGTTCAGTTTGTTCTCTGCATCTCAAGCAGCCTCTCCACTTCTGTAGCCAAACACAACCTTTTCCCCATGGTTATTATTCAAGATCTTCATGATTCTCTACAAACTCCCAATTCTACTTCCCAAATCCATCTGCACACTCTCAGGGAATAATGTCCACTAAATGCCCTTCAAAAAAAAAAAGTTATCAGTCTAGAATGGCTTTAATTTTTCACCTCTTCTCCCCTGTAAACTTACCTACTGCAAAATTCATTCTCATTTCCTCTCTTGTTTTAGTCAAAAGAGGTATGCTACTCCATTTCTATCAGACTCACATGCTATGAATTCCATTATTTAATGAGACTCCAGATTCTCTCACTTTATCCATCTCCCATACTCTTGGCCATTTCCTTTGCTGTAGCTGTTGCCAGCATGGTGACTCAAATCAGACTCCTTTAGGGCCACTCGACCCCATAGCCTGAGGCCATTGCTTGGGGTCTCTTGCTACCCTGTAGTTTCTAAACTTGGATGAAGCACCACACTGCATATGCAGTGTGGCATTAACTTCTTGAAAATTCAATTGTGACCAACCAGAAAAATGCTGTCTCCAAACAGCATTTGCTGTAGCCTATGTGGAGACGTCCTGCATATCTTAGACCTCATGAAACAGTGGCCAACCTAGCACTGCATTATTTGGTCTTGCTCTCTATCATTCCCTCTCTCACTTTCTTTTCCCTCGTTTTTACTGCCCTTGGTTTGCATCTCCCCAAAGACATCAGCATTTAAGCCTTGCCTCATGCTCTGCTTTCCAGTGCTAACAGGACATGCATGCTATGAATTCCATTACTGTCTTCCAATCTCAGTGATTCTCTCACTTCTATAGTACATCTTTTTGTAAATGCAGAAAAGCCTAGAGAATGATATAAATGAACCTTGGTAAATACACCACCAAGCTATATCAAACTTAACATTTTGCCATTCTTATTTACTTTTTTATAAAAATAAAAGGAAATTAGACATCGCAAATACAAAAGAAGCTCCTTATATTTCTCTCCCTGATTCCATTTCTCTCACTCCCCAGATATAATCACTATCTTTAATTTGGTATTTATCATTCCCATTCATATGTTTAAAAATCTTTATTTCTTATCATGAAATATCATGACCATAAGAGTCTAGAAAACAGAATAATATAATAAACGTGTTTACCTAACTCAGCCTTATCACGTCTATACACTATACCATATTTATTGAGATCTTCTTTTAAAATGGCTTTATGGAAATACAAGTTACAAACAATAGTTTGAAGCTCCTTATAGATCACTTCTCTATTTTTTCCTCTCCTCCCATCCCAACAGTGACCACATCATGATTTCAGTACTTACTGTTGCCCTAAAGTTTTTCCATCTTTATTCTGAATATATATGCATTCATGTATATGTGTGTTTGTATATATAATGGACACATACACATATATATGTATAAATGTGTATATATTGATCCATATAACTAGTTTAGCCAGTATATAATATTCCATCTTCAGTTGATCAATATGTAGGTTGCTGACAATTTTTTTACATGAAAGGAATTCCCACAATGAGTATTCTTGTATCCTCTATAGATAGTGCCTCTCTCTAATAGCTGCAGAGTCACTTCCAAGTTGGGCGCCAGGAAAAAATATACTCAACTACAATGGACTTGCTCCTGCTTTGTATGTCAACTGTTTTTGATAACATTCTGTATCTCTGGCAAATGAAATGAGGAACTTCACACATGAGGGGGGCCTCTCTCAGACCATTTTGGCCACTAGGAAAACTGAAGGAAGCCTTAAGTACATTCAATGGATACTATACAATTACTAAAAATAATGTTGTAGACTCTTAATGGTAGGGAAAATATTCATAATTTATTGTCAAGTGGCAAAATAAATTTCTAAGATTCTGTGTTGTGTGATCATCATATTTAATGAAGAGATTATACCAAAAAGATCCAGGAATCAGCCTGAAGAAACTACTGCTGACATCAAAATAAACAATGACAGAAAGAGATTATAATCTATTGAATAAATACTGATTGACTGAATGAATGAGTGAATGAAGAAAAGAAAAAGTTCTTGCTTATAGCATAATGCCAACAAATGTAAAAGAAATGACAGACTTAGAAAAACTATCATTTCATAACCACCATAATAATTGATTTAGGCAAGGTTCACTAGTGGGCACAAAAACTAGTAAGTGAAAGTTTGATAAGGATTGGATATTCATACAGTTTCAAAGTATTTCCCTATAAACTACTTATTAATTATGAAAGAATAGTCACTTTATAGTGAGAAGGCTGGCAGACTCTATTCTAATTCAGTTATCAAAATTAATATCACCAATAATGGGATGAGTCATCATTATGTCATGAGAAGGACACACCATCATCACTTCTGTGGTATTTCTACCAAGGCTGCATAACTTATATCTAACCATGAAGAAACATCAGACAAACCCAACATCCAACACAAGAGGCATGTTACAAAATAACTGGCCTACCTATAACTTTCAAAACTGTCCAGGTGGTGAAAGTAAAAAAAAAAAAAAAAAAA
>NW_011888909.1:3886095-3893978 GCF_000151845.1 Pteropus vampyrus
ACAAAACACACACACACACACACACACCACACACACACACACACACACACACACACACACACACACTCCCAAGGAACCTTTTGAGATTGGAGGAAACTAAAAATCTTCACAAATGCTGAATATGATCCTGGATTGGATGATTTAGCTATAATGGGCAGTATTGGAGTAATGGGCAGTATTGGAGTAATTGGCAGAATGTGAATGGATACTGTGGGTTAGGTGGTGGTATTGTACCCTGTTTCCTGATTCTGATGATTATGTTGTGGTTATGCAGGTGAGTGTGGAAAACATGCACAGAGTATTCACAAATAGTGAAACATCATGTCTGCTTACTCTGCGAAGGTTTAGGAAAAAAATGTAGATATTTGGGAGAAAGAATTATAAAGCAAATGTGGGCAATGTCAAAATCAAGAAATCTGGGTGAAGGATATAGAGGAGTTCATTGTACTATTCTTTAAATTTTCCTCTATTATTTAAAATTATTTAAAATAAAATAGTCCAAAAAAAAAAAGACTGTCGATTTAATTACATCTGTGTGGTAGAATACTATGCACAATTAAAAATTACATTTACTAAATGACATGAGAAAAATCTATTTTCTTTAAAAATCAGAATAAAAAATATATAAGCAATATGATTTTAACTGTAAAAACACGTTGCTGGGATGGGAGAAGAGAGGAAGGAAATACAATAAGGTAAAGGTGAATTACCATAGAATGGTGATATTTCAAATGACTGTGGGCAGTTGGTAGTGGTCCTTATACTTTTCTTTATTTACAAATGTGTCCATGTGTCTAAATTTTTATAAGACCCAAATGGTATTTTTAAATAACCAAAGCAATTAATGAACTGAAAGCTTGGCTACAACCACTCTCTATTCTGGGGTCCATTTTTCTGAGATCATCTGAAGTCTCAGAATGGAAATCTTTCACAAAA
Organism: Pteropus vampyrus; assembly: GCF_000151845.1. Classification (NCBI taxonomy): domain Eukaryota; kingdom Metazoa; phylum Chordata; class Mammalia; order Chiroptera; family Pteropodidae; genus Pteropus; species Pteropus vampyrus. The sequence continues at coordinate 3,887,032 of NW_011888909.1, forward strand.
CTTGAGGCATCTGTTGTTACACCCGATTCCTCTGGAAACTCTTTATTTCCCAGCTCAGATGAATCAATTAAGCCATAAGGAGCAAACCAGTCCCAGACTCTGCCACTAGATGGGTTTACAAGGTGCTTATTTTAGCACAGGCTGAGAACTGAGTGAGCTAATCTTCAAAGAGGGAGCCTGTCATCCCACTCAACAACATAAAAAGCAATTTATTGGGGGGGGGGGGAGAAAAGCCATTTCAACATGAAAATTAGTCCATGACACTATGTCTAATAAAACAGCACATAAATGAACTGCTGGCAGGCCCACCTCCTGGTCTGTGCTCTCCCTCTCACTCATTACCCTTTCTTTCGGGTGTGTCTCTCAAATGGAAAATGAGGTTCTCTCAATGGAAAAACAAATTGTGACATTTGTTTTAACTCTAGAGTGGTGAACCAAGACTGTTCACGCATTGTATGAAAAAAAACCTTTTCACAAAAACATTTAGTCATTCTACTCCTTCTATCGAACACATTCCAAAGGTTTCAGTGTCATCATCTATAATTCAACCTCAAAAATTCACCCTCGACCTTTCCCCTTTTTGATGGCTGTACCTCCATCACGCAGAGTTGTGGACCCAAAACACCTTATCTAACCAAGGTTTGCTTCAGCATCAAATCCTTCTCTGGCTCCCACTCATTCACTAATTCAGCAAACACTTATGGGTCTGCTGTTCAATGCCAGGCCATAAGCCATTGCTATGGGGCAGAGGCAGGGGCAGATCCCCTCTTTGTTCTGTCAGGCTCTTTCCAAACACGGCCATGCCCACCTTCTTCCCACTTCTCAGCACCCCCAAACCCCATCTCAACCACTCAAAGGATACCAGCTTTTCACAGTATTAAGAGCAGACCTTCCCTTTCAACACTATAGGCTGTTTTGCTACTCAAAATACCCTCTTTCTTTTGTCTCTGCAAATGACATTTTTCTATTTATTCTTTAAGATTTACAGCCAAAGTCAGGTTTCCTACTAAGCTCTCCTTGAGAAGGGAGAGAAGAGCTCACTCTCTCCTCTGGAATCCTGTGGAATATCCCACCAGATGAGGAGGAGCAGATAAGGAAGGAGCTCAGAAATGCCCTGGGCTAGAGCCTTTCTTATCTCTGTACCTCTTGCTGGAACTGCCCAATCACTTTTGGCACATGCAGAAATACTGGGAGATACTCTCACAGGAAACCTTGGTAAGTGCATTTCTCCCACTCGTTTGTCAAAGGAGAGTGGACAATGGACAAAACCCCCTCAGGACTGGACCCCAGACCCTGCAGGTGGGATGTGATCAGTTTGGGGCTGAAGGCAGCAAATGCAAATCACCCGTCAAATGGTACTTCAGTCCATGACACGTGTCCCAGTGAAATTATGTCTCTAACCACTGCTCTTATAGCTACTGGTCTATCATCTGTCTCCCCAATCCAGTGGTGCTCAATAAATGACTGTTGAATGGCAGGACAAATGAATGAACCAAGGTAATACTGGGTGGATCCTGAGTGGTATGAGTTGGCCCTGCACAAGCATAGGGGGTGGCATTGGCAGGGTCCCAGAAACTGCACTGAATGTCCTAAGTGGCAACCATCGGAACTCATCAACTTACAGGATAGGCAAGAATGTGGCTCTACCTCTCTCCACACACAGTCCTGGCTACCTCAACAACTGAGAGGATGGGGAGAGTGTGCCACAGCTGGGCATGGCTGCCTATCCCATAGCACTGGGGCCTTGCCCTGCAGCTCTCTGGAAGCTGGTCTCCAACTGGGAAGAGGCAAGTAGCACCATTCTGCATTTCCCTACAAGGGAGGGTAGAGGACATCTATCTCCAGTGTGGTCCATAGCAGACTCTGGCCCCATGGACTGAGACTGACCTTGTACTGTACTGCTTGACTGGCCCAAGGCCACAGTCACTGGCTACAGCCTCTCTGCCTCCTGGCAAGGGTGTCAACAATCATCCACTGGGAAAGTCAACTTCCCTGCCTCTCTTTTCTACCTACAGACACATGGGAGGGGCAGAGGAGTGGGGATCCAGTATCAAAGCTTCCTCCAGTTCCTTGGCACTGTGAAAGTATTAGAAGGAAACATAGTAGATGACTGTTTAGCAGATCTTTGTGAGTCTGCTGCATGTGCAAGAGAGAGCCCAAACTCCAATTAGGTTGAGAAGGCCTAAATTATTTGAATAGTTAAATAAAGGGAACCGAGGTATTGAACACTGTCTGTTTTCAGAAGGGATCCAGTTTCTGGGACAGAGAGTTAAAGAAGCTAGGCAAGGTTCCTGTTCTTATATAACTTATGTTCTGTGGGGTTAAGGTAGATGACTCACAAGTAAAAGAGAAGGAAATTTCAGATAGTAAAAATAAATAAATAAAATACACAGTATGCTGAGATTACTGGGAGGGCCGGAGGTTCTCATTGAAGATGGAGGCTCAGGGCTGGGACCTGAATAGCAAAAAGAGCTTGCCATGTGAAAATATAGTGGGAAAGTTACTCAGGCAGGGGAGCAGCTGATGCAAAGATCCTCAGGGTAAGCTTAACATTGAAGGAACAGAGAGAGCATGTATGGACTGGAGCATAGTGAATGGGGCTGAGAGTGGCTTTATTCTGCTCTCTCCACCTATCAGTTCTTGGGCAAGCCACTTCCTTCTCTGTGCCTCAGATTATTCATTTGTAAAAGGAGAATAATTCTAACATTGACCCTACAGGTTGTAAGGACTAATGCTATAAGACACATAAAGTACACGTGTCGAGCATATAGTAGGTACTCGATAAATAGCTGTGACAATGACAATGAAGACGATGCCCATGATATTTTCATGTGTCTACACTGTGCGGTTGGCACTCTTAATGACAAAATCATTAGGTACTATTTATTGAGCAGACTCCCCTATCATCCTTAGCTCACATTGCCTTCTGGTCCTTGGCATCTTCCTGGTTGGATTCTCACAAGTTCATAAGCCCATAAGACCCTGTATCCGTTTGCTAGGTCTGTTGTAACAAAACCACAGCCTGGGTAGCTTAAACAACATAAGTTTATTGACTCACAGTTCTGGAGAGCAGAAGTCTGAGATCGAGGTGTTGGCAGGGTGGGTTCTTTCTGAATCTTATAGGAGAGAACCTGTCCCCTGCCTCTCCCCTAGCCTGGTGGTGTACTGACCATCTTTGGTGTTGCTTGGCTTATAGATCTCTGCCTTCATCTTCACGTGGTGGTCTCCCTGTTTGAGCATCTTTGTCTAAATTCTCCCTTTATAGAAAGACACCAGTCATACTGGTTTAGGGCCCACCTGAATAACCTCATTTGAACCCATTTCCCACTTGCCCCGAGAATACTCACCGGCTGTGCTTGTAGCTGCAGTGTTTACCCTGAAATAACTTGCACATACAGTCCTAATCTTACCCTCAAAGTTTTCCACAAAATATCTCACTGGCTTTTATTATTATTATTGCATTGCTCTAGTATATGATAGTCTTTGGAAACAAATGACATCATTCTGTTTATTCTATTCTATTTTTAGTAGTGGTATTTACATTTATAAAATATAGTAATTCTCAATCACTGAAAATGTCAAATCCTAGAAAACGTAGCATTCCTATGTGTGATGTTAAATTAACGCTGGCAATGAGATGTACTTTTTTTCTAAATGAGAAAAGGGTTAACTTGATCACCTCCGTAAAGACCCTATCTCCAAATAAGGTTACATTCTGAGGTACCGGGGAGTCAGGACAACAAATCTTTATGAAGAGACACAATTTGACCCCTGATAAACCCATACCTCACATTTAGGATGCTGCCATCAGTTTGCCTCACACATGCATGTTCCCCTGTCTAATGCCATTCCCATTCCTACTTCCTGTTCTCAGACATGTGTTTCAGACCATCAAGAGAACATTCCAAGTGTGATTGAAAGACCAACCAGGTACCTGGACCTACATTCTTCCAGGAGATACACATTATTTCCAAACCCAAAACTGTGATGGGAATTCATCTGTCTCTCTGCCTCCCATAGGGGAAGCCCAGTGTTTCCTGTGAAGGAAAACAGGACATTCTGCTTATGATAGATGGCTGTGTCTTCAAGGCATTCACCATCAAACTTTTCACCTACTTCTGTAGATGTATGATTTCCTATGGGGGCTCCACTGAGACACAGTCTTCAAGAACCTGGACCTTACATAGCCCAGAGAGCAACAAATGGGAGACAACCTTCCAGAGACACTTCCATTCATCCAATGTCCCATCAACATCTAATGGCTAATGACAGCATTTGAGACAATCTATTTGCCTGTCAGGAAACTCTCAGGAACCACAAGTTGCAATAGTTCAGCAGCCCAGCCACAGGGACAACCCTGAGAAACCCACGGTTATGTTCCCAGAAATGGAAATCTGAGGTACTGCCGAGGAAAGCACAGGATGCTCTGAAGGAAGCAGGAGGTCTCCAATAAAATCCTGGTCCTCAGGACTCAACTGCCTGCCACCAGCCAAGGGAGAGGGACCAGGACAGGACTGGAGTCTTTGCCTGTTTTTCCTAGGGTTCTGAAGGTAATAGAAGCTTTCTCCCGGCTATGGACAAATTCCCCTAGGGTGTGCATAAGCTGATTCTAGTCTTCCCAAGCTGGGGGAGGTTATCTAAGGTTACTCCATGGGAGAGAGGTATAGATAGAATAAACAGCTCCAAATAAGGCATTGTTTGTCCCTGGCCACTTAGAAAAATAAACCCAAATACACAGCTGTTTTCTCAGTGCCTGAAGTTATGTCCCTTCATAGCTGAGTATAAATCAAGACACTCACTAGAGCGGGGTAAAAACTCAGTGCTTACATCAGGCTCCCGAGGCCCTCCTTATGAATCAGTCTCAAACAGTGAATGTTAAGGCTGATATTAGTGCTTGGAGACCCAAATTCTGTTCCGAGAGTATATTTAAGGATCTGCCTCTAATACATCTGAACTGCAGTGGTCCCATCTGCCAGTGTGACATTACTGCAGGGCCACCATTCCTAAGCGTGGGATCCTCTACCAGAAATATATTTACTATTCCAACAGTAAAGGCCCTGTCATATTCTGCCCTTGGAGGATCTCTGGTGTAGGTGTGGGTTAGCTGGATCTTAGTCAGGAATTGTCTGCCTGCTGCCAAGGTTAAATTTCCAGAAAGTTGTCAGACAAGAGTAGAGGGGTCTCTGCAGTACCCTGGGCCTGTGGCTCCCATCACAAGACATGAACTCAACAGCTGCTGCTGCTGTATAGCACTCATCGCAGTGTCAGCCTGGGAGCCGGTCCTGGCTAACCCAGGCTTTGGTGTCTAGCATCAACTTCCATCATGTCCAGCTCCCCTGAGATGAAGCCTTTAGGTTTCCCAGGTAGTCTGAACCACTAACAATTCACAGCCCAGCACAGTGAAGTAGATGTGGCCAAAAGCAACTTTTTTGTGAATTAGACAGGAGAATGTAGGTTGCCAGGACTGGATCCCATGATGAGGTGTCCCCTGGAATGGTATCAGAAGCATCTTTTGAACAGTACAGCATCAGGCTAGCTCAGAGAAGCCTGGAATATAAAAATATAAAAAGGTTTTTAATTCCTAGAAAGATGAAATCACAGCTAACGACCAGACAAACTGCTTACCTTACAAAGGAAGGCAGCAGATAAAAAAGAAAAGAAAAGGAAAAACTAAAAGACCTACTACCAGATTTCTGTCACCTTGTCCAGTAACATAAGAAATGTCTAGGCCAAATAGAACTTCACACAAGAACGCCATACCCTAACACCCAGTGCTCTCAGTATACATTTCTAATGACTGCCCCAGAGGGCTTACGTTTGCCCTTAGTGAAGGAAAGCCCAAAAAGCTTGATGAAAAACACTCAAGTACCCCAAATCAGGAGGCTCTGGCCATAGTGCAGGTGAGAGATGCCTCCCCAAAATAATGTTCCTTCCCTCTGTATCCACCATTCCAAAATTCCTCCTGGCCAACAGAACCTGCCTTCTACACTACCAGCTGAACATGCCAGAAACTCACTTTTCCAGCCTTCTTTAGCTAGAGAATGATAAAGTGACCCAATCATGATCACTGGGACCTGAGAATAAGGCTGCAGAAAGATGTCTTAGGAAGCTTTTCCTTGCTTGTAAAAAAAGTGACACACAGCAGAATATGTCCTTTTTCATTCTTTGATTTAGTTGCGTCTGCAAGTGATGCCAAGAACTGTCGCAGCCATCTTGCAACCCCAAGTGGGTAACACCACTGACACATTAAGATTAGTGAGATGATTTTTTTTGAGGATTTTTGCATCAAAACTCATAAGAGATATTGGCCTATAGTTTGTGTTTTTTTTGTAATGTCTTTGTCTGGTTTTGGAATCAAGGTAATGGGGTCCTCATAAAAAGAATTAGGGAGCCTTCTTTCTTGAATATTTTGGTGGCAATGGTTTGGTTCAGATTTTCTGTTTCTTCTTGACTCTTGGGAGATTGTATGTTTCTAGTAATGTGTCCATTTCTTCCAGATTGTCCAGTTTGTTGGCATATAATTGCTCATAATATTTTCTTATGATCCTTTGTATTGCTGTGGAGTCCATAGTTATTTCTCCGCTTTCATTTCTGATTTTATTTATTTGAGTCTTCTCTCTTTTTTTCTTGATGAATATGGTTAATGGTCTGTCAATTTTGTTTATCCTTTCAAGAACCAGCTCTTAATCTTTTGTATTGTTTTTCTAGACTCTATTTCATTTATTTCCACTTTGATCTTTATTATTTCCATCCTTCTATTCACTTTGGGCTTTGTTTGTTGTTCTTTTTCTAGTTCTTTTAAGTGTAAGGTTAGATTCTTTATTTGAGCTTTTTCTTGTTTCTTGAGGTAGGCCTGTATTGCTATGAATTTCTTTCTCAGGACTGCTTTCACTGTGTCCCATAGATTTTGAGTCATTGTGTTTTTATTTTCATGTGCCTCTAGATAT
>NW_011888909.1:3895028-3896264 GCF_000151845.1 Pteropus vampyrus
GTCATTGACAAATAACAAGAATTTTACTTCTTCCTTTCCAATTCGAATACCTTTTATTTCTCTTTCTTGTCTTATTGATGTGGCTAAGATTTCCAGCACGATGTTCCTAATCTTAAGGAAAACGCTTTTAGCCTTTCCCATTGGGTATAATGTTAGCTGTAGGTTTGTCATATAAGGCTTTATTATGTTGAGGTATGTTCCCTCTATTCCCACTTTGCTAAAAGTTTTTATCATAAATGGATGCTGGATTTTGTTAGATGCTTTTTCTGCATCTATTGATATGATCATATGGTTTTTATCTTTCAATTTGTTAATATGGTATATTGCATTAGTTGATTTGCGGATATTGTACCAGTACCAACTTTGCGATCCAGGAACAAATCCAACTTGATCATGGCATATAATATTTTTTATGTATTGATGAATTCTTTGCTAATATTTTTTTGAGGATTTTTGCATCAATGTTCATAAGAGATATTGACCCAGGAAGGCTTTCGATTAAAATAGAAGGTGAGATAAAGAGTTTCCCAGACAGGGGAAAGCTTAAGGAATTCATTACCAATAAGACAGTATTACAAGAAATGTTAAAAGGACTTCTGTAAAAAGAGAAGGGGTGAAAAAGATTAATTGTCAGTAGAGAAAGAAATGTCACCAAGTTTGTGACTTTAACAGCTCAACAGGTGGACTGAAATAGTGCTGTGTCAGAGAACTTAGGAAAAGGAGCAGAAATAAACAATTTGGAAATTCTTCTGAGTTGTCCAAGTGAAGTCTGGGTAAGAATGGACAGTAAGGGATGAGCCGGTCTGGGCAGCCAACCCATACAAATCCAACTGGTATTCTGCCATCCCATCAATCTGCACTATGAATTATACAACGACAGCAGAACACAAGAACATGGTTCTTCTACTGAGTAAGAGATGAAGTCACTATCAAATTATCAGCTTCCCCCAGAGTGTTCATGATAGACACAGGGAAGTGGGGCCATCAGTCAAAATCACCAGCATTAAAGAGCACTTTATTTTTACACAGCACTTTGATTAGCCTCTAACACTTAGTAGTTGCCATTTTGAATCCATTCCAACTCGATAAACAATAGAGTAACTACATAGATCCAAAGCACTGTTATAATAAGGGGATACATCTCACTTTCCTAGAGCCTGAGATCTCAAGGCCTGAGAGGGACATGATGCTGACAGCAAGTCCCTGACTGGAAAAAGAAAACAGCATCTCTACTAG
>NW_011888909.1:3897749-3907289 GCF_000151845.1 Pteropus vampyrus
GCATAAAATACAGCTTATCTACCAAAGACTTTCTCTGCCTTCTGCTTGGAATCAAAGTTCACTGAGAGCCACATAATTCATTGCCTTGAATTTTGAAAGCCAATTTCTGTACCTTAGGCTAAATATATTAAAATAATGACAAGAAGTACTAGTTCCAGTAATGTAAAAGTAGCTTTATCAGACTAACCCTCCCACAGATAACAATAATAAGTTCTGAACAAAATATAGAAAACAAATATTTGAAGTCATAGGCTTGTGGCCAAAGCAGATAGAAACTAAAGGAGATTGGACTCAGGAAATATAAGAGTCATAAAAAGAGATCTATGTTTATATAGCTTTTCTTCTGAGGGTACTCCTGAGTCTGCATAAGTCAAAAAGTAGCTATAACTTAAGGAGAACTCAAAGTCTAAATGGTTTCAGGTGTCAGATACAAAGTTTGAAGCTGTCCAAAGAGTCAAAATAAAAGGAGAATATCCCAGAAGAAAAGGAGCTACTGAGAATAAAGCCTCTCAAATTCATGGCTTACCTATGTACTGCTTAGGCTCAGGGAAGGTTTAAGGAGCCCAACAGAACAAAAAGGCTGGAAGTCAGAGGCTGGAAGTCAGAGAGCTGAGCAGAGATTTCACTTACACCTTCCAAAAGGGGTGGTGGTGAGAGACAGTTTGGAGTTCAAGTACCATCTAATGGAAGATATTGGTAAAAAGCTTGGTTCCATTGAAACCCTAAAATTGTTATTCCCTTGAAGTAAGGACTAAATCCCAGTAGTAAGGGATTCATCCTAGAACCAAGAACAAAATTGAAACAAAACTGCCATAAAAAGGCACATAAGCAAATCTCTGTAAGTTCAAAGTGATAAGCCAATAATTTAACTGCTTACAATAAAAATATGATTCAAGGAAAATGAAATAAGCCTCTGTAAGACATTATCCACAATGTACATTATACCAAAAAAAAAAAAATACTTATTAGAGATGGCAAAGAAACAAAGATGATGTCCCAGCCCAAGAAAAAAAAAATCAATTGAAAAAACTCAGATGTTGGAACTGGTAGATAGGAACTTTAAAACTGAAATTATAAATAAGTTCAAAACTTAAAGGAAAATATATCCTAATGAATGAACAGATGAGGAATCTCCACAGAAAAACAAAAACTACTTAAATAAACCAAATAGGAATTCTAGAGCTGACCAGCACAATATCAATAATTTAAAAAATTTATTGGGTGGACTTAACAGAAGATTGCACATGGCAATAGAATTACTGAACTGAAGACAGACCAAAAGAAATCATCCAATCCGAAGAATAAAAAGAAAAAGATGTAGAACAATATTGACAGAGAATCAGTGACCTGTGAGATAGGGAATTTTTAACATATATGTAATTGAAATCCAAAAGAGAAAGGAGAAAGAGAACAGGAAAAATAACTATTTAAATATATAATGAATAAAAAAATTCACAAGCTTCTTGAAAAAAATCAACCTACAGACCCAAGAGCAGAATGCTCTAAGCAGGGTAAATGCAAAAGAAAAAAAAAAAAAAACGAAGAAAAGAACAAAGGAAGGAAGGAAGGAGAGAGAGAGGGAGGGAGGGAGGGAGGGAGGGAGGGAGGGAGGGAGGAAGGAAGGAAGGAAGGAAGGAAGGAAGGAAAAGAGAAAAAAAAATCTAGACACATCAAAGCCAGAGAAAAAGACACATTATATATAGAGGAACGGAAATAAAAATTACCATTGACTTAACACTTGAAAAAAATATAAGCCAAGAGAAAAAGAAATAACATTATTGAACTTAGAAAAGAAATGAGGAGTGGGGGGATTTTCAACCCAGAATTCTATGCCCTATGAAACGATCTTTCAAAAATTAAGGCAAAATAAAGACATTTTCAGACAAAATAAAGCGATAAGGATTTGTTGTCTACAGCCCTGAAGAAAAATGATACCAGATGGAATCTCTCTCTCTCCCTCTCCCTCTCTCCCTCCCTCTCCCTCTCTTCCTCTCTCCCTATCTCCCTCTCTCCCTCTCTCTCTCTCTCTCTCTATATATATACACATACACACACATATACACACATATATACATATGTTCACACACATATATACACATGTATATACATACATATATATGTATACATATAGTGTTGCAAATTTCTAACATTTTATGTGAAATAAAATCATATTAAATCTAAATAAACTGTGATAAAGGATGTCTATTATAATCTCTAGAGCAACCATACGCATATGAAAAAATCAAAGCAGTATAGCTAAATATACGATAAAGCAATTAAAATTAAATACCATAAAAGTTCAATTAATCTAAAAAGAAGGCAGAAAAGGAGAAACAGGAGGAAAAGAGTATATATGGAGCAAATAGAAGGCAAATAACAAAAAGGTAGAAAACCAATTATACAATAATTACATTTTATGTAAATAAACTAAACATTCTAATTAATAAGACAGATTTTCTGACAAAGTAAAATGTCAAGAGTCAACTATATGGCATCTACAAGATATGTATTTTAATTTTAAAAATATAGATAAGAGCAAAGTAAAAGAAAGAAGAAAGCTGGTGTGGTTAAATTGATATCAGAAAAAATATTTTATGGCAATAAGTATTAATAGAGATAAAAGGGAACATTTCATAATGCTAAAAGAATCAATTCATCAAGAAGACACAACAATCTCAAGATAAATGCATGTGCATCTAAATAACAGAGTTTCAAAATACATGAAGACAGAATAAACAGCATTAAAGGAAGAAATAGAAAAATGCACAATCACTGTTGGAAATTTTAATATCCTTCTTTCAGGAATTAATCAGAAAAGAAGGAAGGAAGGGGGAGCGAGGCAGGGAGGGAAGGAGAAAAGAAGGAAAGAAAAAAAAAGAGAGATGAAAGACAGAAAAAAACACAAAGAAATAGAAAGAGAGAGTATGCACAATGGCACATGAGAGAAAATCAACTCAATATTATTAGCCATTGTGGTAATGTAAATTGAAATCATAATGGAATATCAGTACACACTCACTAAATTAGCTAAAATTAAAAAGACAGACAACGCTAAATGCTGATGAAGATGTCTAACAACTAGATCTCTCATAATGGTTGGTGAGAGTGTAAAATGATACAGCTTTGGAGAAGTATTTGATCGTTGCCTATAAAATCAACCATATACCTGTGCCTACCAAGCAAAACTATCTCAGAGTATTTAACCTGGAGAAACAAGAACACATATCTACCAAACAACAACAATAAAAATTCTTGAATAAAACCATTTAAAACAGTTTTCTTCATAAGAGCCCAAAATTGAATACAATATGTCTAATATGAGGAGAGTGAATAAACAACTTTCAGTATTCATGCAATGGAATACTATTCATAAGTTAAAAAACATAAAAAGATACACCCAATTTCAGGGTACCTAAATGTGCACAGCAAATATTAAAATATCTGAAGGGAGAAAATGATAGTATCACGATAATAGTAGGAGACTTCAAAACCCACTTTAAACAGTGGATGGATCATACAGGTAGAAAATCTATAAGGAAACATTGGACTCAAACTGCACATTAAACAAAAATTGAACAAACAGATATATACAGAATAGTCTATCCAACAGCAGCAGAATACACATTTTTCTCAGGCACACACAGAACATTCTCCAGAATAGATCATATGTTAGGCCACAAAACAAGTTTTAACATATTTAAGAAAACTGAAATCATAAAAACATCCTTTCTGACCACAGTGGAATGAAACCAGAAACTGATAATAGGAGGAAAACTGAAAATTTATAAATATATGTAAATGAAAGAACATATTCCATAACAACCAATGGGTTGAAGAAGAAATTTAAATGAAAATCAAGAATATCTTGAGACAAACAAAAATGGAAACATAATATATCAAAACTTATGGGACACAGGAAAAGTAATACTAAGAAGGAAGTTTTCAGTGTCACCTACATTAAAAAAAAAGATCTCAAATAAATAATCTAACTTTATACCTCAATGAACTAAAAAGAAGATATGAAAGATTTAAAATAAGAACAAACAAAATCCCAAATTAGTACAAGGAGGGAAATAACAAAAATCAGAACAGAAATAAATGAAATAGAGATTAGAAAGATAATAGAAAAGATTAACAAAACTACCAGTTGTTATTTTTTTCTTGAAAGATAAACAATATTGACAAACCTTTAGCTACATGAAGAAAAACAGAGAAGAGACTCAAATAAATAAAATCAGAAAACAAAAAAAATTACAATTAATATCACAGAAATACAAAGGATCGTAAGAGACTACTATGAACAATTATACACCAACAAATTGGATAACTTAGAAGAAACAGATAAATTTCTAGAAACATACTAAGACTGAATCATAAAGAAACAGAAAATTCAACAGACCAATAATTTGTATGGAGATTGAATCAGTAATCAAAAACCTCCCAATAAAGTCTCGGACCAGATTGCTTTACTTGTCAGTTCTATCAAAATTTAAAGAAGTATTAATATTAATCCTTCTCAAATTCTTCCACAAATCTTGAAGGGGAAGGAATACTTGCCAACTCATTTTATGAGGCCAACACTACCCTGATACCAGACAAGGACACTGAAAGAATAGAAAATTATACTCCAGTATCTCTAATGAACACAGATGCAAAATCCTCAACAAAATATTGGCAAACTGAATTCAACAACACACTAAAAGGACCATACACCATGATCAAGTGAATTTTATCCCTAGCATGCAAAGATGGCTCAATATACACAAATCAACAAAATGTGATACATCACATTAACAGAATAAAAGACGAAAATCATATGATCTTTTCAATAGATGAAGAAAAAGCATTTGACAAAATTAAATATCTTTTTATGATTAAAAAACCCTCAATGCATTAGATATAGAAACAATATTCCTCAACATAATAATGCCACATATGAAAAGCCCAAAGCTAACATCATACTTGATGATGAAAAGCTGAAAACTTTTCCTCTAAGATCATGAATAAGACAAGGGTGCCCACTCTCACCACTTCTATTCAACATAGTACTAGAATTCCTAACCAGAGCTATAAAGCAAGAAGAAATAAAAGGCATCAATTCAGAAGGGAAGAAATAAAATTGTCTCTGTTTGCAAATGACATGATCTTATATATGGACAACTCTAAAAACTCACCAATACACTGTTATAACTGATATATGACTTCAGTAAAATTATAGAATACAAATCAACATATAAAAATTAGTTTCATTTCTAAATACTAACAATGAACTATTTGAAAAAGGAACTAAGAAAACAATCCCATTTGTAGTAGCTTCAAAAAGAGGAAAATACTTAGGAATAAATTTAACCAAGGAAATGAAAGGTTTATACACTTAAAACTTTAAAAATCGATAAAACAAAATTAAAGAATACACTAGTAAATGGAAAAAAATTCCATATTCATGTGTCGGAAGAATTAATATCGTTTATAAGAATTAACATTTGTTTTAATGTTCATACTACCCAAGGTGATCTATAGAATCAATGCAATCCCTATTCAAATTCCAAAGGAACTAGACAGCCACATATAAGAGAATAAAACTGGACCACTATCTTATACTATACACAAAAATTAACTCAAAATAGATTAGACTTGAGTGTAAAACCTGAAACCATAAAACTCCTAGAAGAAAATATAAACAGTAAGCTCGAAGACATCAGTCTAAGTGATGATTTTTTGGATCTGATGCCCAAAGCACAGGCAACGAAAGCAAAACTAAACAAGTGGGACTACATCAACTAAAATGTTTCTGCACAGAAAAAAACACAATCAACAAAATGAAAAGACAACTCACCAAAGGTGAGAAAATATTTGCAAATCATATATTTGATAAGTGGTTAATATCCAAAATATATAAGGAACTCATAACTCAATAGCAAAAATAACAAATAGTCCAATTAAAAAAATGGGCAAAGAATTTGAATGAGAAAAGACATTTTTCTAAAGAAAATATACAAATGTCCAACGGATATATAAAAAGATGCTTAATATCATTAATCAAGGAAATGCAAATCAAAACACAATGAGATATCATTCCAGACCTGCTAGGATGTCTATTATCAAGAATAAAACAGATAAAAAATGTTGGCAAGGGTGTGGAGAAAAGAATATCCTTGTTAGCAGGAATGTAAATTGGTGCAACCACTGTGGAAAACAGTATGAAGAGTCCACAAAAAATTGAAAATACAACTACCATATGATCCAGTATTCTCACTTCTGGGTGTACATCTGAAGAAAATAGAATCACAATCTCAAAGAGCTATCTGCACTTTTACATTCATTGCAGCATTATTTACATAGCCAAGATATGGAAACAACCTAAGTATCTCTCAATGACTATATGAATAAAGAAGCCAAGAGAGAGAAGAAATTCCTGCCATTTGCAACGACATGGATAGAACTTGAGGGCATTATGCTAAGTGAAATAAACCAGATAAAGACAAATACTACATGGTACCATTTATATGTGGAATTAAAAAAAAAAAAAAAAGTAACTCATAGAAACAGAGTGCAAAGGTATTGCCAGGGGCTGGGAGTTGGGAGAAATGGGGAGATTTTGGTTAAAGGATACAAACTTTCAGTTATAATATTAGTAAATTTTGAGGATCCAATGTACACTGCAGTGACTATAGTTAACGATATTGAATTATGTACTTAAAATTTGCTGAGTAGACCTTTAGAATTCTCATACACACACCAAAAAAGGCAACTATATGAGGTAGTGAATATGTTAATTAACCTGACTGTGTTAATCATTTCATAATGTATACATATACCAAAACATCATATTATACACTTGAAATATATTATGATTTAGTTGTCAATTACACTTCAATAAAGCTTGAAAAAAAAAGAGAATATAATCTTGATACAGATAATAACATGTTTGGATCTCTTAGACATTATGTAGTATAAATGAAAACAGATATAAAAGAAGATATACTGCATGATTCCATTCATATGAAGTTCAAAAACAGGCAAAACTAATCTACAGTGATAGAAAGCTCCAGTGTTTGCCTATGGGAAGTGAGGATTGAACAAGAAGGGAGACTAATGGAACTTTCTGGAGTAATGGAAATGGTTTAACATAGGAAACAGCCAACTATGGCCCATTGGCCAAATCCATCCTACCTGCCATTTCTGTAAATAAAATTTTATTGCATCACAACTATGTTCACTTGTTTATATATTGTCTATAGCTGCTTTTGCACTACAAAGGCAGAGTTCAGTAAATGCAAATCCTAAATCTTAATGTATTTATTATCTGGTCCTTTACAGAAAAAGTTTGTTGATCCGTGTTCCAAAATATAACATATCACATGGCGTAACATAGTTACATTCGTGTATATATTTACACAAAGTTATGGGTTGAATTATATGCCCTGCAAAAGATATGCTGGTCTTAATTCCCAGTACTTCAGAATGTGACCATATTTAAAATAAGGTCACTACAGATGTAATTAGTTAATGTGAGGTCATACCAGAGTAGGGCGGGCCCCTAAAATACCTGACATCATTATAAGAAGATGGCCATGTGAAAAGAGAGACACACAGGGAGAAGAACATGTGATGACATGTTCTTCTTTAGATTTAGAGATTGGAATTATGTAGCAGCAGGCTAAAGAATTCTAAAGATTCCTTGGAAATTACAAGAAGCCAGGAAAAAGCAAAGGAGGATTCGCCCTTATAGGTTTCAGAGGGAGCATGGCCCTGCTGACACCTTGGTTTGAGACTTTCAGCCTCCACAATTGAGATAATAAATTTCTGTTGTTTAAGCCACCCAGTCTGTGGTCCTTTGTTACAGAAAGCAGTCTTAGGAAACTAATATATGTGGTTTCATGGGTACACATATGTACGAAATTACATTGGCATACATATTTATCAAAACATTAATAAAACTCATCAAATTGTGCACTGAATACATGTGTATTTAACTGTTTCTAAAATAAAATAAAAAAAATCTTTAAAAAGGAGTGGCCTTACCAAGATATCAGATTGGAGACCATGGTATCAAAAAAAGATTCAGCATGATATCAACCCACCAAAACATAATGTTTCACATTTCTTCACAGAAACTGCCCATAAACTTAGTTCTAAAAAGGATAACAGAATGCAGAAAGTTAAAGGAACTGATAAGAATTATCAGATATTTTAAATGACATCTAAGTCAGATCTTTACCTGTACTACTCATGTTAAAATTGTCTGGAAATAAAAAAAAATTAAATTAAATTTTTAAAAAAACCCTACAGCACCGAGGGTTGTCTTGACATAGAAGTTTGAGTGTATACTAGAGAATATGCAGTGAAGAAGAAAGGGTGTGCTTTCTACTAAGAAGCCACCATCATGGTCTATGACAGACCTTTCAACTGGCTGACTTAGCAGCCATTCCTAACCTCCTTCTCCTTTACCATCTTTACTTTAGTAGCTGGAAAGCTAAATAAGCACTTTTTTAGCCTCACTGCAGTTAGGGCTAGCCATGTCTTACAGTTTTAGTAGGTAATGCATCAGGAGAAGCTTCTATTGTCAAACAGTGTCTCAAGAGGTAAAGACATTTACCCTTGTCTTTTCCTTGCTGCTTCAGATCCTTGTGTGATGCCTAAATGTAGCCATCTTGAGACTATGAAGCATCAAACATGAAAACAAAAAGCCATTAGCAGTTTCCGTCAAGATGGCGGAGTAGGTAAATGCTGTGCTTGCCTCCTCTCATGACCACATCAAAATTACAACTAAACTACAGAATGGCCATCACTGAAAGTCACTTGAGGTCTGGCTGAGCAGAGGTCCTACAACTGGGGACACACAGAAAAGGCCACCTTGAGACCGGTAGGAGGGGCAGAGACAAGAAATGGGCTGGTCTCGTACCTGCATGGTGACAGTTGAGAATCAAAAGAAACGTCTTAACTGCAAAGGTCCCCCTGGAGGAGTGAGGTGTCCTGGCCCCACACAGGGCTTCCTAGCCCAGGGTTCCAGTGCTGGAAGGAAAGGTCCTCACAGTTTCTGGCTGTGAAATCCAGCAGAGATTGTGGCTAAGTGAGAAAAAGGGCTGAGGGAGTCGCAGACTTCCCTCTTAAGGGGCCCACTGACTTGCTCATTGAAGGATTCACTCACTCTGAGTTCCAATGCTGGGTCAGTGGGTCAAAGGGCACCAGAGAAATACAGGGAGGAACTGAGTTGTCTGGCATTGGGGTGACAGCTGGAAAGGTGGCCTTTTCTCAGACAGAAGTATTGGCAGAGAGCTTTGTTCCTTTGTTGAGCCCTCCCCCATCCCAGCATGTAGACTTAGGCAGATGCCATATCTGAGTCTCTATCAACCTGACTAACACTGGTCATCCTGCCCTAGTGATCCCCTGAGGCCCCAACCAACCCAACTTACAAGATGACCCAAAATGTTTTCAATGGCTTTTATTAACAATTGGCTGGTTTTGCCATATACTGTAGAATTTCATAAAATCTCAAGGGTTCATGAAACCCAAACAAGCAGCATCTGGCCTCAGCAT
>NW_011888909.1:3907339-3909489 GCF_000151845.1 Pteropus vampyrus
GTAGGTAATGCATCAGGAGAAGCTTCTATTGTCAAACAGTGTCTCAAGAGGTAAAGACATTTACCCTTGTCTTTTCCTTGCTGCTTCAGATCCTTGTGTGATGCCTAAATGTAGCCATCTTGAGACTATGAAGCATCAAACATGAAAACAAAAAGCCATTAGCAGTTTCCGTCAAGATGGCGGAGTAGGTAAATGCTGTGCTTGCCTCCTCTCATGACCACATCAAAATTACAACTAAACTACAGAATGGCCATCACTGAAAGTCACTTGAGGTCTGGCTGAGCAGAGGTCCTACAACTGGGGACACACAGAAAAGGCCACCTTGAGACCGGTAGGAGGGGCAGAGACAAGAAATGGGCTGGTCTCGTACCTGCATGGTGACAGTTGAGAATCAAAAGAAACGTCTTAACTGCAAAGGTCCCCCTGGAGGAGTGAGGTGTCCTGGCCCCACACAGGGCTTCCTAGCCCAGGGTTCCAGTGCTGGAAGGAAAGGTCCTCACAGTTTCTGGCTGTGAAATCCAGCAGAGATTGTGGCTAAGTGAGAAAAAGGGCTGAGGGAGTCGCAGACTTCCCTCTTAAGGGGCCCACTGACTTGCTCATTGAAGGATTCACTCACTCTGAGTTCCAATGCTGGGTCAGTGGGTCAAAGGGCACCAGAGAAATACAGGGAGGAACTGAGTTGTCTGGCATTGGGGTGACAGCTGGAAAGGTGGCCTTTTCTCAGACAGAAGTATTGGCAGAGAGCTTTGTTCCTTTGTTGAGCCCTCCCCCATCCCAGCATGTAGACTTAGGCAGATGCCATATCTGAGTCTCTATCAACCTGACTAACACTGGTCATCCTGCCCTAGTGATCCCCTGAGGCCCCAACCAACTCAACTTACAAGATGACCCAAAATGTTTTCAATGGCTTTTATTAACAATTGGCTGGTTTTGCCATATACTGTAGAATTTCATAAAATCTCAAGGGTTCATGAAACCCAAACAAGCAGCATCTGGCCTCAGCATGCTCCATACTCTTGCTGAGCAGCCCCAAGACCAGCACTAGCAGCAACCAGCCTCAGTTTGCAGCTTGGCCTCTCAAGGCACTTCCAAGCCCAGTGTGATTGGTAGCCATCTGTGGATTGCTTGGTAGCTTATGCCAAGAAGGGTAAGTGGTCCCAAGAAGGGTAAAGGATAAAACTGAACTTAGCCTGTAGCAGGGCCCTCCAAGAAGGCAATGGCTTGCACACCTGGTGGCCAGCTTTGGTCTGAGCCAGAGCACCACTCAGGGTCACATCTGAGGATGGCACACCCAAAGAGCAGAAGGGAAAGGCACCAGAGCCCTGCTGGAGCAAATTCTGCTTGGTAGAGTCAGCCCCTGCACAACAACTCCTCCACTGGTCACAGCCAGTCCTCACAACCAAAAAGCCCAAGGGTCCATCCCTTCCATCGAGGTGCAAACAGCAACAAAGGCTCAACTATAACAGAAGAGGGCAAACACAATCCATACAAGGGACACACCTGAGCAGCCAGCTAAGGTGACCAGGGAAGACCATGCACTGGGACCCACGGCACACCTACTACAGAAGGCCATTCTACTAAGACCAGGAGACATAGCATCTCTACCTAATACACAGAAACAAAAACAAGTAGGCAGCCAAAATGTGGAGTAAAGAAACATGTCCCAAATGAAGGAACAAAACAAAGCTCCAGGAAAATAATTAAACAAAATGAATACAAGCAATTTTTCCAGATGCAGAATTCAAAACACCAGTTATAAGGACGCTCAATAAACTTAGAGGAAGAGTAGATGAACTCAGTGAGAACTTTAACAAAGAGATAGAAAACATAAAAGTGGAGGTAGAAAACATAAAAAGGAACCAGTCAGAAATGAAGACTACAATAAGTGAAATGAAGAAAATCTTAGGAGGAATTAACAGTAGATTAGATGAAGTAAAAGATCAAATCAGTGACTTAGGAGATGAGGCAGCAGAAAACACTCAGTCAGAACAGTAACAAGAAAAAAGAATCCAAAACAATGAAGATAGTTTAAAGAATCTCTGGGAAATCAAGCATACTAACATTCGCATCATAGGAGTACCAGAAAGAAAAGGGAGAGAGCAAGATATTGAAAACCTATTTGAAGAAATAATGACTGAAATCTTTCCTAA
>NW_011888909.1:3910489-3910789 GCF_000151845.1 Pteropus vampyrus
ACTAACATTCGCATCATAGGAGTACCAGAAAGAAAAGGGAGAGAGCAAGATATTGAAAACCTATTTGAAGAAATAATGACTGAAATCTTTCCTAACCTGGTTAAGGAAATAAACATACAACCCCAGGAAGCGCAGAGTTCTAAACAAGATGAACCCAAAGAGGCCCACATCAAGACACATCATTATTAAAATGCCAAAGTTAAAGACAAAGAGAGAATCTTAAAAGTAGCAAGAGAAAAAAAGTTAGTTACCTACAAGGGAGCTCCCATAAGACTGTCAGGTGACTTCTCAACAGAAACT
>NW_011888909.1:3911018-3914615 GCF_000151845.1 Pteropus vampyrus
AGAAAATAAAAAAAGATCAAATATATGAATAATAAAATGTCAATAATTTCATATCTAACAATTACTTTAAATTTAAAGTGATTAAATACTCCAATCAAAAGATAAGGTGGCTCGATGGATAAGAAAATAAGACTCTTACATAGGCTGCCTATAAGAGACTCACTTCTGATTGAAAGACTCACAGACTGAAAGTAAAAGAATAAAAAAAAAAGGTTTCAGAAAAATGAAAATAAACAAACAAAAGCCAGAGTAGCAATACTTACATCTGACAAAATAAACTTTAAAACAAAGCCTATAGAAGGACCCAGAGACAAAGAAGGACTCAGTTATCCTGGGTATTTATCTGAAGAATCCCAAAACATTATTTTGAAGGGACATGTGAATTTATAAGTTCATTGCAGCATTATTTACAGTAGCCACGATATGGAGGCATCTTGGGTATCCATCAATGGATGAACAGATAAAGAAGAGGTGGTATATATATACAATGGAATATTACTCAGCCATAAAAAAGAATAAAATCTTGCCATCTGCAACTACGTGAATGGACCTAGAGGGTATTGTGCCGAGTGGAGTAAGTCAGACAGAGAAAGACAAATGTCATATGTGGAATCTAGAGAACAGGAAAAACAAACAAACAACAGAAACAAGCTCATAGATACAAAGAACATTTTGATGGTTGCCATATTGGTGGGTGTGAGATGAGTGAAGGGGGAGGAAATTAAGAGGTACAAATTTGTATTTACAAAATAGTCATTGAGATGCAGAGTGTAGCATGGGGAATATAATCAGTAGTGTTGTAATAACTATGTATAGTGTCAGACGGGTACTAGATTTATCCGAGTGATCACAAGTTATATAAATGTCTAATCACTGTATTGTACACCTGAAATTAGTATAATTTGCACATCAACTATAATTGATCAAAAGTAAAAATGTAAAAAGAATTTTCTAAAGCCAATAGCTATTTGTGATAGGGCAGAAAGCTGGGAAAAGCTTGATAACTTAAGGGCATCAATGTGTTGCTCCATCTGCTATAACCTGTCTACTTTCAAATTTCTTAAGTAAATAATAATTATATTTTTGATTTAAGATATTGTTCATCAAGATTTCTGTTACTTGCTGTCAAGTGCATTTCTAACTGATAAAACTAACAACGTTATCCCTCCTACCTAAGAGTGCTAGCAAACAGGAAAGATGGGCAAAAAAGTGGGTAGCAAATAAATTGTAAATAAAACGAGTATTCTTTAAAGGTTATAGATAGAACTAAGTCTACTTGTTTGGCAGTCTCTAGAATAAAAATAGTAAAGCAAATCAGTTAATAATAAAATAAGAAGGAAGAGAAGAAAAGTAAGAATCATTAACATTTATTTGTAGTTTACTAAGTTCTAAGTGATTTAAATGCATTGCATTATTAATTCAGATGAGAACTCCTGTACCGCGGTGATTCAAGAAAGAGTACCAAGTCAAATAAGTAGCTGGGGCTGCTACTGGAACTGTGTAATGCAGAAAAGAGTATTATACTGAAAATCAGTAGATGTGCATTCTAGTTTTGATACTACTATTCATGTGCTCTGTGAATTCAGAGAATCGGTTAATATTTCTGGGATGGTTTTTCTTCCTTTAAAGACAAATATTGGAGAAAATTATCCAAGGGGTCCACTTGAAATCTAACATTCTAATTTCCAACCTATTTAGTCTGACTTAGGTAATTTGGCTAGATTTGTAAGAATTCATGAAATATTTAGAAAACATCATGGTCATGTCAAAGAAGCTAAAACAATTGATTATGTCAAGCTCCAAACACTTGGCACAAATAATCAGTGCAGAATACAGAAGACAGGATTCTGTCAATGGCGTTAATAACTTCCTAAGCACTCTCAACATATTAATACTTAAGAAAGGAATTACTGTCCAGGTAAGATGTGGATTTGTTGTCACATCTATACAATCTATGCTAATGTCAAGAAACCATTTTAATTTGATTGGGGGATACAATGATAGCATTTTTAGTAAGCAAAATTATTTCTATCTTGACTTCAACATTAAATTAGTTGACATTTTCTCAACACACACTTTTATTTTGAAAAAAAAGAAAGTGAAGACTGACTTGGGCCACAAATTGGAAAGCGGGGCTGAGACAAAAATATTTACATAAACAATCCATAAAGTCAATAATCTTCAGAGTGAAGACACAAAAGGTGATTTTGAAGTAGACTGAATAAATTGAAAAAAGTTATTCGAGCTGTAGAAAATTACATAGATATATATTTATGTTTAGCATCAGTAGTGAAATTACATTTTCTAGTGAATCTACAGCTCAGGGATTTAAAATATAGAACTTTTAAAATGCACCAAACAAAATTCCAAGGATTACAAGAAATGTTTTATTTATAATGTTTGCATGAATCTAGACATTGTGCCCATCTGTCTCTTCCAATATATTTTCAAAACCAGATTTTAGACTAAAACTAGAAAAGTAAAAGAAATAGTGTTCTGGCTCCTTCCCAATCTAGTTCAGTCTCTTATCTTATTTTTCACTGTTATAAACTTGTCAATACAATTTACCATAGTACCTTAACTTGCCAGTTTCATAGTGGTGTTTTGTGTCCCTTTTATAAGTTCTGCAAGGAGGTAGACAGTGATATCTATGTCTTCTTGAGCATCTTCTCCTCTACATTACCACATACTTGGTGTGGTAGGAGAAAAATAAATAATTATTGAATGAAGGAACAGAACTCTCATTACATTGCATTTCCTTACCAAAAAAACCTGAAAGAGTAAAATGCTCCCCCCAAAAGTGAAATTTCTCATTCACTCCTCTACGGCCCCAATGTGCCTCTTGTTTATACCCTCGATCTCCCTCTAATTTATTCGACTGTTGCTATTTAGTTCTACTCTGTTGTATATTTATGGTCTTAATGACCCTGAAACTACTTAAGAAAGCATCTCATATTCTTTTGGCAATCATCATTTAGTCTTCTATCACAAAGAGGTCCACTCTAAGCTGACTAGATGAGGACGAGCTGCACCCTCTTGCAAAACAATCTTTAAAAGGGGAGAAAAAGTTCATGACCATATTTAAGTAACTCAATCACAGTCTCAGGAATGTTAGGCTATGTGTTAGGTCCAGTGGCATTGTGCCCGTCATTCCCCTAGAGAACAGAAAACATCACGCATGAGAAAGGGCCAGAGTCTAAGCTCCAAGACAAGGTCCCTGAGGAATTCTCAGCTAAATTTTAGTTATCTGTCACTGCAATGTCTTTACCAAGGATTCAGAACAACTAAAAAATCTAGATATAACCAGATTCTTTGATCTATTCAGAGAAAGAAAAGAGTTACTTATTATATTTTACTATAGATTTAGATGAACTGAATAACTGAGCTAAGAATAAATACTAGTAACTCATAACTATGGGAACTTTTAGATAGAATGATGAACTCTGGACAGGGTTCCAAATGGGCAAGATTAGATATTAGCAAGTTTAAATTTGTCACCTCCAGTCAAAGACAAGTTTGCTTCTGAGCAAACCCCATTTCAGAGCCATTAAATAGAGCCGTATCACTGAAAGTCTCCTAAAATACATCCTTAAAATG
>NW_011888909.1:3915845-3918441 GCF_000151845.1 Pteropus vampyrus
CCCCCAATTGCTCCCTCCCTCCCCTGGCCCTCCACCTAGCCATCATATTAATGCTAACTGCATTCTCTCTTCCATGCTCCCCATCCCCACGACCAACTATCAACTACTAATTTGTACTTCTTTAACCCTTCACCCCATTCTCCCAGCCCCCAACACTCCTCCCCTGTCCGTCACCAAATTGTCCACTATATTTGTGAGTCTGTTTTTGATTAGTTTGTTCTTTTTGCTCCTTAGATTCCACATATAAGTGAAATCATATGGCATTTATCTTTCTCTGTCTGACTTATTTCATTCAGCATAATAACTTCTAGGTTCATCCATGCCATTGCAAATGATGGAATTTCATTTCTTCTAATGGCTGAGTAATATTCCACTGTATATATGAACCATAATTTCTTTATCCAATCATCTGGTGAGGGCATTTAGGTTGCTTCCATATCTTAGCTATTGTAAATTGTGCTGTCATGAAAATTGGAGTGCATAGATCTTTATGAATTATTGTTTTGGTTTTCTTTGGATAAATACCCAGAAGTGCAAGTGCTAGGTCAAAAGGTATATCCATTTTAAAATTTTTAAGAAACCTCCATACTGTTCTCCATAGTGGCTGTACCAATTTGTGATCCCACCAACAATGTATGAGGGTTCCCTTTTCTCTGCATCCTCACCAACACTTGCTGTTTTTTGATTTACTGATGATAGTCATTCTGACAGGTGTGAGGTCATATCTCATTGTGGTTTTAATTTGCATTTCTCTGATGATTAGTGACCTTGAGCATCTTTTCATATGTCTGTTAGCCATCTGTATTTCTTCTTTGGAAAAGTATCTGTTTTGGAGAAGTCTTCTGCCCATTTTTTAATTGGTTTGTTTGTTTTTGTTGTTGTTGAGTTGTATAAGTTCTTTATATATTTTGGATATTAACCTCTTATCAGATGTATCATTAGCGAATATCTTCTCCCAATCAGTCGGTTGTCTTTTTGTTTTGTTGTTTCCTTTGCTGTACAAAAACTTTTTAGTTTGATGTAGTCCCATTTGTTTAATTTTTCTTTTGTTTCCCTTGCCTGAGGAGATATATCTGAAAAGAAATTCCTGTTAGTAATATCAGAGAGTTTACTACCTATGTTTTCTTCTAAAATTTTTTGGTTTCGGGTTTTACATTTAAGCCTTTATCCATTTTGAGTCTATTTTTGTATATGGTGTTAGAAGATGGTCCAGTTGTTTTGGAGGGGGTGGGGTGCGTGTATCTGTCCAATTTTCCCAACACCATTTATTGAAGAGACTGTCTTTACCAGATTGTATATTCTTACCTACTTCATCATATATTAAGTGAGCATATAGGCATGAATTTATTTCTGAGCTCTCTATTCTGTTTCATTGATCAATGTATCTGTTTTTATGGTAGTACCATGCTGTTTTGACTACTGTAGTCTTGTAGTATAGTTTGATATCAGGTAGTGTGATACCTCCAACTTTGCTCTTATTTCTCAAGATTGTCGCAGCTATTTCGGGTCTTTTATGGCTCCATATAAATTTTAGGGTTATTTGTTCTAGCTCTCTGAAAAATGCCATTGGTATTTTGATAGGAATTGCATTGAATCTATAGATTGCTTTGGGTAGTATGGCCATTTTAACAATGTTGATTCTTTCTACCCATGAGCACAGTATATGCTTCCATTTATTTGTATCTTCTTCAATTTTTTTTTCAATGACATAGTTTTCTGAAAACAGGTCTTCCACCTTCTTGGTTAATTTGATTCCTGGGTATTTTATAGTTTTTGACACAACTGTAAGTGGGATTGTTTTTGTAATTTCTCTTTCTTAAAGTTCATCATTGGTGTATAAAAATGCCACTGACTTCTGAATATTTATTTTGTATCTTGCTACTTTACTGAATTCATTGATCAGTTCTAACAGTTTTTTGGTGGACTCTTTAGAGTTCTCTATATATAGTATCATGTCATCTGCAAATAAGGAGAGTTGTACTTCTTCTTTTCTACTTTGGATACATTTTATTTCTTTTTTGTCTTATTGCTGTGGCTAGGACTTCCAATACAATGTTGAAGAGGAGTGGTGAAAGTGGACATCCTTGTCTTGTTCCTGATCTTAGGGAAATGCTTTTAGCCTTTCAAGGCTGGTTTGACTTTTAAAAAAAGGTAATTTACCATCTCAACAGAATAGTGTAGAAAACCTATATATAATTTCAATAGATGCAGAAGAAGCACTTGACAAAATTTAAAAAAAAAATTATGTTAAAACCTAAAGCAAACTAGGTATAGTGGGTAATTTTCTCAATATAAAACTTACAGTTAATATTGCACTTGATAGTGAAAGACTTAAGTCTTTCCCTCCTAAAATTTGGGAAAAAGCAAATATGCCTATTCTTACCACTTCTATTAACCGTTGGACTGTAGGTATTAGCCATTGCAATAAAACAAACAAAAATTTAATTTAATTTAATTCAATTTAAAAGATCTGAAAAGAAATAAAACTGTCCTTTTTTTGTAAGTAATGACTGTTTATACAGATAATTTCGAGTTTCCTATAAAATGATGTCTAAAACTACCAAGTAAATTTAACAAGGTCATAGGACACAAAGTT
>NW_011888909.1:3919131-3923428 GCF_000151845.1 Pteropus vampyrus
ACACCAAAATTATAATGAAACTACAGGATAACCAGCACGCAGCCTCACTTGAGGTCTGGCTAAACAGAAGCCCTACATCTAGAGCCAAAAATAAGAGGTCATCTCAAACAGCTAGGTGGGGTGGAGACACAAAACGACCCTGTGGGACAGAATCACCACAACCACATGTGGCGATCGAGAATCAGGAGGGCTACCTTGGCTGCAGATCCCCCTCCCCCGCCTGAAGAGCAAAGGGTCCCAGCACCATACTGCACTCTCTAATCCAAGTGCCCAGTACCAGGAAGAGAAATCCTCACAACCCCTGACTGTGAAAAACAGTGGAGGTTGTGGCTGAGTGAGACCAGAGCTGTAGGAATCACAGATGTTTCTCTTAAAGGGCCTGTGCACACTTACTCACTGAAGAACTCACTTGCTATGAACTCTAGTGCTGGGGAAGATGCTCCAGTAATACCAGAAATATACAGAGAGACACAGAATTGTCAGGCTTCAGGGTGAGGGCTGGAGGAGTGGCTCTCTCCCAGACAGAAGAATCCATGGTTCCTTTGTTGAGCCCATCACCCCCCAAGCATGAAAAGGCAGTCACCATGATATCTCAGTCACTATCACCTGGATAACACAGGTCACTCTATACAGATGATTCCCTAGACTCTGCTCTCCCAACTTGTGGGCCCACCTGGCCATTTCTAGTGGCTTATTACATACAAATGGCCTGTCTTGGTTTTTGCTGTGGACTTTCCCTAAATCTCTTCAAGGCTCACAAAATCCAAAGAAGTAGCATCTAGCCTAGGAGTGCCCTCTACCTCTTGCTGAGCAGCCCCAAGCCCCATATTAGAAGCAGCCAGCCTCAGTTTCTGACTTGTATTCTCGAGACAAGTATAAGCTCAGCACGAATGGCAGTCATCTGCAGATTGCCCAGAGACTCTTACCAGGTGGCCCTGGAAGTATACAGGCTGTGACTGAACTTGGCCTGCAGAAGGACCCCTCCCAGGACTGTGCTACAGCACACCTACTACATAAAGCCACTCTACTAAGACCAGGAGAATTAGGAGCCCTACCTAATACATAGAAACAGACACAGGGAGGCAGCCGGCAGCCAAAATGGGGAGACAAAGAAGTATGTCCCACAAAAAAGAACAGAATAAAGCTCCAGGAAAAAAACTGAACAAAATGAAAACAGGTAATCTAACATATCAGAGTTCTAAATATGGGTTATGCAGATGCTCAATGAACTTAGAGGAAAAGTAGATAAACTCAGTGAGAACTTTAACAAAGAAATAGAAAACATAAAAATGGAGATGGAAAACATAAAAGGGAATCAGTTAGAAATGAAGAATACAATATCTGAGGTGAAGAGTACATTACAGGGAATCAACAGAGTGGATAAAGCAGAAGATCGATTTATCAATATAGAAGATGGAGTCGCAGAGGATACCCAATCACAACAGCAGCAACAGAAAAAAAAAGAATTCAAAAAAAAAAAAAAAGAATATAGTTTAAGGAGCCTCTGGGACAAGATCAAGCATAACAACATTCACATCATAGGCTACCAGAAGGAAAATTTTTCAGATCAGAAGAGACTGACACAAAATATTCAAAGTAATGAAAACCCAGGACCTACAACCAAGATTACACTATCCAGCAAAGTTATCATTTAGATTGGAAGGACAGATAAAGAGCTTCCCAGACAAGAAAAGGTGAAGGAGTTCATCACCACCAATTTGTATTACAGGAAATGTTGGAGGGACTTCTTTAAGAAGAAGAAAAAAAAATGTATCAAAAATATGAATAAAGAATGGCAATAACTACATATATGTCAATAAGTACTTTAAATAAAAATAATTAAGTGTTCCAATCAAAAGATAGGATAGCTGAATGGATAAGAAAGCAACACCTTTACATAGGCTGCCTACAAGCGACTAACTTCAGATTAAAAGATACACACAGACTGAAAGCAAAAGGATGGAAAAAGATATTTCATGATGGACATACAGGATATTGTGTTGAGTGAAGTAAGTCAGATAAAGACAAATGTCATATGATTTCACATACATGTGGAATCTAAAGAAGAAAACAAACAGACAAACCAAAAATACAGAAATAAACTCATAGATTCGGAGAAATTTTCAGGGATACCAGATGAGAAATGGGTTAGTACAGGGGTTAAGAAGTACAAATTGGTAGTTACAAAATAGCTATGGAGATTAAAGTCTAGCATAAGGAATATAGTCAATAATGTTATAATAACTATGTATGGTGTTAAATGAGTACTAGATTTATCAGGGTAATCACTTTTTAAGTTATAAATATCTAATCATTATGTTATACTTCTGAAACTAATATAATATCTCATGCTGACTGTAATTTAAATAAAAATTGTTAAATAAATAAATAAAAATAAAAACATTTGCTCTTTGAAGGCCATTGTTGAGAAAATGAAAAGGCAAGGTATAAACTGAAAAAAATATTTGCAACATGTATACCAGACAAAGGACCTATATCCCAGATACATAAAGAACTCATAACAAATAATAAGAAAACAAACCTAATAAATATTTGAACAGAAGCTTCACAAATGAAAAAATACAAATAGTCGATAAACACATGAAAAGATGTATATCATTAACTATTAGGAAATGAAAATAAAAACAATTATATCCCATTACATCCCCAGGAGACTGGCTAAAATTACCATTTTTAAATTTTTTTTTTATGGTGACATTGGTTAACAAAATCCAGTAAGTTTCAGGTGTACAATTTAACAGTAAGGCACATGTATATTGCATTGTGCTCACCTCTGATAGTTACATTTCTTTCTGTCACCACATATTTGACCTCTTTTACCCCCATCTACCTCCCACCTACCCCCTATCTCCCCACCCTCTGGTAACCACTAGTCTATTGTCCACGTCCATGAGTCTCTGTTTGTCCTGTTCATTTGTTGCTTTCAGGTTTATATCCCACATATAAGTGATACCATGTGGTTTTCAACTTTTTCTGTCTGGCTTATTTCGCTTAGCATGATTATCTCAAGGTCCATCCATGTTGCCACAAATGGCAGCATTTCATCTCTTCTTATAGATGAGTAATATTCCATTGAATATATGTACCACGGCTTCTTTAGCCAATCATCTATCATAGGACACTATGGTTGCTTCCATGTCCTAGCCACCGTGAATAATGCTGTAACATCTAACTCATACCTTTGAAACAATGCATTGGAGGCATGCGCTATGTGTAATCCTTAAGCATTATGACAAAACTGCAAGAGCTTTATTCATTCATTCATTCACTCACTCAAAAAATACATGAGCCCTTCGATGTACCAGGACATTCTCCTCCTCGTGTCAACTGTGTAGGCTCTACTCATTGTTATTTCAAGTGATTAACCTGACTTAAGGAGGAGGATACTCATAGGAGATCCATCAGAAATAAGAGGCTGTCATGCAACTCTCATGCAAGCCTGGCCAAAAGGTCAGTGTTACACTGATAAACACTTCAGGGTTTCTGTTGTTAATTTCTGATTATGCTTGAGAAGTTTGGCATTCATATCCTCTAAACCAAACTTTATATTTAAATGGGACATTTTCTGGAGATTTTACCTTATTGTCGGAGGAAGAGTCATTCCCCAGGACTCCAGCCAACAAGGTGGCAAAGCTATTTGCTCTTTCTTATCCAGCTCTAGCTCTCTCCTTTGTGAACAAGTCAGTGACCATTAGCACCTTAACCAGGTGCTGAGCAAGGGCAAAAAAAGGAATTCACCCCAATCCAATCATTTGTTTTCCCACCAACTGCTCTCACTCAGAGAGGGAAAGTAGCAGCTCATTTGGTCAGTAGCTTGAACTGAGTATTTTTAATTTCATTGATTTCACTGGCCCCAATTTGAAAGGAAAAGATGGAAGTGTGTTTGCATTTAGCTTTACCAAATAACATCCTAAAAGTGCAATGGAAAAATCCGTAAGTTATTCAGAGGGAGAATAATGTCTAGCATGTACTGGGCAAAGAAATATGAACCTTTCAGGAAACAAAGCTAGAGTCAGGCACAGGAGGGAAGACCCCTTTCCAGAAAATCCAGGTCAGGCCCTAGTCAGCACTGAGAATTAAAGGGAAATTCTGAAAAAGAAGGTGCAATGGGAAGTATGACCTCAATAAAGGCTGCACTTAAACTTTGTGCAAGAGATCACACTGAGTAATATCCAACACATAATCACTGTGATCACTAATTTGAAAATGGGTTCCTTGACATATTCTCATTTTGTTTTCCCCATGATTCATATTTTAAGCATTTCATAGATGTTTA
>NW_011888909.1:3923998-3924494 GCF_000151845.1 Pteropus vampyrus
AAGGGCCAGAGGCGAGGCTCTCTCCCAGGCAGAAGTGCCAGTGGCATCCATTGTTCCTCTGTTGAGCCCTCTCCCTTCCCAGTGTGCAGACACAGCGCCACCACAGACGTCATCAAACTGGATAACGGAGGTTGCTCTGCCCGGAGAGTTCCCTGAAGCTCCACCTTCCCCAATTCATGGCCCCATGCAAGCCACAAAAAGGTGTATCCTCAGTGAGTCAGGTGCTCCTTGCTGAGTTAGTTACCTAGACTCATACTGGAGGCAGCTTGACTTGGTTTCTGGTGTGGCCTTTTGAGGCAACTATAAGCACAGCATCTGTGAATTGCTTGTTGAATCTTAACAGGTGGCTCTGGAGGGGCATAGGTTGCAGCTAAACTTGGCCTGAGCTGAACCTCTCTCAGAACTTTGCCACCAGACACCTACTACACAAAGCTGCGCTAATAAGATGGAGACTTAGGAGCTTTGCTTACTCAATACATAAGAACAGACACAGAAA
>NW_011888909.1:3924544-3952047 GCF_000151845.1 Pteropus vampyrus
AACTTTGCCACCAGACACCTACTACACAAAGCTGCGCTAATAAGATGGAGACTTAGGAGCTTTGCTTACTCAATACATAAGAACAGACACAGAAAGGCAGCTGAAATGGGAAGACAAAGAAGCAGAAACCGTATGAGAGAACAGAACAGAGATCCAGATATAATGGAGTCAAGCAATCTAACACATGCAGAGTTCAAAACACTGGTTACAAAAAGGCTCAATGAACTTAGGGGAAGAGTAGATGAACTCGGTGAGAACCTTAACAAAGAGATAAAAACATAAAAATGGAAATGGAAATTATAAAAGGTAACCATTGAGAAATGAAAAACACATTATCTGAGATGAGGAGTATATTAGATGGAAAAAAGAGATTGGATAAAGAAGAGGGTCAAACCACCAATATAGAGGATGGGGAAGCCAAGGACACTCAATCGAAATGGCGAGAAAAAAGAAGCCAAGGCTACAATAATAATTTAAGGCGCCTATGAGACACTATTAAATGTAAAAATATTCATGCCATAGGAGTACCTGAAGGAAAACAAGAAGTTGAAGAGCTATTTGAAGAAATAATGATGGAAAACTTGCCTTACCTGGTGAAGGAAATAGACATACAACCCCAGGAAGCTCAGAGAGTCCCAAGAAAGAGGAACCCAAAGAGGCCCACACCAAGACACATCAAAATTAAAATGCCAAAGGTTAAATACAAAGAAAGAATCTTAAAAGCAGCAAGAGAAAAGCAGTTAGTTATCTACAAGAGAGCACCCATTAGACTGGCATCTGATTTCTCAAAAGAAACCATGCAGGACAGAAGAGCTTGGCACAAAATATTTGATATGATGAAAACCCAGGATCTACAACCAAAAATACTTTATCCAGCAAAACTATCATTTAGAGTCGAAGGACAGATAAAGAGCTTCCCAGACAAATATAAGCTAAAGGTATTTACCAACACCAAGCCAGTATTACAGGAAATGTTGGAGGAACTTCTTTAAGAAGAAAGAACATGTATCAAAAACATGAATTAAAAATGGTAATAACTACATTCCTAACAATAAGTACTTCAAATGGAAAAGAATTAAGCACTCCAACCAAAAGATGAGTGACTAAATGGATAAGTAAACAAGACCCCTACATATGCTGCCTATAAGAAACTCATTTCAGATTAAAAGGCACACAGAAGAAAAGGAAGAGGATGGAAAAAGATATTGCCTTGATGGATCTAGCGGGTTTTGCGCTGAATGAAATGAGGATAGAGAAAGACAAATATCTCGTGATTTCATGTACATGTGGAATCTAAAGAACAAATAAACAACAACAAAAGTAGTAATAAACTCATAGATACAGTGAATATTTTGAGGGCCACTAGACAGGAGGGAAGTTGGGGGCTGAGAAGAAAAGGCAAAGGGATTAAGAGGTACAAATGGATAGTTGCAGAATAGACATGGAGATGTGGAGTGTAGCATGGAGAAGATGGTTAATAAAGTAATTAATATGTAAGGGGAAGAGAAGTGCTAGATTTAGTGGAGTGACTGCTTTGCAAGTTATGCAGATCTCTGAATACTAGGTTGTACAACTGAAACTGGTATATTATTGTATGCCAATTATAATTGAAAAAAAACTCATTGAATTGTACAATGTAAATATGAACAATTAATTCTCTATTATATGCCAATAAAGCCAGGGGAAAAATTTTTAAAAATAAACAATAAACTCTGAAATGCTTTTATTTTGTATGTTACACCAAAATTTTTATATTTGTTTGATAAAATCTGAAGTACAAGCTTTTCTGTGTTTGAGGCATTGTGGTTTAATACTGACTCCAAAACAATACATGGTTTGCAGCAAACAAGATTCTAAGTGAAAACTGGTGATTTTTTAAAACTAAACTTAACAGAGTAAAATCTAGATATTTTCTCAAATTTAAATAAGTTCTTTGTTGAACTCATACCTTAATTGGACTATTAGGGTGAAAAATTGATCTGAATTAGAGATTCTTTAAAATAAATTCATTATAACTTTCAAATGCATTCAATAACAAAAGGAAGTAAAAAGAAAAATATTTTATATCTAACCAGCACAGCTATGAAGACTAAATAAATTTCATGGGTAATTAATATCATTTGTATGAAGACTAATATGCCTAAGATTAGAAGTTCTTTTTTATAGGACATACGATTTTCTTGAATGTCCCTACTCTGACTCAGAGTAATGGTTGGCCCTGGTGACCACGTATGCCTCAGAAAACCAAATAGGTTAATGCAAGTGCTATCAAACACTCTAATGCAGACTCTAGCCTGTATCAACCAAAAATAGCAAGTTTTCTCTAATAGAGTCTTGTCTCGTTGTACATTTGTGGATAATTTAACTTACCACCATAAAAACTAAACTTGAAGTTGAAAATAAATATTATATTCCTGTATATACACCTGCGTGTACATATAAATATATAGTTGCATATGCATATATACTTTCAAACATGCTCAAAATTACAAAGATAATAAAATGAATCCTCACATCATCATAATATGGATTCCATAATTTTCAAGACTTTGCCACATTTGCTTTATCGGTTCTTTTTCCCCTTAATTGCTGAAATAATTTAAAGCACATCTCAGACATCATGTCATTTCACCACCACATACTTCAGTGCACATCTATAAAAACACTTTCTTACATAATCATATACTGTTATCACGCTAACAAAATTAACAATAATTCCTCAGTATGATCTAATATCCATTCATAATCCCATTTCCCTGATTGTCTCCCAAGGTCATTTTACATAATTGAATAGGGGTACAAACAAAACAAAAGGCACACATATTACCTATCTTAATCTAGAATCAACCACCCTCTTCCCTGCCTCTCACTCTTTTCAAGCCATTAAATTATCACAGAAATGAAGTCACCTGTCCTATAGACAGACCCACTGTGAATATAAAGAAATACATTTTAGATAGATAGATAGATGAGAGAGAGATAGAGAGGAGGAGAGAGAGAGAGATTTTTGTCTCTTAACCCAGTTCCTGTTAATATTTGGTCTTTGACTCTGGTTCCTGACACAGAGCTCCTAAATCTCTTGAAATTTTCTAGGTGATAGGAGCAATTTTTGTTCTAATGAAGCAACTCTGCTGGATGGGGGCTGGTCACAAGACCAAGCCATGATTAGAAGCTAGGAACTTTCACCCCCCAACCTCTGTTCTCCAGAGAAAGGTGAGGGACTAGAAATTGATCATGCCTACATGATTAAGCCTCCATAAAAATACTAAAACTATAGGATTCAGAAAGCTTCTGGGTGGGTAAATACATCCTCCTGCCAGAAGGGTGGCATACTCCAACTGCACAGAGACAGAAGCTCCTGCTCTCAGGACCCGTCTAGACCTCACTCTGTGTAGGTCTTCATCTAGGTATTTGCCTGTATCCTTATCATATCCTTTATTATATAAAAACCTGGTAAAGGTTTTCCCCCAAGTTCTGTGAACTGTTCTAGTAAAGTGAACCCGAGAAGATGATCATGGGAACCCTAATTTATAGCCAGTCAGTCAGAGGTACCAAGAACAACCTGGAACTTGCTATTGATATCTGAAGTGGGAGCAGTCTTGTGGGAGTGAAACCTTAACTTGTGACATCTGATGGTATCTCCAGGTAGATAGTGTCAAAACTGAATTGAATTGTAGGACACCAAGATGGTGTTGAAGAATTGGTCGATGTGGGAATAAACCCACATATCTTGTGTCAAAGTGTTGTGAGTGTGGTAGTAGTGTGAGAGTAAAGGAAAAGTTTTTCCTAGACACCCACATTCTGGAAGCTTTTGTGATATCATTTAGCTTTTTCCTCTGTCCCTTAGATTTCCTGCAAATGGAAGTTGGCTCTAGAGGTTTGATTAGAATCATATTCAGTTATTTAGTGAACATGACTTGATATTTGGTGTTGTGAGCTTCATGTTGCTTCATATCAGAATACCACAATATCTCAATCTCTCAATTTCAATGATAATTAACAGGTTCAGGTGATGAAGGCCTGAAATTTTCATTATGAAGTTCCTTATAAACTTTCCATATACTGGTTTCTTCCATTGATGACATTTGCTTGATGCAAATAGTTCATACACACACACACACACACACACACACACACACACACACACACATTCACATATATACATGTATGTATGTATTTTATATATGTGTTTATACATTTGTACTTTTGTATATTTATATATGTGAATATATACAGGTAGAAACATATTGAAAATATATATGTATAAATATCAGTACTTATATATTTTTTCCAATGTGTTTCTACTGATTGCATGTATTATTCCTTTTGATACTTATATTACCCCATTTGGGGCAACAGAGTCCCAAATGGCTCCTAGTCCTTATGATGACCCATTAGTCTTTGGGCTTAGCACACTGCCTAGTTTTTGTGGCTCCTAGTCCTTATGATGACCCATTAGTCTTTGGGCTTAGCACACTGCCTAGTTCCTAATAAGGAGTTCTATAATTTTTATCTATAATTATATGAAAGCTAAACTTATTCCCACATTAAAATGATCAATAAGAACAAAAGTATTCAGCTTATTCAATATATCGATATCACAAGAATTTATGAGATCCCTACTCTGTAGCAGGCACCATGAAAGGTGGCTGGATTACAAAGACAGATAAAGCATGGCTCCTCTTCTCAAGAGCCCTATAGATTAGAGCTGCTGTCTGTGAACGCACCGTTGCAGCACATCAGTGCTTCAGGATCAGTGGGAAGTTGGTTGTAAACCATTTATTTGCCATAAATAAGAGTAGTGATATTTGCAAATGACTTGATTTTAAAAAAAATGAGAACAGCTTCAAGGTTTACCCCGCAATACTGCCAGTCACAATTCATCCCACTATGCAGAGTACCAGGGAGTGTATGGCAATGTGTCCCATACATATGTATCATTTATGAACCGTGTCATGGTCTAAAAAAATACTGGTCTAGGAAGAGAATTGTGTCATCAGATGAATGTAATACAATTTGATATGTTCTCACAGTGCTTTAATAATATAGATAAGCATATGATTTTTAAAAAAAATCTCAGTGAGGAGGTAATTATGAGTTGGACTTTGAATAACTGAAAACCAATGTTGATTAAAAAAAAAAAAGAAAGGGCATTCTAGGCAGGGAAATCAGCTTTGGCAAAGGCATAGAAATGTGATAATTGTACAGATGTCAGCCCTAGGTTTTGTGTAGATAGAAGACAGAATGTGTTTGCAAAGTAACAGAGAAAGTTTGGGTGAGGCTCTGTGGTACAGGCATTGAATGCCATGACAAAGAGTCTATACATTATTATCAGGCTGTAGGGAACCGTGAAGGTTGTTAACCAAGAGTAATACGGTCAGGTCTATGTTTTAAAAGGACAATTCAAGGGAGAAAGGGAGGGGAAGGGAAAAGATGAATAAAAATGGAAAGAAAGTAAAGAAAAAAGTTGAGTTGGAAGCTTACTATAGTCCAGATGAAAAATTATGAAGCATAGAAGCATCCTTGATTTTTCAGGTAGAGAAAAAGAGGCAGAAATTGAATCAAGGAGTTTTTCAAAGGTGAAACTTACAGGTTTTGGTGTCTGAGGAAATGAGAGAAGTCATAGAGAAGAACAGAGGATGACTCTGAGGTCTCTGAGTGTAAACAGGAAGTAGTTGAAATGCAAGTTCATTTACTAACTAGCCAAATCAGAGTGCAAATTAAGAATTAATATTGAGTATATTTGCAAATAGGCAAGTTGCAAAGAGAAATAAACTCAACTAGATTTCCATTTTGGAAATTAGCCACATGTATTGTGGCTAATATACACAGTTATACACAGTCTCTTCATTTTTAAATTTTAATGTTCCATTCATAGTAAATTATGAATGTCCAGTATGCCAGGATATCATCCAGAGTCAAAGAAGATTTCCAAATTTGAGGGACAGGTTGCCTAGCAACCAGAATCCCCTCGAGCAGAGAAAAGCTGACGTTTTTTTCCTGTAAAGTCTTTTATAGATCTGCAAGAGGAGCAGGGGAAATGATCATTAAAAACTGACATTATGATTTGGGTTCACTTAAAGAAAATTTAATTTGCTCAACCAGCATGAGGCTTCCTACTTTCTCCAAGAACTTTTCTAAAATCCTCAATATACATTAGTGCCCATTTCCCATCCTTGATTAATCCCAGCATATGATAGTCTCTCCTCATTGGTTTAACCCTGGAGGTACAACCTCACACAGGAGTAACCATTTCAGTTTTCTTTCCCAAACACACTGACATGTCTAGGGCCATAATCTTACATGTCATGTAATCACTGAAGACACAGGCTTTGGACCCTGGTCTTAAATCCTGGCACTGGCCTTTACTATCTGTATAACCTCCAGCAATTCTTTACTGTCCCTATTTCTCAGTTTCCTCATCTGTAAAATGCAGATAATAATAGTAACCTCCTTCATAGTGTTGTGAGCATTAAGTAAGTTAATATATTTAAAGTGCTTAACAGGGTTCTGGCACAGTAAATACTCAGTAACCTTTGGCTATGATTACTACTGCTTATTATATGCATCCTCTGACAATTCTGGAGAGATAAACACACAGTATTTGTTATAAAAATAATGGATGATTTTCTAGTTCTTTTCCCACAGCTTCCTATCCCTCTGTTCCATTTTGTATTAAAATATTCCAATGTATCTCAGAGCTTCCCAAAGGAACCTTAGGAATTGTCTGAGAATTCTACAGGTATGTAACATAGAGCAGTCAGAAGAAAACACACAAACCATCTCTTAATGGGTGTGAGGAATTTGCAGCCTATGAACAATAGGCCTAAAGACCCTTTTTCTGGGTCAGCCATCACAACCAGAGTCTGAGCACAGAGTTCTCTCTTTGGTAAAATATACTCAAAAAAGAAAGAACACTTGCTGGAAATGCGCAAAAGACTTCCTTACGAAAAAGGAAAAGTGAAAACGGGTAAGCTTATGACAAAGGAGCAGGGGAGAAAATCAGAGATTTTTCAGGATTGTTGAGGAAACTTTCCTGGAAAGGCCCCAAGATGAGCAGAGCAGGACACAGAATTCACCCTATCAAGGCCAAAAAATCAGGTTGTGGAAGCAGAATAGTGGCCCTCCAAAGATGTTCATATCCTATGAATATGTCGCCTTAAGTAGCAAAAAGGACTTTGTAGGTACGATTAAGAATCTTGATTCGGGGAATCCTCTTGAATTATCTGGGTGTTTCTAATGTAACCACAAGAATTCTTACTAAGAGGAAGGCAGCAGAGTCAGAGAAGGAGATGTGATGACAGGAAGAAGAGATGCAGGGCCATGAGCAGAGGATGCAGGCATCTCTAGAAGCTGAATTCCCCACTAGCGCCTCTAGGAGAAATACAGTCTATTTTAGACTTCTGATTTTCTGAGCTAGAAGATTATAAATTTCTATTATTTTAAATCATCAAATTAGTGGTAACTGTTACAGCAGCAAAAGGAAGCAAAGACACAAGTAGAAAATGGGAGAGACTAGGCAAAGTCTACTACCATTCCTGAATATGCAAGAAGACAGCAAGAACAGAAGTCATAAGCAAACAGATTAGAGAACCAGTGGCTAAAAATGATACAGAGAAAGTGGGAGTGTTCAGAAGAAGATGAAAGTAGAACCAATTTGAGCCTGATAAAATTTGGCAAAAGAATGTGTTTGCTTTAGCCAATTAGGAGTTACAAAAGCGTATTATTATTATTATTATTATTGTTATTGTTATTGTTATTGTTATCGTTATTATGCTTTTTGTGGGGGAAAACTGTGAGACTTTGAAATGCATGGAAAGGATTCCTGGGTGTCTTGTCTAACATACTTTTGCAGGTTCTCACAGACTTTCATCAACTGTGATCAATTATACAATATAGAACTTGCTGAAAACTAATAATAATGCAAGTGATCCTGTCCATAGAGATGCAGATTAGTAGTGTCCAGTGAAATGCAATCATGGCCCAGGGGATGGACCCATTTTGCATCCATTTGTAGATCCACTTCAGCATTCCTTATTTGCCTATATATGTGTGGTTCTTCAATTTTTCCTTGGTACAAGCTGTATCATCCTACTGGCTCTCTCAATTGATGACTTAAATAAAGTCTTTGACACACGTTTATTTTATATCTGTATGAGAATAATGATTTCACATTTTCAAAAATTTATCCTGTAATATTTTATTAGAGTAGAACTGTAACATAGCTAAGAAAGCCCAAAGCTGTGTGTCTGTCTCTATTCCACCTTCCCAGGTGCTGACTTTGTGACACCAAACAGTAGTGCCTCGGGACTAGGTACTAGAAGGGCCAAAACTGTGGTACATGCCAAAGGATGAGGCCGACACTAGGATCTCACCAGGCAGAGGACTTTTTACAGCAGGGAACTGCTGCTTCCCAAACTATAACTGACCAAAGGCTTGATATAGGAGCTGGGGGCCTGCAGTAGAAAGCACCACTCTTCAAATCCTTTCATTGTTGCCCCCACTACATCCAGATAATGTTTCACTATCCTGGTTTTGGAGAGGCAACTAAGCATTCTTCCCACAGAGACTCTCTGTGCTTCAGGACTATAGATTCTGCCATGAGAAAAATAAAAAATAAAAAGAGAGACTACTAAAGGAATCAGGAAAAAGAAATGAGTGGTCCTTAAACGCTGTTATATAGGATCAGGGCTAAAAATAACAAATTTTGACCCTCCAAAAATGTTCAGGTTAAATTAGCTTCAGAAATGGTGTGAACATAGTCATGGGTGAGAATCATCATGGATTATCATCACAAGAAATTAGCATGTTTATCAGTGTCCCAGCCACTGGAGTTGATGTCAAGGAGTCAAATAATATATTGTTTCTGCTGTGCGTCTGACTCCAAAACAATATTCATAATATTATGAAGATAATGGACATTTTTGCTTTACTCCTAGCTT
Source organism: Pteropus vampyrus (assembly GCF_000151845.1). Lineage (NCBI taxonomy): Eukaryota > Metazoa > Chordata > Mammalia > Chiroptera > Pteropodidae > Pteropus > Pteropus vampyrus. Next base: position 3,933,487 of record NW_011888909.1, read on the forward strand.
TATGGAAAATGATTTTGTTTCTTTATCAGCTAAACATTTGTTCCTTGGTTTCGAATAGGATTTTATTATATTAGAATTACAAAGCTTTATTTGGGAATTAGTATTAGACTTTATTAGATCATTTCAATATATATTGAGCTTATTTTTCTTCTCTTTCTTAACCTAGTAATAAGATGCACTATGTTAATGAATTTCTTTATTAACTAGTTTTACATTCCTACAACAAGCCTCCCCATCCTGGGATATGACTCTGAATGCATATAGCCAAATTCTGTCCACTAGTAAATTCTTCTGGACTTTTGTGCCCACATCAGCATTTTCTAAACTGTTAAGCAAGACATTATTAAATGTGCAAAGATTTTTAAAAGGGGCTTATTTTCCAGCTTGAGAAATGGTGAGTTAAAACAATATTAGCAGGTCTCTACTGCATGAACACTCAGAGGCTTTCACAGGCCAATACACACCGTGAATCTCAAGGAGAGGGAGAATGTGCTGCATTTCCCAAACTTATTTGACTATGGAACTTTATCTAGAACACTTATTTACATTTTCCCCAAACAGTATTCTGAAGAACACCAGTTTTCAAAATGCTGGTTAATTAAAGAACAAACCTTGTTTGTTTTGTTTGTTTCTGAAATACTTTTATTGAGGTTTGGATTCAAGATCATGTTTCCATAATAGGATAAATTTAGCAAATTTGTCCATGTTTCAGAAGGGCTTTTTTAATATAGGAGCCATCTACACCTTGAAAATTTGAAAGAATTCACTGTGACTCTGTCAGATGTTTCATGGGAAAGAGCAACATTTTCATAAATTTTATAAACCCTTACTCAGCCCTTACTTACCCTGCCCTAGTCAAGTATCCTACTTCTATAAATTTAATTTTTTCAGTTAAAAAAATGTGCTCCATTGTTTAAAGATTAAAACCTGATTAGCATTCAACTGCATGTTCTCATACAGTTTAACTATGCTTCACAGATATTGTTATATACACATTCTCATTTCTAATTTTGTTCTATCTTTTGCATTAATTCTTTAAACGAAGAACTTGAAGTAACTTGTAGAGCAGAAACCAGGTGTGAAAAACGGCTACATTATTGCTTTTGGGAAACTCATGGTCTAGTGTGAGAGGCAGACACATAAGTATATAATTACAATTCTTCACTATAAAGAATGTAATAAAGGTATGCAAACAAGTATGATGACAATAATAATGTGATTAACAGCCTGGAGAAATTGGTGCTGTCATCAAAGACTTTGAGTCCAGAAACACCAATAGAGAACCACATAGCAATTTAGGAGAAGGCTACAGATCAGTGAGAGAAGAATGGAAGGAAGGATGGAGTCTAGAGAACATGGGCAGAGGATGGCAGATGAGGCTGGTAAAGTATGTTTCAGATTGTGTTAGTCTTCTGTTGCTGCTATAACAAATTACCACAAACTCAGTGGCTTAAAAAAACATAGATTTTTTTTTTTTTTTTTTTACAGTTCTGGAGGTCAGGAATCTAAAATGGTTTTCACTAGGCTGAAATCAAGGTGTTGGTGGGGTGGTACTCTCTCCAGAAAGCCTACGGGAGAATGTTTCCCCGCTTTTTGCAGCTTCTAGAGTCCACCCATATTTCTTAGCTTATGGCCCCTTCCTCCATCTTTAAAGCCAACAATGTAGCATCTTTTTTCCTTTTTGGCCTCTGATCTGCTGCTGACACCATTACATTTCTTTTCTTCTGACCCTCCCACATGCCTCTTATAAGGAGCCTTGTGATTTCAACATAAGGTAACATATTCACAGGTTCTTAGGATTAGGATGTGAAAATCTGTGGGGGAAGACAGCATTATTCTCTCACCATAAGGCCCTCGTATGCCATGCCTAGAGTTTGGGTTTTATATTGCAGGCAATAAGGGGCTATGGGAGGTTTTTAAGAAGGAAAATGACATGATCAGATCATGATAAAGAACTCTGGTGGCAATATAAAAGACAGCCTGGAGCAGGGGCAGACTGGAAGCATTAAGATCTGCTAAGATATAATACCAAAGCGGAGCAATAACAGTGGGGATAGTAAGCAGGGTCCAATTACTGAAAAAAGTAGAACTGACAGGACTTGATGACTGATTGGAAGAGGAGGGTGAGATTATTAAACAAAATCAAAACTCTCCCAAGTGGAAGAGGTTTGGGCAAAAAAGGGTCCTCCTAATTGGTCTTGTGCCTTCTGCTCCTTCCCCCTATTCCATCCTCCACAATTCTCCCTCGCTACTGTGACCTCATATGGTTTAGGTTAAAGTCAACTCCACAGTCTAATGTACAAGGCACTTCGTGTTCTGGCCCCTGCCCTTCTGTCCTGCTATATTCCTTCCATTCACCCTATTCCAACTCACAATTTTAACCAAGTCATATTACTTTATAGATCTTGTTATCCAATGTGGCACCTTGTTAAGTGCCTTCATTCATCAGCTCATACGGCCACCACTGCCTGGATTGTCTGTCACAACAGAGAACATGAACACAAACTCTTCTTTTGAACATTTGTTCCTTCCTTCATGGCCCTCCCGGGTAGAATGACCACTGCCTTCTCCATGTCAGTGAACTTGGTATGGGCTTCCATTATTTAAACACAGGCACATGCTTAGACCCATAATTCTGCTGCTGGCAAGTAAATATTCTGAAATCAAAAATGATATTTTATTCATCACCCCATTCTTGGTGGCTAACATAGCACCTAACATTTTAGCCTCTAAATAAGTGTTTGGTGAAAATATCTCCATCAGTGAAGAAATGTGAACAATAAAATAAAGTCATTATAAGTTGTAAGATGTTATATTTAGTCTATCATATGATATATTCACACAATGGAATATTATTCAACTATAAAAAGAAAGTACAAATGCATGCTACAACATAGATGAATCTTAAAAACATTCGGCTTAGTCAAAGATGCCAATCACAAAGGACCACATATGGTATGATTCCATTCCTATGAAATGTCTGTAATAGGCAAATCCATAGAGACAGAAAGTAGATTAGCTGGGCAAGGGGCAGTGGCAATGAGGAGTGGGGTACAGGAGTAAAGGCTGAGGTGTACATGATTTCTTTATGGGGTAATATAAATGTTCTAAAATTGATCATGATGGACCCATAACTAAATGAATACACTAAAAGCCGTTGAATTGTACACTTTAAATGGGTGAGATGTATGGTATGTGAATTACATCTCAATAAATATGTTACCAAAAAAATCATACTAGAACCAAATATGATTCACTAATGAGAAAAAAAATAAAGGATCAGAGAGGCACTGGGAGATAGACCCTACTGATAGTAGATTTCCACCCAGGCAGGCAGTGAGAAATAGGGAGGTGAATAAGTTAACATATATGAAACTCTTACTATATGCTGTACACTATGCTAGGTACCTTACCTGCATTTTCTCCTTTAGTCCCCATGAGTTAGATACTTTTATCCCTATTTTGAGATGAGAAACTGGGGTTCAGACAGTTCCAGTCATTTGCCCGATGGCACACAGTTAGCAGGGGGTAAAAGCCAAGATTTGAATTCAAACAGAATAGCTCCCAAATCCATACTGTTGACCACTTAGCTTTGTTTATAGTCTTGGTGGGTACACTGAAGATTTTCCTTTTCATTTTCTGCAAGGGAGAATAATCTTTTAAAATTCTTCAGTTGAATGAATTGTTTTCTATAATAATTAAAATATTTAATCTGTGTACCTTTTGAGTGAAACTTGGCCATGCACAATTTCTGCATTGAGGGATTTAGTACATTTTCTTTGTGATCTAATATATTATCAGGTTTTGTTGAAACCTCAGGAACTTTAGAAAAGAAGGTTTACTCCTCTTTACAGAGGAGGTGCTTAATGCTCCCTTGATATAGTAAATATATTTTACTATTTAATGACTTCCCAAAAAGAAAATTCTAATCTCTTCTTAAATTGTTTTAAAAATAGCAATGGCCTTCTCAATAATACATTCTTAATGCAAGCGACACCCTTAAAAGTTAAAAGAGGAATACATCTCGGTAATTCAAAAGACCAAGAAGAACTCAGCCATTTGTAATCAGATATTTCAATATTTGGAAGGCTTTTTACTTCAGTACAATGAATAGCCATAAAAAGATATAAACCTTCTTGTGAAAGACTTGGCTTCCTCTGCTTTTTACATAATCAATTTGACATTTAAATTTTGGCAAAGGATTGCGGGTACCTTGCTTTATTTATTACCTGAGATTAGATAAAAACTTCACTGTTATCAAACCATACCAGGCTTTTTTTCTAAAATAATGTGCAGTTTTTCAAGCAAGGATCACTTTGTCCTGACATCAAAGCCTACAGAACAGGATTTCCAAATATATTATAGATAGAAACCATTCTCCTCCCACCCTTCCCACTCTTTCCTCATTCATCCCTCACTGCTACACACCCCTCCCCTTAAAATAACCCACTCCCACCAATTCTGCCTTCCACCAACTGCTACATTTATAGCATGGCACCAACTTTAAAAAGAACAAGGAAGCACAAAAAAAAATTCAACATCAAAATTGTGCCAGACAAGAGTAGAAGGGTCCCCAGGCACCAAATTTGTCATTCTACACACCATATAGTCAAAACTGAAAGGCAGATAGGTATCCCATAACCTCATGCTTGCTTTTATTGATGTAGGGGACATTTTTATCACCAGGGATAGTCTAAGAGATGCTGCAGCCAGAGAAGGCAGTCCAGGTAAATCAAGCCCTCACTAACCCTATGATGACATCTGTACTCTTAAAGTCACCCTATTGAAGGATCTTTTCAGAAACATCTGAAGAATAAATAAAAAGTAGAGGCTTAATCGGTAGCATCTAATGCTCACTCTTCCAGCTTCCCATGGAAGGCCCAAATCAAAAAGATAGTAGCTCAGCTCACCCTCAAAAACAAAGCTAATGGTCAAACTACAGCCCAAGTCTAGATGTAATCTTCCACCCCAACCCAAATTATAAGGCTGGTTTGACAAAACAATCCAGGTCTGACTCTGCTCATGAAACAAAGCCAGCTGGGAAAGTCAGCAGGATGCTTCAGTGGACCTCTACTTACTACCCCCTCAGTCTTCACATAAGAGAAAACTGGCCATCCAAGAAATGAACATTGGGATACTTTGTACCCCAATTTCCCCCCTTTCTCCTCTCCTCTATATCTCATTGCCTTTCTTCATGCAGTCTAATGTTCAGATAAATCCACTCAAAAAGAGCCAAATGAATATGAAATGTAGAGAGTGAGAGAGTAGCAGTGACAATGGCATATTTTTGAGGTAGTATACATAGGGACATAATGGTGAAGAGCCCAGGTTCTGGAGTCAGACTGCTTATGGTGAATCCTGGCAACACTAACTACTAGCTGGGCAACCAGGGCCTCTTAGGGCCCCATTCCTGTCTGTGAATGGGAAATAATGATGTCTACCTCATATTTTATAATATGTGAAATACTCAGAATAGTGCGTGGCTATAGTAAGCACTCAGGTTTCAAGCACTTTACAAAGTGTATCTCATATTATCTCATTTAATGACCACAAAAAAATGCTTTGAATCCTATGGTACACGTGAACAAACAGGCTCAGAGAAGCTATGTAACTAGCCCAAGGTAAATGGAGCTAGAAGAGGTGGAGCTGGGACTTGAATTGAAATCTAACATTAAAGATAGGGGCTCTTTATCAACATACCATTCTGCTACCTCCCTAAAGGTACAGTCACCGTGGGTAAAGGACGACACACAAGGACAAAGCAAACACAAACCTGGTGATGATGGTTGTTTTTCAGGTATTGGTTTAAAATAGAAGGGAACCAGTGGGGGGAATGACAAGATGTCACCACATCAAAGCAGTAGCTGTATTAGGTGGAAAGATGACTAAAACCTGAGACCTAAATTTGGAGCATCATACATCACACTGAACTGTAGTTTTAGGAGAGCTGACCACCCATCACCAAACAGACAGAAGGTGCAGCCCAGAACAGCCCATATATCCATCTCTTGGCAAGGACTACATCTGGACAGATCTTGCTTTGAAAAAAAGAGTAAAAATTGACAGGGATGTATGTAAAACTATTTCAAAACCATACCCTAGAGTCTCAGGGGAAGAACATGCCTCCAAAGAATTCAAAGACACATGAGTTTCATGAAACAGGAGCAAAATCTATAGCAGAAGAACAGCCTGAGAGAAAAGAAAACAGGAAGAGATGAAAAGGGATATGAGTAACACAAGAATTATAAGACATCAAAATGCATTTAAATATCTATGTGGAGGTGAGACAAGATGGATACTGCTCCAAATCAAATCAGTGATGTTAAAAATACACTTGAGAAATTCTCCAAGAATGTAGAGGAAAAGGATAAAGAAATTAATGGGAATAATAGATAGGTAAAAACCAAATTTAAAACTCCAATCTAAAGATAATCCATTTTTTTCAGAAGAATAGAACAAACTAATGAAAAAGTAATAGAAAACATTTTTTCTTGACCTTTAGAAAAATCACATTCTATGAAAAAAGAGATCCTCCCATGGATATATCCTGGCAAAATATTTATTAAAATATCAGAAAAATTAAAAACATTCAAAGTTCTGAGAAAAAAAAATATTTAGAATAGAACAAAAATCAGACTAACTAACTCCAGCTGCTCTGCAATCAAAAGTTCTAGAAAACACTGGAACATCATCTAGAAGGAAAGTATTATAGGCCCAAGGAGTAACCCGCGGTTTTGAAAACACAGTTGTGCAGTGTGAAGAAAACATCCTTGGCTATTCTTGCTTTGAGAATGTATACCACAGATTAAGAGCCCTTTAAAAAAATCACTTTAAATTCATGCCAGGAAAATGAATTGGTCATGCTATGGATACATATAGATATATAGAAGGATGCTCATTCCACTCTGTAGCAAAGAACTGGACAAAGAGCCAACTAAATATCTACTGTTCAAATACAGACAAAGAACATACGATTCATGTTCTTTGCCCAGTTTTTGTTAGGAATTGTGAGTTTTCCCAAACTCTAGCCTCCAGGTGGGTTAAAGATTGTTGGGATATTTTCTGGGGGCCCTGGACCAAGCATTCTATGATACTTTCTAAGCTGCTCTCCTTCTCCTTTAACTATTACTTAATTCCTAGGACCAGGGTCGCATCCTGTACCCTAGAGATCACACTAAGTTTTACAACCACTTCAAACAATAGCAGGCACTTCTCTGTGTCATTCTAATCAGCAAAGCCTAAATTATTTATACTGCTACACACCATATAAGAATTAATACAAACAGCTTCATTGCTCCTTCCCAAAACAGAGCAACACGAACTGAAAGGGTGTTTTGATCACCCAGCACTCTGCAGTCTGACGTTCTGTTCCTTTATTACTTAATAACATTTCTAAATGCAGAAGCAATGCATGAGCAATGCTGAAAATACAGAAAAATACCATGGGGGAAAAGCATCCACAATCCCAATGTCCAAACAGAAACGTTGCTAAATTTCATATTGTTCATGCAGCATTTTCCATATGTATCCTCTTAGAAGAGTACTGTTATTCATATTAATTTATTTAAACTACACAGTTTGTCACTTTTGGTTTACAAAGTATCATATGATTTTTAAACCCTCATATCAAAAAATATTATTTTAGATGGCTGTACAGCATTCTATCATGAATAACTGACTCACAGTAGACTCAATCAATCCTTGATCTCTGGAACATTTATTTCGGACATTATAGAAATTATACTACACATTATGCATTATACATTATACTATGACATGAGGTAACTAAAATTTAGGTTCAGAAGCAAAATTATCTGAGAATGAATCCCTATTTCACCATTTATTACCCCTGCAATGTTAGGCAAATTAATTAAACAATCTGTGCCTGTTTTCCCATAAGCATAACAGAGATTATAACATTACTTAATTCAGAGAGGTGTGAATTAAATGAATTAATTCATGTAAAGGCTTTAGAACACTCCCTGAAACATGGTCAACAGTATTTATTTAGGTTGTTCTTTGTCCAGTTCTTTGCTACAATGTGGAATGAGCGTCCTTTAATATGTATCTTTTTTTAACTTACATAATTATTTTTAAGATAAAACTCTTAGAAATGAAATTGTTAGGTCCAGAGGCAATTCACATTTTTTAACTTGTGTATATATTGTCTAATTTAACACCAAAAAGTTGTACAATTTTATAATCCACCAACAAAGAATGAAAATTCCTATTTTCACACATCTTCCCCAAAACAGGGTATTTACATTTTCCCCCACAATTCTGCTGAGATAGTAGATGAAATGGACATTTTGTTGTCTTATTTTACATTTCTCTTAGCAATAAAGCTGACCATATTTTCTGAAGGCCTATTGATCATTTTGATTTTTTTTCTTTATGCAAAACTTATTCATGTTCTTTGCCTAGTTTTTATTAGGAGTATTTTCTTAATTGTTGCAAAAAAAAAAAAACCACTATGTATTCGGGATAAACATTTATATTATATGTTGGAAGTATTTTACTTCAGTTTGTCATTAGCATTAGATACTAAAATCATTTGTTTATAATGTTTTGATTTTTTAATACTTTAAATTTATAACGTCAAATCTACCAAATTTCTCTTTTATAATTTATGACTTTGGGTGATAATAGAAAAGGCACTCCCGAACCCAAATTTAGATGTATTTTACCTACGTCGCCATCTCTAACATTCTCTGTTATTTAGCACTTCATATTTAATTCTTCTTTTCTGCTTTGTTTATCTTTTGATTTTTTTAATTTTTTTTTATTTTTAAATTAGTGTTGGTATACAATATTATATTAATTTCAGGCATACAACATAGTGATTAGACATTTATATAACTTGTGAAGTGATCACATCAATGAATCTAGCACCCATCAACACCATACAAAGTTATTACAATATTATTGAATATGTTCATTATGCTATAATTTACATCCCCATAACTATTTTGTAACTACCAATTTGTACTTCTTAATCTTTTCTTCTTTTTAACCTACACCCTCAAACCTCTTCCCATTCAGCAACCACCAAAACGTTCTCTGTATCTATCAGATTGTTGCTGTTTTGTTTGTTCATTTATTTTGTTCTTTAGATTCCAAAATGTAAGTGAAATCATATGGCATTTATCTTTCTCTGTCTGACTTACTCCACTCAGCACAATACACTCTAGGTCTATCCATGCTGTTACAGATAGAAGATTTCTTTTTTTTTTTTTTTTTTTTTTTTTTTTTTTTTATCGCTGAGTAATAGTCTATAGTATATATGGACCACTTCTTCTTTATCCATTTATCCCTTGATGGACACTCAAGTTGCCTCTATACCTCGGCTGTTGTAAATAATGCTGCAATGAACATATGAATGCACATGTCCCTTCGAAGTCATGTTTTGGCTTTCTTTGGATAAATACCCAGAATATCCATGGGTCCTTCTTTGTCTCTTGTTATAGGCTTTGTTTTAAAGTCTATTTTGTCAGGTGTAAGTACTGCTACTCTAGTTTTGTTTGTTTGTTTGTTCGTTTCCATTTTCATGAAATATCTTTTTCCATCCCTTTACTTTTGGTCTGTGTATGGCTTTCTATCTGAAGTGAGTCTCTTGTAAACAACGTAAGTAAGGGTCATGTTTTCTTATCCATTCAGCCACCCTATCTTTTGACTAAATCACCTAATTCATTTACATTCAAAGTAATTGTTGATAGATATGTAGATATTGCCATTTTATTATTCATATATATTTTTTTATTTTTTTCTGTTTTCTTCTTTATAAACAGTCTCGTCAACATTTCCTTATAATACTGGATTGGTGGGGATGAACTCTAGCTTTTTCTTGTCCAGGAATCTATCTGTCCTTTGATTCAAAATGATAGTTTTTCTGGGTAGAGAAGTATTGGTTGTAGGACCTTGCTTTTCATCACTTTGAATGTTTCGTGTCAATCCCTTATGGCCAGCAAAGTTTCTGTTGAGACATCAGCTGACAGTTTAACGGGGGCTCCCTTGTAGGTAATTAACTGCTTCCCTCTTGCTGCTTTTAAGATTCTCTCTGTCTTTAACCTTTGGCATTTTAATTATGTGTCTTGGTGTGGGCCTCTTTGGGTTCATTTTGTGTGGGACTCTCTGTATTTCCTGGGCTTGTATGTCTATTTTCTTTACCAGGTTAGGAAAGTTTTCCATCATTATTTCTTCAAATAAATTTTCAGTTCCTTGTTCTCTCTCTTCTCCTTCTGGTATCTTTATGATGCAAATGTTGGTATGCTTGTTGTCCCAGAGGTCCCTTAAACTATCCTCATTTTTTTTGGTTCTTTTTTTATTGTTGCTGTTCTGATTGGGTGTTTTCTGCTACATTCTCTTCCAAATTGCTAATTTAATCTTCTGCTTCATCTAATCTACTATGGATTTCCTCTAATGTATTCTTCATTTCAGTTATTGTATTCTTCATTTCTGAGTGGTTCCTTTTAGTTTTCTATCTCCACTTTTATGTTTCCTATTTCTTTGTTGAAGTTCTCACTGAGATCACTGAGCATCCTTATAACCAGTGTTTTAAAATCTGCATCTTGTAGATTGCTTGTCTCCATTTTTTTAGTTCTTTTTCTGTAGTTTTGTTCTGTTATTTCACTTGGGACATTTCCTTTGTTCCCTCATTTTTGCTGCATCCCTGTGTTTGCTTCTATGTATTAGGTAAGGCTGCTATGTGTCCTTGGCTTAGTAGAGTGGCCTTATGTAGTAGGTATCCTGTGGGGCACAGTGGTGTATTCTCCCTGGTTACCTGAGCCAGTTGCTCCAGGTCTGTCCCTTGTGTGAGTTGTGTGTGCCTTCCTGTTGTAGTTGAGCCTGGGTTTCTGTTTGCATGTCAATGGGAGGGACTGACCCTCAGACTTAGTGGTTGTGAGGACTGGCCATGACTACAGTGGAGAAGCTATTATGCAGAAGCTCATCTGATGGAGCAGCATTCACTTTTTCAAGGCTCTAGTGCATGCCCAGTCAGTCTTTTGGGTGTATAGTTTGTGGAGGTAATTAGGCGGTGGTCTGGTGAGTTCTGAATCTAGTGCTTTTTAATCACCACCACACACAAGTGTGGGGCCAGCCCATTTAGTGTCTCTACCCCTCCAACCAGTCTCAGTGTAGCTTCTTCTATGTGTTCTTAGTTGTAGGACTTGCATTCAGCTAGATTTCAGGTGATTCTCAATGATGGTTGTTCTGCAGTTTAGTTGTAATTTTGATGTGATTGTGAGAGGAGGCAAGCGCAGCATTTACCTAACTCTGCCATCTTGACCAGAACCCATGTTGTCTAAAGTCTATGGTTTCTTAAGTTTCCTTACAACTAAAACAGATATTGAATTGAATTTGTTTTTGAAGACAAATCTTTACTTCTTGAAGATATATTTATTTCTTTTCATGTTGCAGATTTGTTTATATGCCCCCTATGAATTTTGTTAGTCTGGCTTATTCAGCCTTCAGAGAGAATAGATGTATCCCTTGATGATATTTTTCTCACCTGGGCACCTGAAATCATGTTGAATGACCTAGGCCCTGATATTTTTATAGGAACTAAAGACCGGTAATCTACCCAAATACAGACATTATGTGTCAGTAAGCCTCTCTTTGTATCATTGTGTGTTGAAAACCTTTTGAAAGACTTCTTATACTATCTCTATCTAATATCAATATATATGATAAAATATCAACACTAAAATGTGTCTAAATGTAAAAGACTCTAGAGAACTACTCCCAAAGTTGGTAAGAACTAAACTTTATACCATGACAAACAAGGACTTACATGATCTGGTCTCTCTCCAGTTTTCTCTCCTCTACTCTCTCCCCCACTCCCTATACTCCAGCCGTCCTGGCCTTCTGTCTTAGTTGAGCACAAACTTATTCTCACCTTCGAGCTCTAAGTTGAAAGTAACACTTAGCCTTGGGATATTACCATGGCAGACAACTTCCCGTTTTTCAGGTTTCACTTCAAATATTGAGGAATATTTGGTCAGCTACACTGACCATTGTAATTGCCCGCCTCCTATGTCATTCCTATCTCACCAGCTTTTTTTTTTTTTGATAGAATTTGACAAATTTAACTTAAATTTGTTACCGTTTATTTGTTATCATATATATATGATATATATATCCCCCATCAAAAATATAGGCCTGTAAGAGCAGGGACCTTCTCATCTTTTCATCATTGTAACTCCAGAATCTAGAACAGCTTGTGTAAATAGCAGACAGGTCATAAATGTTGTGAGTGAATAATAGTTATGTATGTTAGGCAGAACTCTGGGTGATTTTTATTTTTCTCTTCTTATTTTTCTTCATTTTTCATATTTTACAATGAATATGTACTACATTTATAGCTTAAAAAAGTAGATTTTAAAACAAAAACTCTATGAAAATTTATATGTACTATTGGTTTTCAAAGTTTTTAGCTGCAAGTCTTTTTAACAAATTTTTGTGTATTTTTCCAACATATAAAAGTAATAAAAGCTGTATTTTATTATTATCAACATATTTTTAATTCAGATTATAACACTTGCTTCTTATAAAATTAACCAAAAAATATTGAGGCTGTTTTAATAAAAACAAATCTTAAATTGAGGAGTATGAATGAAAGTTTCTGTTTAATGACAGCCTTGGGCATTCACTTATTTTAATTTAGCTTTTTAGTATTAAGGAAAATCCTGATTCACATAGATGGGTAGTTTCAAATGGTAACCATTCTTGTCACCTGTTCTTATGATAGTCTTCAGTTAAACAGGGTATATACGAGAAAGTTATTCTTAAGCTTATAAAACCACAAATTAACAAAGCTACACAAATTTTCATACTGGTAGTTTCTAATAAATTTGGTTTTTAATGTATTTGACCTATTATTTTGTTACAGTTCTAAATAGGTTGGAATATATTAAAAATACTAAATGTGAGTAAAACAAACAACCACTTAAGCATGTCCAGGGAAGACTACAGTTTCAAGAAAGGAGTTTTGAAAACCATGGAGATATACCTCCTACCAAAAATTCCTTCTTCATGCTTTCTTTATTCTCCTGGGAATTTTTTTTTTTTGATGGGTGTATATTAATTTGTAATGCGGGGGAGGGGGGAAGCTATTCTTTAAAAAGCCAAAGGGCATGCATAATATGGACAAATCTCGTAAACATAATGTTCAACTAAACAAGCCCAACACAAAGACCATTTGGTTCCTTTTACATAAAGTGCAAAGGCAAAAGAAGAACATACACAACGTTAGAAGTGAGGGTAATGACTATCCTCGGAGAAGGCTGGGGAGACATCACCATCAGGGTTTTGAAATTCTGGTCATGTTCCCTTCCTCCCTTCTTTGCTTTTTCCTTCTTTCTTTCCACACACTAGTGGTTTTTAGTATTTTCACAAATATGTGTATAATCAGTCATCATTGAAGTCAACTTTAAAACATTTCCACCACCTCAAAAAGAAACTCCATTCCCTTTAGTTATAATCCACAACCCCCAAGCCCTACGCAAAGACTAAACTGCTTTCTTTACAGATTGCTTTACAGATTTATCTATTCTGGACATTTCATATAAATGGAATAATACATTATGTGGCCTTCTGTATCTGGATTCTCTCATTTCACGTCATATTTTCAAGATTCATGTTCTGTTCCTTGAACTAGGTGCTGGTCTCCTCACTTTGAGAAAGTTTTCTGAGTTGCACATTATGCTCTATGCACTTTTCTGTGCATGTGAGATACTTCAATATAAAATTACAAATAATAAAAATTAAAAACATAGTCCAAAGAAGGTATTCTAGCAGTGTCCAGCTGAGGTTCTTATTTCCAAAGAAACTCATACCTTCCATATACCTTGCGGGTGTAATATAGGAAAGGTAATATAGGCACAAGAACTACACAGATTGACTAAATATTAAACCAAGTAGATTTCAGAGCCTGCTACTTGTCATTAGACTGGGAACCTGGTTGATCAGCCATTCCACCAGACCACAGGAACCTACAGAACAAAGGAAGTTTCCTGCAGAGATTATTAACAACTATTTACCCATACTATGAAAGGAATACAGGAAAACACAGACTTTAAGGTGTACCTTGCACAAGTTAAAGATAAACCCAACCATTCATTCCATTCTTTACTCCCTATAATCAGTAATTTTTCATAGAAACTAAGAAAACATATATAAGCCCAGCTCTTTAGATGCTCAGGGTCTCATTCTCTGACTTGGAGAGGAAACCACATCTCTGTCTGTGGAGTGTTATTCCTTCTCTAATAAACTTTCATTTGCTCGTAACTCTGGCTCGGTCTTGAATTCTTTCCTGTGCAAAGCTAAGGACCTTCTCTCCTGGTGTAAGGCTTGACCCCGCTCTTGGGCTGGGGTGGGATTTGCCACATCCTGCATCAGGGGGACCCCTTCCCAGCTCGCTCAGCACACTATCTCCCTTTGTGGTACTGAGGACAATTGTAGTGACAAGAAGTTTGTTCATACTCTCTTCTCTCTTCCCCTTTTGGCCCAACCATCCCCCACTCCCTACCATGAGGACAGGGGTTCTTAGAGAAGGCCCCCTGTGCATGCTGGCCGTTCCATTCTTTCTAGTCTCCCCCACATGTACCCCAATAAGATCACTCTTGTATGTTTTCTATCCCCTGGGAGTCTTGCTGGATGTAAAAATTAAATTATTTTATGTTAAGATATTTTATGCCATCAGGGTAATAATTCTAAAATGAAAATTTGATTGTTATACTTCTAATTAAATCTTCCCAAAGGCTCTCTGTGGCCAACAAAATTAACTGAGGTTCCCTGTAGGCTGTCCCTGACCTGCTCCTTTCCCACATCTCCAGACCTCAGTCTTTGCACCTTTTTTCTGCCCTATCAATTATCCAGATGAGGAGAGCCTTGTACGGTTTCCCAAATCCATTATGCTATTTCACACACCTTTGTTTTTGCTGAAGCTAAAACACCCTTCTGCCTAAAACGCCCTTCCCTTAGTTTCCCTTCTTTGTTTGCCAGGTAAACAAACACCTACTAATCTTTTGCGGCTTGGCTAAGACACCTCCTCCTGACTCTCCAGGGCAGTGCTGACCAGCATTGTCTGTGCCCTGCGGAGCTCCATTCTATTTCATCAGCTGGGAGATCATGTGGAATAGTGTCTCCTGTGTCCTGATTTGGAGTAAGTTGACTTAATCTCCTGGAACCTCAGTGTCCCCATCAGTAAAATAATAATAATAGAAACGACTCAATAGGTCCCTTCAAGAATTAAATTAGATAACAGACCTAAAGCATGAAAAACAATGCCTGTCACATCATAAATGTTCAATAAATGCTAGATATTATTATAAAACTTCATTAGATGTGCTTGTTTATATTTCTGTTCCATGCTTATAAAATGTGAGTCCCTGAGCACCATCTTATTCATCTAAGTTGCTGGAAGATGATGTTATGGCCTACAATGGGTTCAGGCCTGGGTTTGAATAAATATTCTGCCACCCAAGCTGGGCCAGTTTCCACATCTCTGAAATGGAAATATGATGGTGTTGTTAAGAGGACTGAAGAAGATAATGAGAGCAAACACTTGGCACATATTCTGGCCCACATTAAAGGCATAATAAATCGCTTTATATATAATTCAAGACCTGACTCATAACAGATGCTTGACAAATAACCTTTTTTATGGTTCCCAGACATCTGACTGTTTTATATTTCAGAACCATGTGTTTTTTCTTAATTACCATAAAGAGGCTGAACCTGCCCAATACGAAAGTGACTTATGGAGTCCTAAGGGCTTGTTGAGGAGCACTCCATTCCCCACTACAGTTATTCCAAAATACTTTCCTCATCTCCAGTCATACATTAGGTTAAGACATTGAAGACTAACTTAATATGAACATATTTCTAAATAGAGTAGCACATTAACCTATATATAGTTATGGTGCAAAACACCTTAATACAAAACCGTTTGTGGATCACTCTTAGCTTGGAGAAAATCTTTGAGGAAATTTTGATTGGGGAGCCAAAAAAAGTTTAAAAGAGCTAGCAGGACCATAGGAGAAAACCCAAGCACCCTCAGTGCTGTCCTTGTTGCTACTTCACAAACCTTCATTTCACAGAGGATGTGATCAGATGATAAATTTCTGATCAGAATAAAAAATAATTCCAGAAAATGGGGTTGTTTCAACAGAAACCTTTCTAGCACTAAAACAAGTTTCAACATGCCTTGTTATGCTCATCATTAATGTAACTCATGTCCTAATTAAAAATAACCAAAATCTGTTAATATATCCTCATTCTCCACTCTTATCAAGTAGCCCAGGATGATCACTCTTACCTCAGAGTCAAAGGAGGCCAAGTGGCCATCCTTTGAGATGAAGAAATTTTCTAGATCATTTGCTTTGTTTCTTAATTTGGAGTCCCTAAACAAACAAACAAAAAAAGCCTAAGGCAAAAGTTTATGGGCCACTAAAGGCAAATCTAGAACAGCATAAAGCAGATTAGTGATTCCTCAGGGCTGGGAATGGAAAAGAATGACTGTAAATGGCCCAAGGGCTGTTTTTAGGGTGATAGAATTGTTCTAAAATTAGGTTTTGGTTTTAGTTGTGCAGTGCTATACATTTTATGGTAAATAAATTATACTTCAGTAAAGCTGTTGATGAAAATTTTTTAAAAAGCTTAAGGGCTAACACTATTGGAAGACAGAATTCTCAGGGAGCCAAGAGTGAAGGCAAAGGAGAATGTGGCAAGGAAGGGGGTACGGCAACTCAGAAAGCCCCAACGTGAATCACCGTTTTCCCATAAAACTTCAAAAGACCTAAAACCAAGAGACAGCTCCAAAAGCACTTACTGCCTTCGTGTGGCAGCTGTAAATTCACCGCCACGATCTCCCTTCAAGAACAAATCTGCCACTGCTGCTCCATAGCCACTTTCTCCCTAGGCAAACCCAGCCAATGAGATTTGGTCCTGGTCATACCTACACAGCCTGGGACCCCTTAATGGGCAATCTTTGCTACAGAATTGCACATTGGTCTGGCCAAGGCTCTGTCAGATCTTCATCAGAATCTGAGGTTCCCCTGTCCAGCCCTGCTTCCGACCTCTTGTTTCACAGGCATTATCTCCCTCCTCTCAAATAAATCTTTCACGCTTCACCTCAGCATCTCCTTCCAGAAAGACCCACACTTGGTTACCTTAAAAGTCAATAAGATGCCCCCTTTCTATGTGCATCCCAAACTTAAACCTGCAATCAATCTTACTCTCACTTATGTCCTGGAGTTCATGAACCCCGAGGAGGCAGTGTCCATGGGAACAAAGTATAAAGGGCTGGAGTCTTTTAGAGGAGGGCCAAATCTTTTGAGTGGGCCTATAAGTATATAGTAGTTTCCTATGGCTGCTGTAATAAATTGCTACAAACTCGATGACTTAAAATGACAGAAACAATTTACTGTCTCATAGTTCTGGAGGTCAGAAGTCTGAAATGGGTTTCACTGAGCTAAAATCAAGGTGCTGGCAGGGCTGAGTTCTTTCTGAAGACTCTACGAGATAGTTTGTTCCTTTGTCTTTCCCAGCTCCTGGAGTCTATGTCTGTATCCCTTGGCTTTAGACCCCCTTCTATCTTCAAAGCCAGCAACAGTTGGTTGAGTCTTTCTCTGTTCAGTATCACATTGATCCTGATTCTTCTTTCACTTCTAATCCTTTCTTTAATTTATTTATTTAAATTAGTTTCAAGTAAACAGTACATTGGTTAGACATGTATAGAGTTCATGAAACAATCTCCCCAACTGCTCCCTCTCCTGGCCCGCCACCTAGCCATCATATTAATGCTAACTGCATTTCCTCTGCCGTGTTCCCCCTCCCCGTGACCAACTATCAACTACTAATTTGTACTTCTTTAACCTTTCACCCCATTCTCCCAGTCCCCCAACATTCTTTCCTTCTTTCCGTCACCAAATTGTCCACTATATTTGTGAATCTGTTTCTGATTAGTTTGTTCTTTTTGTTCCTTAGATTTTGCATATAAGTGAAATCATATGGTATTTATCTGTCTCTGACTTATTTCACTCAGCATAATAACCTCTAGGTTCATCCATGTCATTGCAAATGGTAGGATTTCGTTTTTTTAATGGCTGAGTAATATTCCATTGTATATATAAACCATAATTTTTTTATCCAATTGTCTGTTGATGGGCATTTAGGTTGCTTCCATAGCTTGGCTATTGTAAATTGTGCTGCTATGAATATTGGAGTGCATAGATCTTTACAAATTATTGTTTTGGCTATTTTTGGATAAATACCCATACTTTCAATCCTTTGATTATGATGGGGCCACCCAGATAATTCCTTTATCTTGAGATCAGTTGACTAGAACCTTAATTCTAGCTGCCATCTTAATTCCTCCTTGCCCTGTATAATATATTCACAGGTTCCGGGGATTAGAATGTGCATATGTTTAGGCATTATTCTGCCTATCACAGAGCACATCTCAAGTGCAAAGTGCCTAGACCCTGGGGAGGTGGCGCCCCCAAGAAAGAAAGGCTGGAGTTAGTGGTCGTAACCTTCATATCACTTCCTTTCCGCCTC
>NW_011888909.1:3952727-3955553 GCF_000151845.1 Pteropus vampyrus
ATGGTGAAGTGTTCAGCACAGCAGTCTGTTGTTGTGGTTTGTTTGTTTTCTGTTCTGTGGTAAGAATTGGTGAGAATCTCCACTCTGGCCATGTAGAGAACAGCAATTTCAATGAAAAAGTGTCCAAAAAATAAACATCATTTTGTTAGTGCACGAGGTCTAAATAACCACAGTTGTCCCTCAAAGAAGTGAAAAGAGGCACTGGGAAGAGTAGGTGGTATGTACTTAAGTCCTTCTTAGAAACATTAGTGGATGTGACATTACCAAACAATAACTGTAAGACACCATCTTAGTCTGCTCCAGCTGCTATAACAGAATACCATAGACTGGGTGGCTTAAACAGCAGACATTATTTCTCACAGATGTGGAGACTGAAAGTCCAAGGTCAAGGTGCCAGCAGATTCAGTTCCTAGTGAGGGCTCTCTTTTTGGCTTGCAGATGGTTGCCTTCTCACCGTGTCCTCGCATAGTAGAGAAAGGCAACTCTCATGCTTCCTCCTTTTCTTTTAAAGGCACTAATCCCATCATGGGGACCCCACCCTCATGACCTCATCTAAACCTAATCATCCCCAAAGGCCTCACTTTCTAATACTATCATATTTGGGTTTAGGGCTACAACATATAAATTTTGGAGGGACACAAACATTCAGTCTGTAACAGGCACTGTGTCCACCATTTGATTTTCCTCTGTAGGGAGAGTGTGCCTCATCACTCATTCATTATTACTTGGGCTAAATTCACCTAATCTGTTCCAATCTGAAGGTAAAAAATCATGGGGAGAGGGAGATGCAGAATTTGCTATTCTAAGAGCAACCAGATGTAGAAAATTACAGATGCCACAGGCAGCACCCAACTGAAATGGAAAAAATACACCCACACGGATTTTTCCACCTTGACTCTAAGTCTAAAGACATGCACTTTTAACAAATATGCATTCATTAAATAAGCTCCCAGTTATTTTATGTCTTTATTACTTTTAGTCACTCTAAGATCTGACTATGAGCACAGAATATGAAAAATTTCTCCCTAGTGGCAGTCATGCAGCCATCCATAACTGAGTCAAATGCCCTTCATTGAAGAGTCAATTGAACTTGAGTCAACATGCAACCCAACTTTCCATTAAAATCCCTGAAGAGACACACATATACACACATACATACATACAAATATACACTCATACATGCACACAGTATACACGCATACACAAAAAGTATGCATGCACATACAAATACACACATACATGCACACATGCACACACATACACACATACACACAGGCAAAGAATAGGAAACTACATATAAGAGAACATCCTATGTGAATGGAAGAAATTTCCATGGCTGAATTGTCAATAGGGTCAGAGTGAGAAACAAAATCCTGGAATGGGCAAGAGCTACCTTCTAAACCAGAACAGTACAGAGATCAAAGAAAGCAAGAACATACTTTGACTAACCCATTAAAAAATCGAAGTAAAACAAAAATACAATATTATTTAAAACCACCAAATTTTTACAAAAGCTTATAAAACTGTAAACACAATGTTGAGAGTGTGCTGAAATGGGAATTTTCACACACGGTTGGTGGGAGTAGAAACTGTGTTGACCTTTCAAGGAAGCAATGTGGCAGTACATAATAAGAATCCTAAACATTTATACACACTAGTCCGGTGTTATCACTTGTACAAGTCTGAATTTTTTTAAAAAATCACAAATACAGGCTAAGATTTCTCCTATCATAATTCATCACATATTACTTATCATCAGGGAAAACCAGAAATATGGCTGAATGGCTGACAATAGGGAAGGACTAAACAAATGAAGGTGAAGGCATTGCTCCATCAGCTGGTGTTTTCCTAGGGAGTGTTCCCCATTCAGGCCTATCATTAATCACGCCTGCCCTACTGGGCAGACCCTGATCCAAATCAACTTCATGTCTCCTGCGCAGGGCTATGGTCAGTACAGCTAACCAAGATGGGGAGTGTATTTTCTGAATGTAAGATGAATTATGTAACCTGGAGCAAAATATTCAATGAGGAAATGAATAGAGGAAGGAACATGAGGATATAGAATATACTGAACTGGCCAATAAATCTTATTTATTTAGGATTTCTATTCTACTCTTATATTCTTCCCAAAAACTAAAAACACTTGATTTCTCTGAAAAATTAAACACACGAGAAAAGTATAACAATTAAAAATAAGAATGGGAAGGAGGAGGATAAAAGGGACAGAAAAATAGTTGCCACTGGACACCAGGGACCGATTAATTTTTACATTATAGTCGGGCACTGAATATAGTGCTGCGATTCCTGACGGCTTCAGCAGCAGACCAGGAAACACTTTGAGTAATAGAGTTGCTATTGTTTGATTAAACAGAAAAAAAATAGAATGGTTCCATTGAAGAGATTTATTATTATCAGGTACTGAAATAAAATAGTAATTTTTGTGCTTCTTTTGTATATGGCGTTATATAAGAAAGGCTGAGAACTGTCACGGGCAAAGCTCGCTCTAGCCTCCTCAGACAAAAGCACCCACACCTTCCACCTTCCAGTTGCCTTGAGTCTCCTCCACTAGATAGTAAGGCCTCAGAGGGCAGGAAGGGCCTTAGTTCAGTCCTATCTCTGTACCTTCTCATGTGCCGTCTGCGTCCTTCCTGGAAGCTTAGCTGAGGCAGGGGTGCCAGGCATTTACTAGGCACTTGATCAGTGGAAGTTTGCTCTAGGTTAAAATGGCATCTGTCTGCTGCCTCTGAGACAGTGTCTCTCTAATCTCCACTAGATGCCAGTGGAGAAACGAACAAAGACCAAAGCTCTAACACAGAGGCATGTCTA
>NW_011888909.1:3956308-3958933 GCF_000151845.1 Pteropus vampyrus
AACGTTGTCTGTACACCGAAAACAGAGAAACCACTCCATCCTTTACAAGGGATATGAAGGTGAGGGACTCTTTTGATAGACATTATGGCAGGGAAGGAAACAACTGGTTTCTCCCGCTGTTGCTATGCATGCCTAGAAATAAAACTCAGTGCACTGAAGGCAGACTCAGTTCTGCTGCTTCAAAAGAGCAGGATATTCTCAGCACTTTCCTTGAAATTGGACTTTCACAGACCTTCTGTGGTGCTGTGCAGGCCCCCACCCAATGAGCTCAGATTCTAATGTTTCCTTCTTATCTCAGGAAGTTTCCTTCACTGGGCAGTAGGATAAACCTCAGGCAGAGGCCACCTGCCTCGTGTCCCTGCTTCCTCCTGCCTGCCGCCTTCTGTTCTCCCTCAAACTGACTTTAGCCTAAGTGCCTATTTCCAATCACTGGGAAGGGGGTGGGGAATGATACCCCAAAAGGACAATTTTGAAATAAATGAGTAGTTGATTTCGGCTGTGTTTATCGATCTTCGTAAGGAACAGTGTAATGGGTCATTTTTGGTTTTCTGCGACAAAGACCAGCAGCTAGACAGGAAGATCATACAGCTCAGTCTCTGAAGGCAGATAATTCAGCATGTATTCTATTTTTAAGCCAAGCCCTCAGAGCTGCTTTGATGATTTTGGAGAATTTACACTGAAAGAGCATAAAATGTCACACCATCTTGTGTGTCCCCCACTTCCTTGTGCTCTTTGCTAGAAAATCCAACTCAGCTGCTTCTGAACTCTTAGCAAGCACCCACAATGTCTAAGGCATGCAATTTAAACTGTGCATATTTTCTGTTAGGCAAAAGGGTAGAGGGAAAGAAATAGCAGTGAGAAACTGTTCATAAAGCAGAACTTCTCTGAGCCACAATTTCTCATAAGCAAAATGAGGACATAACCTACCTCTCAGGGGTGACATTATGACATAAGGCACAGAAGTACCTGGAACAGAGTCTAGAATATGTCCTTTCGTTTCCCGCTTTGAGCCTCAGTTTCTTCACCTATAAAACTGCAAAGATGGGTCAGGAGGGAGACAGCTATACTAGGTGACCCAGCTTCAACCTTCTGCACTATTAGGATTCCCCCTCAGACATGTCATCCAAGGTCAAACTCCACCACCTAAGTGTTTTCAAGGCTCACACGGACAGGATGAAAGTTATCATCACCAACCTCATTGTCCATAAAAACAAGAGAGAGGGCAGAAAGTGTCTTGTACCATTATGAAGATGAGACTCAGGGCACCAAAACACTGGGGCAGCTTCCCCTAGGTGATACCGGGGCCCCAGGTTGAAGGTCTTTAGTGTGTCCTAGGATCCACCCAAGCCCTCTCCCAAGGGGCTTTGCACTCTATGACTCCTGGTCTCATTTCTACTGAGCCCCTCCAGCGTCAGATTCCAGGTTTCATAGCGAACCGGAACAGTTCAGAGTAGGCTTTAAAACACTGCAAACTGCAGTGAGTGCTAGTAGCACAACTTTGCCTTCCCTTGCTGTGAGGACTTTTGTCAATGCAGCAGCCTCATTGGGGTTAGGCTCACGTCGATGAGATGTCCATGGTCCTGGTGGCTGTTTTTCTCATCTAATTAGATGGGCCAATGAGGCCAAGAGTGTTTCTAGGGACTAGAAAGCTTTCCCTCCCACTACATTACTACTCTCTGTGCTTTATAATACACATAAGCAACTATTCCTGAACTTAGCGCATTATTTAATAATAACTTGTTGAAATGTCTGGCTTTCCACTGGACTGAGAGCTCCTCTAGGGATCTTTTTGGGGTGACAGATAAGTTCTTAAACTGGATAGTGGTGTTATAGGCACAACTCAGTCAATATATGACAAATAATTGAATCGTACACTTTAGATGTACGATTATAGATGAATTTTACAGTATGTAAATTATACCTCAAACTATTTTTAAAAACCCCACTATACATAGCCTTGGGCAGATTGCCTCTCTGGGCCTCAGTTTCTTCACCTGTAACTTAAGACAATAACTGATGTTATATAATACTTGTGAGGTTTAAATGAAGTTATGCATGCAAAGTACTTAGTACAGAGCAAGTACGCCACAAGTGTTGGTTGCAATTTTGATTGTTTTATGATTATTGTTGTTGTTGTTATTTGTCTTCCACAAAAGATACAATTGAGGAAAAGAAATAATGTGGAAAAAAGCTTAGGGGCTGTAATAGGCAAAAAAAAAAAAATGGGTCCCCAAAGATGTTCATATCCCAATCCCCAGAACCTGGGAATATGTTATCTTACATGGCAAAGGACTTAAGGTAGGAATCAGGAGATGGAGATATCATCCTGGATTATCTGAGTGGGCCCAGTGTAATCACAAAGGTTCCTAAAAGATGGACGAGGGAGGTAGGAGAGTCAGAGAGAGAGAAGGCTGAAAATTGCTGTGCTGACGGATTTAAAGAAGGAAGAAGGGACCATGAACCACAGAATACAGACAGCTCCAGAAACTGGAAAAGTCATGGAAACAGATTCTCTCCCAGCATCTCCAGAATACCTCCTGATACCTTGACTTTAGCCTAGTTAAAACTTTTTGAACTTCTGACCCTTGAGAACTGTAAGGTGATAATTTTGAATTATTTAAGCTC
>NW_011888909.1:3960008-3969363 GCF_000151845.1 Pteropus vampyrus
TTTGAGAGGACAGAGGGACATGGTGTTACCAAAGAGAAGAGACGTTTCCTTTAAGAGATGGAAGTGAAGAGAGGGGACATACTATAAAAAGGGAAACAGCAATATTTGCAGGAAAAAAGTAAAGTTCAGAAGAGCTTATCTTGGACAGCCTCAATCTTTTACTGAAAGTGGCGAGAGATTGTTATAACCTTAAAGAAAGCAAGGGGAAGCTGGGAGCTCTACTTTGGATATCAACAAGAGAAAAAAAAGAAACTTCCTGGACAGCTTGGCCAAGATGAGACCCTACCTAGGTGCCTCCAGCTAGCCATGTATCTCCCCCAAAGTCTAACATATCTGAACCCAATCCATCATGGTGATCTTGTCATAAATCCTAAACTGTTGCTTCCATTGTTACTTAAAGTCTGCTTGTCTCATCTTACCAATTTCTCAAGGACAGAGGTTATCTCTACTTTAAGCTTGCATGCACCCTGGATCCTGAATCTCAGTAGATGTCCAATAAGAGCTCAGTGATGGGTGGAAAGGAATGCAAAAGAATACATCAGAGTTTCCCAAAGTATTAGATAAAACTTGCTTTAAAGAAACACAATAGAATAAAACTTATAAAACAGACAAATTAGAGTGTGACCATGCCTTATAGAATTCCTTTAAATACTGAGCTCCCTTAGTACATTTTTAAGAGTTTACTTTACAGAAATCCATTTTGGAAGCAACTCCTAAATAATTATCTCCATGGTGTAAAAATTACTTAACAGCAGCACAGATAGACTTGCAAATGAAACCTTTCACAGGCCCACCAGAAAAAGCCCCACACACTGTGCTGTGCAGAAGGATGCTAAGCAGCCTTCATTGAGTAGACTCCAAAAGTGTTTGGAATGGCACGCTTCTAAACATGTGGGGAAGCTCTCCAGTTCCCCCTAACTCCACCACATCTTTCATCCTGTTGTCTCATGATATTAAATATGTCAGTAAAATATCTGCCTTGTTTCCCCCTCAGCCATACAATCTTGGAAGGTCAGGTTATAATCACCTCTCCTTTTAAACCTTGTCCACCCTCTGCCCCATTCTCACACACCTATAGTCGCACCACCTGCAAGCACCCAGAGTGGACAGTGTCCTGATTAAGGCCAAGCCCTGGAGTCCAAAAGATCTTATTTTGCATTCTGGCCCTACCTCTCAGTAACTGTAAAATCTCAGAAAAAATCACCTAATCTTTAAAAATGGTTAGTGGTTGTACCAACTTTGAAGGGTTGTTACGCACACAGTGCCTATCACATATAGCAAGGGTTCATTAAAATTCAGTATTTCTATTAATTGCTTAATGAATAATTGATTGGTTTATGGGGCCAAATAGGAAAATACGAAATGTCCAAAGTCAAAATACTCAAATAGCATTTAGATTTATTCATCTAGCTCATCTACTATCCATAATAACTAGCGAAGAAACCAACAAAAGGGGTGGTTTCTCCCCCAAGAAAATTCTACTGAGGACACACAATACAGACATTCAAATATTCTTAATAAACTAGGAAAGCAGTAAGAAAAACTTGCCCATAAAGATAGTAGCAAAGACACAATAAGAAACCAAGTCATGTTATTCACCTGTGTGCAGAGTTGCACAATTTTTTTCTTTTTGCATAATGGTGCATAACATTAGCCTCTCCCTAAAAATCAGATTATCCCTACAAGTGGATTATCTGAACCAAATGTCCCAGAGCTAGATGTGCTATGGTGGAGTGGGGGAGGGATTCGAGAAGAGGGTCTCAGGGTATGATTCATTTTTAATTTAAATGATATTACAAGTACTTGTGTGTACTGTCACATGGAAAAGACATAACAAATACCAGTTATTATTTCATATGCAGTGTTTATGGTCTGTGTCAAAGGGGCAGGTTTACTTCCTAAGATACCTCCCAGGACTTAGGATTCTGAATAGGATTCTGCACAATTTAGTTGATGTACAGAGGAGATGAAGTTTGACTAATTGGAGAATTCTTATTATGCTGATGAGAGGATATCAAATAGATTTGAGGCATCATAAAATGCAGTCTTGTGAACATTTTGCAAACATCTGCTAGTCTGAATCCTGCTGCCCTGTCCAGGAGCTGGAGCTGTGGCTCTTTATTCTGGATAAAAGAGATGAAGGGGAGTAGATGGGGCCAGAGTGGTAGCCTGAACCTGCTACTGAACAGAAGACTAGTGAGAGCAGCATACCAGGAGGGGCAGAGGTAGGAACTGAGATCATAGGGACCAGCACACAGAACAGGCTGAAGAACCTCCTGTAAGCAGCCAGGCATTTGAGGTGGGCTTTGTCAGGTGCTTGGGACTGATCCTTGGGTGGCTTGCTTCACTCAACAGACATCAGGACCTTAGCCGAAAACTCCATCTCCTAGAAGTTCACCAAAATGCCTGAAACAAAGACAGAAAGAAGAGGGACACTCCTCTAGACCCTCCACAAACCAGAGTTGCTTTGGCCACTCACATAGAACTCTATAAGAAAGGTGAGATTGCAGACCCCTGGGGAATGGGAACCATTCAACAATGAGTGCTAAAAAATGCTACTGCAAAAAAAAAAAAAAAAAAAGTTAGAGCCTCCACTGTCAGGGCCCTCCCTATTGAATATTGCAACAAATGCATAAAATAAAAGATTTTTGCTAGGATAATGTATGTGCATATCTAGCATCTTGAAGCAATCTGAGAACACTGGTAGCTTCCAGAATTTTTTTTAAAGGAAATTACCCACAAAAAGGAAGGAAGCCCTATGAAAGACAGGTGGGCTCACCAAATCTCCAGGTGAGAGCTGGTTGTTTGGGATGTGTGTCTGTTGGCCTAGGGAGACATTAAAATTGTTGCTCAGGAAGAATTTACTAGTTATCGGCACACATTAAAATTGAGTTTCGATGTCTCAACTTTTTTTCTTTGCCTTTTTAATTTCAACTAGAGCCTGCTCCACTGAGAGAAACAAATTTCTATGAGACCGAGTAACAAGGAGCATGAGCTGCTCCCATCTATTCCATAGGAATTCAGGGTATAAAGGGTGTAATAGCAAAACAGATTGTGATGAGACAGAAACTCACCACAGTCAGACACCCCACCATCACCAAACTGGACAAGGTTATGGAGCAAGAGTGAGGAAACACAGACCCCTGATCCACACTGACAGTTAGCAATCAAGTGTGGGTCTACACCAGCCTGTGCCTTCACTTCTTTATCTGTCAGGTCAGGTGGGTCACAGCATGATTTCTAAAGTGCCTCCTGGCAATTCCCATTCAAATACTCTGGGATGCTTTGCTGCCTCAGCTCCTGAGCACACTCCAAGTGCAGGGAGAATATTCTTGTATTTCGTTATATACCACATGTAGTAATCCTGCATAGCAGTAATATCAACATACAAAAAAAAATTTAGTACACCACTATATTTTATATAAAAGCAGAAAAATCTTTCTTAAGTCTCCAAGTATCATTTTTTTCCTAAGGTGTTAATTTTCTAAATCTCCAACATATGTGGGCTTTTGGGTCAGTTGGCTCAGCAGACCAACTGAATTCTACTGAAAAACCAAAAATGTGGCTTATCTGATGATTCAGCATGCCTAACCTCTGCCAGCTAGTTCTTAAATGTGCCCTCTACATAAGCAGGATTAGGGGCAGCCAGCGTGTACACTGAGAACACTACCACCCTTTGCATTAAAACCAACAGAACAACCCTCAAAGTGCCTCTCTCACCCAAAGTAGGCTAGCTTTAGAAATTGCAGACTAGAAGATGTAGGTTATGCAAATTTAAGTCAAGGGTGACAGGATTTGGTGGTTTTTCTTCCAAGTCTGAGCTCTGCCTGAGTCGCACCAGAGCACTGAAATCAAATTTCAAGTTTAAATATGAGTGATACTCTTACAACCAGCTGATTTTGTTGCATATGTAACTAAACAGTCTTGGAGAGTGTCCTTCTCTAAAGTTCTAACTAATGACATGAGACTGATGGCTTCGACAGACTCTTTAGTGAGTGGGGGTCACTTAGGGAAGCTTGGTAGGATCCATTACTGCTATCATTGCTCAAAACACTTGGAGAAATCTTCTTCAAAACGTCCTTCAAAGCCAGTGTCCAAGGAACACTAATCTACCTGGTTGCTGCATAATCACATAGGCAGTACTGCCAGCTTGATCAGTCAACTAGATCACATGATTTGACTCTAAGCAGCCATTAGCTGATGCTAAAACTATACTTGCTCTCCAAAGAGATTTGTCACCAGTGAATATATTCCTGAGGATGTCTCAAGGGCTTGTAGTCAGCTCCCCAAAAAAGAAGATCTAGTCATTCGTAGAACAAGGGCAGCTTCCTTGGAGTAAGAATGACAAATTTGTAGGGTCCTTCACTCCCACTGTACTGAACTATGTTTCAGAATGAGCTACGCACATGGAGTACCTTCTGCCTCCAAGCCTTTGTCTTTGCCATTCCCTCTGCTTGGGATGTCCCTTCCTTTTTGCCCATTTACACTGGACAGACACCTGGTCCTTTAAAACCCAACTTGGTCATCAGACCCTCCAGACCTTCCCTGAGTGCTCCCACTAGCCTCTCCTCTGGCTTTATACATACATCCTTCTACTGAAGGAACGAGGCTTCATAATCTGTTATCACGTATTGTCATGAGTGACTACAGTTGCCTCTCTCAATGGACTGAAATGGAGTTAGACTATTTTTTAACTCCTTCAACTTAGACCTAGCATTAACTACACTCTCTGGCACACAGTAGATTCTTAGTTAATATTTGCTGATTGGAATATTTTAGTTTAAGTGGGTTTGCTCAAGAATCACTCATATTACTTTATAGTCAGCCTTCCGTAATATATAGCAAACACTCATTCGACAGGCAGTTACTGGGCACCAGATTTGTGCCAGGCATGGGCCTATGCAAAGTGGTTGCAACTTTTTTTAGACTTGTCCATTGCAGTTTTTTGGTGCTTTTGTTTCGTTCTGTTTTTAATAATTTTAAAAAGTCAAAAAAGGTAAGAACACCATTCTGTTTTTCTCTCACATACATAAACAAGAGAGATTCCGATATATCTAGCACAACAAACTTTCATGTCTAAAATGACAGAGACTGTGACTCAGCCATGCTTTCTCCACAAATAAAGGCCTATCCTACCTGAAAAGCACAGGCCAGTATAATAAAAATTTATGAATTAAAATATTTTTCCTTTTTGTTTTTTAACTATTTTAACTATTTGCAGATAATTATAATTTTTTCACATTGTACAATTCAGTAAGTTTTTCAATTATAGTTTGCATACAATAATATATTAGTTTTAGTCATAAAGCATAGTAATTAGAGACCTATACAACTTAAGAAGTGGTCACCCCACTAAATCAAATACATCTCTTCCCCCTTACATATTTTTTACAACATTGTTGACTCTTTTCCTTATGCTACTCTTTTCCTTTATATCTCCATGACTATTTTGCATCTATCCATGTGTACTTCATAATCCCTTTTCCCTTTTTCACCATCCCCCCAACCCTCCCTCCTGTCTAGTAGCCCTCAAAATATTCTCCGTTAAGTTTGTTTCCATTTTTGTTGTTGTTTATTTTGTTCTTTAGATTCCACGTGTACGCAAAATCATGTGATATTTGTCTTTCTCTGACTTACTTCATTCAGCGTAATACTCTCTAGGTCCATCAAGGCAATATCTTTTTCCATCCCCTTCCTTTTAGTCTGTCTGTATCTTTTAATCTGAAGTGAGTCTCTTGTAGGCAGCTGTGTAGGAGTCTTGTTCTCTTATCCATTCAGCTTTCATATCTTTTGGTTGGAGCACTTATTTCTTTTCCATTTGAGGTACTTGTTGATACATAAGTAGTTATTACCATTCTCTATTCATGTTTTTGACACATATTTATTTCTTCTTAAAGAAGTACCTCTAACGATTCCTATAATACTGGCGTGGTTTAGATTAGTTCTTTTAGCTAATTTTTGTCTGGGAAGCTCTTTATCTGCCCTTTGACTCTAAATGAAAGCTTTGCTGAATAAAGTATTCTTGGTTGTAGATCTTGGGTTTTCAACACTTTGAATAATTTGTGCCAAGCCCTTTTGTCCTGCAAAGTTTCTTTGGAGAAATCAGCTGCCAGACTTATAGGAGCTCCCTTGTAGGTAACTAGTTGCTTTTCTCTTGCTGCTTTTAAGAGTCTCTTTTTGTATTTTTAACCTTTGGCATTTTAATTAGGATGTGTCTTGGTGTGGGCCTCTTTGGGTTAATTTTTGGGGGGACTCTGAGCTTCCTGGGGTTGTATGCCTATTTCCTTCACCAGGTTAGGCAAGTTTTCCATCATTATTTCTTCAAATATATATTCAACATCTTGTTCTTCCCCTATGACACAGGTATTATTACCTTTAATTATGTGCCATAGGCTCCTTTAAATTATTATTATATTCTTGGCTTCTTTTTTCTTGACATTCTGACTGGGTGTCCTTGGCTTCCCCCTCCTCTATATCAGTGCTTCAATCCTCTAATATACTCTTCATCTCGGATAATGTATTCTTCATTTACGACTGGTTCCCTTTTATAATTTGCATCTCCATTTTTGTATTTTTTACCTCTTCTCTAAGGTTCTCACTGAGTTCATCTACACTTCCCCTAAGTTCATTGAGGATCTTTATAATCAGTGTTTTGACCTCTGCATCTGTGAGATTGCTTGACTTCATTATTCCTGGATCTCTGTTCTGCTCTCTGATGTGGTTTCTGCTTCTCTGATTTCCCATTTTGGCTGCCTTTCTGTGTCTGTTTCTATGTACTAATCAAAAATCCTGTCTCCGATCTTATTAGCGTGGCTTTGTGTAGTAGATGTAGAGCAGCATAGTCCTGAGAGGGGTTCAGCTGCAGGCTATGTTTAGCCCCACCTTGTGGCCTGCCCTGGGACCACCTGTTAAGCAAGCAATCCACAGATGTTGTGCTTATAGTTGCCTCAAGAAGCCACACCAGAAACCGAGGTCAGTTGCCACCAGTGTGAGTCTTGGCACTGCTCAGCAAGAGGCATAGGACTCACCGAGGACACACTTGGATGTGGCTTGAGTAGGGCTTTGAGCGGGGGAGGCGGAGTTTCAGGAAATCGTCTGGAAGGAGTGACCTCTGTTATCCAGTCAGATGACATCTCAACTATTTTGGCAGAGACCACACACCTGGAGGTACGGGAAGGGGGCTCAACAGAGGAACAACGAATATCGCCAGCACTTCTGCCTGGGAGAAAGCCTTGTTTCTGGCCCTCACTCGGACAACTCGGTGTCCCCCTATAAGTCCCTGGTATCCGCAGAGCTGCCGACCAGGTGCTGGTGCTCAGAGCAAGCAGGTCCATCACTGTGGAAGTCCAGTTGTGGACACAGCCCCCTTAAGAGGCCTGTGCAGCTGCAGCTGCCATAGCCTTTGTCCCACTCAGCCACTCTGGACCAGGCAGCCTTGCATCTTCGCCCCCTCCTACCTTGTACTATTGCAGGTTAATATCTTATTTCTCTCTCTAGTTGTATAGCTTCTGTTCATCTAGATCCCCAGGTGACCCTGCTTGCTTTTGCTCCTTATTTCGGTCTCAACCTTGATTTGGCCACAAGAGGGAATGAATGAAGCTTCTTATCATCTATGCCATTTTTCCCAGTTCTCCATTTTAATCATTTTTAAGTGTACAGTTTAGTGGCATTAAGTACATTCACATTGTTGTGCAACCATCACCATCATCCGTCTCCACGGCTCTTTTATTATCTCAAACTGAAACTCAGTACCCATTAAACAATAACATCCCATTTTCCCTCCCCTCAGGCCCTGGTGACCACCATCTACTTCTGTCTCTACGAATTTGATGACTCTAGGTAACATGTAAGTAGAATCATACAGTTTTCGTGCTTAAAAAAAATCACATTGTGAATAGGTTTTGTTTGTCACCTTGAAAAGTCTGAATTTTAAACAGATTCTTGGACTGTTGGCTTACATCCATCAGCTTGTTCAACTTTAGCACCTGTCTCCTTCCAGGTAGCTCAAGAGTTTTCTCAGTAAAAACTTGGGCTTCTTCAGCATTTTTACTTTTCTAACAAAGACATAGGGCAGATAAATAGATTGACGAGCCTTTTCTATGTCATTTCCAAAGCTATCTGGAATCAATTTACTGACCACTTCTTGCAAGTCATTTGTCTGTACCTCTTGGGTCATGAGTTCCATCATCTTCTTCCAGATTTGGCAGACCTGTTGATGTTGAGCATAAGAGATC
Source organism: Pteropus vampyrus (assembly GCF_000151845.1). Classification (NCBI taxonomy): domain Eukaryota; kingdom Metazoa; phylum Chordata; class Mammalia; order Chiroptera; family Pteropodidae; genus Pteropus; species Pteropus vampyrus. The sequence goes on from NW_011888909.1 coordinate 3,968,243, forward strand.
TGCCAAATCTAATTGTCATGTTCTTTAGTAAAAACCAACACAGAATAGACAAAGCAAATAACCATCAGTAGTCTTAACATCAACATGAGCTTCAATCGTGGTCTGCCATTTTTTGACCATGGAGCACATTTTGTCACAGTAAGATCCATGCCATGGAAATTAGTCAGGTAGTTTTTTCCCCGAACATCCTCAGTAATCAGCTTGAATTTTCTAAATGCAACTTCATCATTCTGAAGATCAGCTAGGCATACTTCAAAAACACAACCCTTAAGACCATCAGATGTGATTTTAGTTCCTTGAGTTCTCGTGACTAGTGTTTTTCCAATATTTCTTATATTGAACATAGCTGCTGTTTTCACATCATACCAATCTTTCTTAGAAAATGGTCAGCCACTTTCTTCTTGGCTCCTTTTTGCTACCTTTCATAAGGCGCTTGTTCTTGCTGACCACTGTGGTGCTGCTCAGAGAGCCAAAAGGGTAGAAGTACAAGTCCAGTATTTGTGCTTTTATGAGTGGCTTATTTCACTTAGTATAATATCTTCAAGATTTATCCATGTTGTAGCATGTGTCAGCACTTTCTTTCTTTTTAAGGCTGAATGATATAGCGCATTTTGTTTATCTATTCATGAGTTGATGGACATTTGAGTTGTTTCCACCTTTTGTCTATTGTGAAAAATGCTGCCATGAACACAGGTGTACAAACATCCATTTGAGTCTCTGCTTTCAGTTCTTTTGGGTTTATACCTAGAAGTGGAATGCTGGATCATGTGGTAATTATATGTTTGAGTTCAAAATCTTAAATGTATTTTTAACCTTTCAGAGTAAGAGGGACAAATTCATAATTTTTTACACACTGTTGAAAATAAAATCCACTCTAGTGGTGAATTTGAAAATATCAGGTTTCACTTATTCATAAACAATTCAAATAAATTAAATGATAATGTAGTCAGAGATTTCTAGAAATGTTGGACAAATACATTTGAAATTTAAAAACTAATTGCCTCTCCATTATTACCAGTAAAATGATACAAAGTTTAGCAAGGACATTTGAAATCCATAGATATTTCCAAAACCCAATTTTATTCAACTGTTTGAACCTAACCAGTAATCTAGATAAAGAG
>NW_011888909.1:3970258-3972258 GCF_000151845.1 Pteropus vampyrus
TTATTTCAATTTAAAGCAATTCAACAAGTCCCTACAATGTGTGAGGCTCTGTTGTAAACACTACAAGGAATTCAAAATAAAAAATGTGTTCCTGCCCTCTAGGATATAATCTAGTAGAGAAACTAAGACATAAAAAGAAAAAAAACAGCTCTACAATCTGTTGTTGTGATATAAGTGAGAAATGAGCCAACTCAGAGCACAGAGAATGAATTCCGTCTAGCTCGGGGACAGATTTTAGAGGTTTTATAGAAGAGGTGGCAATTGAAAGAGATGGGGGTGGGGTATGATCCCCGTAGATAAAGAATGGGCAGAAAGGGCTGCCCAGAGAAATCATATTTATCTAGCAATAACTTGTATAAACTAGCACTTACTTTGAAGAGAGAGAAAACTCAAATTCCAATTAATTAAATTACACTAAACCATCTGACTCTGCTTTTCACTCCAACCCCAACTCCCTATTGCTTTATCCTTGTCATGGGGTAGAACAATGGCAGCCTCCTGCTTCTCACACAAGAGAAATAAAACATGACATAGTTCTGCCTCATCACCTCTCCCCATCCCAAAACAGATCTGCCACAAGTTGTCTTGGAGGAAAGTGCTTGAATGAGGTGAGGCAGACAAACCAATTCTCTCCAGAGGATCTGTGGGGGCTGTTTTCTTCACAACTCCAATCTGTTCCAGTCCTGCATTCCCTGTCAGACAGCCCAGTCAATCATGGAAGGTACAATCATCATCATCATGACCACCAGTTACTGGGCACAGGCTATATCCCACAACCCTACTCAACCCATTTTGAAGTTGAGTAAACCAAGACTGGAAAGCTGAAGTAACTTGCCAGACACTGCACAGTCAGCAAGAGGCAAAGCCGGGATCCTCACCCAGGTCTACACAAATCCACAGCCTAGGTCTTTGCTATGTCAGCACCTCACAAAACTCAAAAGCTCAATTCTTCCCTCAACAAAAAGTATGCACAGGCATTCTACAAATCACCATCTCTACCTTTTTTTTCCCTGTATCACCAGCAACAAACTGCAAAAAAAATGCAACTGCCCACACTCTCCCAGTCCTCGTAGCAATGTTCATATCATTATGCCACCTCCACATTTTTTAATTGAAAGATTGTCACTATAAAATACCACTCAGACATAAGATGTACCTAAACTCTCCTCATGCCTTTCCTCTCCACAGGTCCCTCCCCTTCCCCTAACCCCAGTTTCCTGTTATCTGACAAAAGTAATTCCAGATATCTTATTAAGGGTCCGCTCTTGTTGGGTCTTGGGATAAAGTAAGCGATTCCTTATATAAAGGGACCTCTGGATCATAGAAGCCTCCCTCCCTCTCTCAGACATACTGAAGTCCCTATCTTTGGCAGAAGACATAAGCTCTCATTTCACACTTAGGAACTGGCCTTAAAATGCTGACCCCATTGAGAGGGGTGAGGTCCTGGAAACCTCTCTGAACTGACTCCAAATGTGGAGACTTGGGATCTGGGAACAACTAATGAATTGTGTGGCATGGCAGAGTCATGTCCCTTAGCGATTGCTGCCCACAATGAACACAGAAGAGTCGGCCTCAGTGCTCTCAACATCATTTCCCAGGCTAACAGCCAGTGAGTCTGCAATTCCACGGACATGAAATGCATGAATTCATACAAATTGTACATTACTATTATCATATTCTCTTCCGAGAGCATGTTTTGATATGATAGTAATGAAAAAAAAGGATATTAAATGCCTGTAAGTGACAAGAAAAAAAAAGACAGAGAATAAGTATGTGGTCTTTTAGCCTCCTTATTGTTCTGTTCAGGACTATCTGATTCCCTCTTTCTATTGTCAGGCCAACTGTCCCCATTCACCAAAAAAAGTCTATATAACCATAGACAGCCCAATGTACTCCCCATAGCTATGTTCCTCCACTTCCTCACCCCAATGCAGACCATCAGGGCTGAGGCTACATGGTGTTTCATGAACATATAAGCAAGAATCAGGAATCCTGGAGCT
>NW_011888909.1:3972308-3974535 GCF_000151845.1 Pteropus vampyrus
ATTCCTTATATAAAGGGACCTCTGGATCATAGAAGCCTCCCTCCCTCTCTCAGACATACTGAAGTCCCTATCTTTGGCAGAAGACATAAGCTCTCATTTCACACTTAGGAACTGGCCTTAAAATGCTGACCCCATTGAGAGGGGTGAGGTCCTGGAAACCTCTCTGAACTGACTCCAAATGTGGAGACTTGGGATCTGGGAACAACTAATGAATTGTGTGGCATGGCAGAGTCATGTCCCTTAGCTATTGCTGCCCACAATGAACACAGAAGAGTCGGCCTCAGTGCTCTCAACATCATTTCCCAGGCTAACAGCCAGTGAGTCTGCAATTCCACGGACATGAAATGCATGAATTCATACAAATTGTACATTACTATTATCATATTCTCTTCCGAGAGCATGTTTTGATATGATAGTAATGAAAAAAAAGGATATTAAATGCCTGTAAGTGACAAGAAAAAAAAAGACAGAGAATAAGTATGTGGTCTTTTAGCCTCCTTATTGTTCTGTTCAGGACTATCTGATTCCCTCTTTCCATTGTCAGGCCAACTGTCCCCATTCACCAAAAAAAGTCTATATAACCATAGACAGCCCAATGTACTCCCCATAGCTATGTTCCTCCACTTCCTCACCCCAATGCAGACCATCAGGGCTGAGGCTACATGGTGTTTCATGAACATATAAGCAAGAATCAGGAATCCTGGAGCTGCCAGAGGTTTCAACTGACCATTTTCTTATGAAAGACAAATTACGATTCGCATGCCTCTTTTACAGATGTAGCAATTAAGTGCTTCAGTAGATACCTGTATCAGTTTCCTATTGCTGCTATACCAAATTACCACAAACTAGTGGGCTTAAAAAACCACGAAGTTATTCTCATAGATCTGGAGGTCAGAAGACTTGAAGTCAAGGTGTAGAGAGGGCTGAATTCCTTCTGAAACCTCTAGGGCAGTATCTTTTCTCACTTTTGCTGGCATCTAGAGGCCACCTGCATTCCTTGGTTTGTGGTCCCTTTCTCCATTTTCAAAGCCAGTAGCATAGCATCTTCCATTCCTTCTCTCTCGCTTCCATCCTCACATCATTACTAACTCTGACTCTCATGCCTCCCTCTAATAAGGATCCTTATGATTACATTGTTTCCACCCATATAATCCAGGCTAATCTCCTCATCTCAAGATCCCTAATGCAATCACATCTGCAATGTACTTTTTGGCATGTAAAGTAATCTGTTCACAAGTGCCAAGAATTGGAACATGGACATATTTGGGAGAAGTTCCTTGGGAGGACATTACTCAGCCTACTGCAACACCCATTAAATTTCTATCTGAATTTTCTTTTCAAAAATATAATCACAATAACATTTTGAGAATCAGGATAGTCTAGAATAGATGACATTTTTGCTGTCAAGGGAAAACATTCTTTTCAAAATAATTTTTTAAATTTTGAGATGTTCCAAGATATACTAGAAAGGCAAAAACTAAATTTTTAAATCAAGAAGAGAAAGCTAGGCAAAAAAAAATGAAAAACCATATATAAGAATTTGTGGATCATAGATTCCTTCATTAAAGAAATATTGAAAAACCTCACGACTTATGTTCAAAAGCAACTAAAAATCCTTTAGTTCCAACTGACCCGATTAGACGTGGACATATAGAGTCATCACTCTGCCCAGTGTCTCCTCTTGTGTGGGAATAGGAGTCTGAACAATCGCTGCCTGGTTCAGGGTCCCTGCTGCTGAAAATCCAATAAACTCTCCATCCCTGCAAAATCAGCTGCAAGCTGTAGGGGCACCATCTTCCTGTGCAAAGCACCAGACACCTGCCCATGCACATCCCATGAAACCATCGTTCCAGCACTGTGGCAAGGCCACCCAAGCATTTCCACCTCCTTTGTCAGATCAAGAATTTAGAGCTCAAAGAAGTCAAGAACCTTGCCCAAGGTTACATTCTTTATTACTGGCAGAGAAAGAACTATTCTAGAAGGTACATTTTTCCTTCCAATAGCCATCAGATCCAACCACAAGATCTTCAACAATAAAATAAATCTTCCATGAATAAACCTTGCTGATCCTGCTAAGATCTTTCCTTTAGCTTAAACAGACTCTTTTCCACAACTCCCTACAGCCTTCCTATCACCCTCCAGCTCCTTTCCACTCTATCTCCCTAAACTCAACTAAACAGTTTTATCTGGATGTACTCAGTTTTCTTCTCCCTTACTCATTGATTCC
>NW_011888909.1:3974585-3985293 GCF_000151845.1 Pteropus vampyrus
AAAAAAAAATGAAAAACCATATATAAGAATTTGTGGATCATAGATTCCTTCATTAAAGAAATATTGAAAAACCTCACGACTTATGTTCAAAAGCAACTAAAAATCCTTTAGTTCCAACTGACCCGATTAGACGTGGACATATAGAGTCATCACTCTGCCCAGTGTCTCCTCTTGTGTGGGAATAGGAGTCTGAACAATCGCTGCCTGGTTCAGGGTCCCTGCTGCTGAAAATCCAATAAACTCTCCATCCCTGCAAAATCAGCTGCAAGCTGTAGGGGCACCATCTTCCTGTGCAAAGCACCAGACACCTGCCCATGCACATCCCATGAAACCATCGTTCCAGCACTGTGGCAAGGCCACCCAAGCATTTCCACCTCCTTTGTCAGATCAAGAATTTAGAGCTCAAAGAAGTCAAGAACCTTGCCCAAAGTTACATTCTTTATTACTGGCAGAGAAAGAACTATTCTAGAAGGTACATTTTTCCTTCCAATAGCCATCAGATCCAACCACAAGATCTTCAACAATAAAATAAATCTTCCATGAATAAACCTTGCTGATCCTGCTAAGATCTTTCCTTTAGCTTAAACAGACTCTTTTCCACAACTCCCTACAGCCTTCCTATCACCCTCCAGCTCCTTTCCACTCTATCTCCCTAAACTCAACTAAACAGTTTTATCTGGATGTACTCAGTTTTCTTCTCCCTTACTCATTGATTCCTCCCCTTAAAAATGATTGTATCATCTAAATACAATGATTATGAGAGGCTAAACTATTAGAGGTTAAAACTGAGGGCTCAGGAGTCAGCCTGGATCTGTGACTGGCTTCATATCATTAGCTGTGTGACCTTGAGGCAGTTACTTAACCTCTTTTGTGCCTTCATGTTCCCAGCTGCAAATGAGAAACATCACAGCAGGGGCCTCATAGAGCAATCAGAACTGAATGAGAGTGATGCAGAGTACACAGTAGGCCTCCTGAGCCTGCACTGTCAACTACTCACACATCAAATGGGGTCAACCTGAGGATGTCCTTTCCTTCCTCTCTGATGACAGGGCCTTACTTCCCTTAAGCCCTTGTTGGTCCCCTCAAAGGTCCCCCTGCTCTAGCACACTCAGTCATAGGGACAAGACCAACACTCCTGGAGCTTGGCCTACATCACTTCCAAGCTCAGCTCCTCTGATTGCCTGCCCACTAAAGTCCCATATCTCGGCCTGGCCTCCTTGGCCCCACTGCATGCCTAACCAATCTTTCAATCCTGCTTTCTGTTGTGTCCACCTCTCACCTTCCACACTAGTCAAGCCAAACAGCCTCCAAGGCCTAGCGAACACCAAACTTCCACATCCCTGGAATTTTGCAGTCTGCCCTTTCTGTCATAGGTCTCAATGTATCCCATCATTTAAGGCCTAGCTCAAGTGCCTACTTCTGCTAGAAGCCTTCTCTGACCAATCACACCATCCCCACTCCAGGACATTGTTGCTTCTTCCTCTGAAATCCTATAGTTTATTTTATGTCATTTTTTTTTTTTTTGGCATTTAATGGACTGAATTAATATGGATTAATTGTGATGACGGAGATTTTCTATATATGGACTGTATCAGTGTCAATATCCTTATTGTGATAATGTCTATAGGCTTATAAGATGTTACCAATGGGGGAAACTAGGTAAAGTGTAGGGGGGACATTTCTATTTTATTTCTTACAATTGCATGTAACTCTCAATGATCTCACAATAAGAAGTTTAAGTTTAAAAACTAATATGAATTTATAATTTATTCAGCCACATACCTTTGCCACACACCACACAAGACATTTTGTCTATATAAGCCCCAGTCCTTTTCTGATCTCCAGTCATGGTTACCCAATGGCCTATTCAGAATCTCCACCTGGATAACTAATAAGCATCTCAGAGTTAACACATCCAATACTGAACTCCTGTGCTCCCTACCTCCAACCCTCCACTATCCCCACAATGAATCTCCTCTCCATTTTCTTAGTTGATCAGGCCAAAAGTGTTGAGGTCATCCCTGACTTCTCTTTCTCCTATATTCCACACCCACCCCACCAGCAAATCTTGATCAATCTACCTGCAAAATAGCTCCAGAATCCGACCACTTCTGCCCACCTCCACAGCCACCACTCTGGTTTCTGGCCACCATCATATGTCATCTAGATTAATATCACAGCCTCCTCCGACCCAACACTCGTAATCCTCTTTTGCTGTTTCTTTTATAATTCATCATCATATAATACACTTTGTTTCCTGCCACAAGAACAGAAGTTCCATGAGGGCAGGGAATTCTCCTGTTTGGTTTACTGCTGGATCAGTACCTGAAACATTACAGGAATTCAATAAATATTTGCTGAATGCATGAACAAATGAATGAATGCTATTATGCCTTTGATATTAAAAAAAAAAAAAAACTCTGAGGTCAACATTACTGTCTCCTTTTTTTGGCAAGTTGGGAAAACAAAGTTCAGAGAAGGTCACTGGGCTCTACAGAGCTTGAAGACCAGAGGTCCCCTATGCTGAAAGTCACATCCCATCTACCCTTCTCTACCTGGAATTAGTTTTCTGGATGGGCCCTTAAAAGTAGGATCCATGTCTGATGGATCATTTTGACTTTCAGCATCTGGACACAGTGTTTGTATATTGCAGGATGCAATGAATACTTGCAGAATGAATACAACGTTTTATCTATTTATTAAAATGTAACTAACAACTTTAGTTACTTTAGTAATTAACAACTTTAGTTACTTTAATTATTATTTCTCATGTATGTATTAGTTCTATGTAACTGGTACCTTAGTTCATATAACTTTCTTCTGTGACGCAAGCTGTGACTCAAGCTGTGACTCCAAGATAACGATCCCTATTTTACTGAGAGACAAACTGATGCTCAGTTTCTGCTCCTCTCTGAGGCTCTGCCCACTGTGCTCCACTACCCAACAGCAAACTAGAGTAACCAATGCCCAGAATACACAGGAAGCTTCTCAGCTTCCTCAGTAATATGCTGTCTTTCTTGCCCAATGCACTGCAGAATCTCACTATGAGGTGTTTCTTATTGGGTTTCCTTAGCCTGGCAAGTGACAATTTTATAGCTGCATTCTCTACAAATACCCTTGTTTTATGGGTCTTTTCCTTAGAATTTGCTCAGGACCGGATCAGATTTGGAAAGAATGCAAAGATGGTTGTGAGAGTGTACTTGATTTGTCTCTGCCTGGTAATTTATTAAGGCCATGAAGGTACAACATGATGTATGGATCCCTATCTTGGGTCTATTGTCTGCCATCCCCCCTCACCAGCCTCCTGAATGACCTGTAGCCAGCTGAAGCACACACACACACTTAGTCACTTTCTCTATGAAGACAAATGTGTTTTGCCATGAGTAGGCAATGCATTAGAACAAAAAACATATTGTAATCAAAAATTATCATCAAAGGCACAGAAGAAAACACTTCCCTTCTTCCCTTCTATGGGTTTCTTTTGCGGGGAAGCGGGGGGTGGGGGGCGGGCAGTGTCTGTCCTGAGCTCATAGTGGTTAATGTGCCACAAGTCAACCGAAGCCATTAGCACCAACCTTGATGTCTTATCTTGCTTAAATAAATATCCTTTAAAGAGAGATACACTAAACAGATGGGTAAATTTCAAGATTTAACATCTTATAGGGACATCAGTAGTGCCATATTACATGGTAGGCTTCATTGCCTTCATACTTCAAGAAAGACATTCCATCTTGAATAATTCTTGCCTTAATCATTGGAAAACCTGGCCCTGGTCATACCTAGAAGATAAGAAAATACACACTAGGCCTATAAACCTTTAAACACCTTCCTCTCCAGTACTCCTACCCATGCAACGTCTCTCCTACAGAAAAACCAACATGTTTATGAAGTTCAAAAACAGGCGAGGTGAAAACAAGAGTGGAATAAGGGAGGGCAGCAACTCTATGGGGTGATAATGGTGATGACGGAGCAAAAGGAGGAGGAAGAGGAGAATGACAATGAAATAGCCTATTATATGTACTTGGCACAAAGTAAGTATTCAGTAAATGTGCGTCCCTCTCCCCTGATATCCCCCCGCATGCCCAGCCCCAAAATATCAGCAGAATGTTGTTGAATTATAAGTTCAAACAACCATGATGGCATTTCAGGGGTGGAGGATACCTGTGGTCTGAGGAGATCCAGAGGTTCTATGTAGAAGGCTCGGCACCCCTGTCCCCCCTGCCCCCCGCCCCCCCCAACACACACACAACTGAAAAAGATAAAAGAATGATCAACCTCCAGATTCACAAATAAAACTTAATTTTGTTTTTCACTTTAAAATGAAATGGATGTTTCACACTTTCCAGTTTAGTTCAATCAACTCCTTTTTAATTGGCCAGACAGGAGAAAAAACTCAGCATCTTCCCTTCCCCCTGGCCTGCCAAGCAGTAATACGAACACAGAGCACTCTGCCATGTGCCATGTACTATGCTACATGTTTTTCCTATGAGGTGGGTACTATATTACCCCATTTTATAGGTGAGAACATTGAGATGTGTGAGTGTTTAAAACCTACCCTAGGGTACAGAGATGAAAATAACAGATCCAGGATTTGAACCATATTCACTCTAACTCCAGAATCCCCAGAATTCACCATTACAGGCAAGAAGTCCAGCTCTTTATCCTTAGCCTGGTGATTGCCTGGGGCAGTCCTAATTATAGGCAGGCAACCTTTGAATTAACAGTCTCTTTGTAGGTCCATTTAGCACAGAAAACTACAGTGTATTTTTATGATACTCTAAAAAAAGAGGTTTGCATGGCCCAGAGCCAGAATGAACTTTAAAAATCTAACACAGCTAATGAGTTTACACAATTTTCTGACTTTAACAGTCTAAAAGAGAGGGGTCCTATCAATCAACAAAACAAATTAAATTAGCACAAATATGTGATCTATTTTTTAATGCAGAGTTCTTCCTTCTGAAGGAGGATTTTGGCTTTTGAGAATATGAAGAATAATGAGGGGACTATACATGGTACATAAAGCACAGTTAAAAGATAAAAAGAAGCTTAGCTGGAGAAGTGGCGCCTCCCAAACTCCTATGATCAGCAACCATGTGAGATCAAAGGAATGAAGGCTGGCTGGGCCTTGGGGCTGGGTCCTCGGTCCTCTTTCTTTTAGACATCACTTCAGTATAATGAAGATTCCAAAATCTTATCGCCTGGCTAAATACTATGAGTCACAAAATTCAATATCCAAGGGCCCACTAGCCATTAGGATGACCTTCGGTTCTCATCATCTTCTTCCTTCCTTGTTCAAACTCCTGTGTCCCTGGTCTCAGTGACTGGCACCACCTGCACCTAACTAGTTAGGTGGCCATGCATCTGACTCCTCTTTCTCCTCACCCAGCCTACATCCACACATCAAGACCTGCTACGGTGGGGATGGTATAATATGGCAATTAGCAAATGGCATGAACTTAGTGTTAGAGAAAGCTGACCATGAATCTCAGTCCATCAATTATTAGTTGTTTTACTTTGGGCAAGTAACATCATCACTTTCATACTAATTTCCCTCATCTATGTAATGAGGACAACAATGCCTCCCAGAGTGAATGTAAGCATTACATTAGGTAACGAGGCCAAGTGTCCACATTTTTAACTTTCCAAGTCTACTTCTCTGTCAGTTTAGGTCATTTGCTAAGGTTAGACTCTCACCATTTCTCCCTGACTATGAGAATGAGCTCCTGGTGGTGCCTCAGCCTCCAGACCCACTCCATTTAAATCCATTCTCCACATTATAGTCAATGCAGTCTTTGTAAAGACAAATAGGACCTAACTAGTATGCACCAATATACCTAGTCCAATCATCCCAGAGAAAGCTAAACAAAACAAATATTTTATGTAGTGATGAGTATAAGAAAGGTCCAGTTCACAAGGTGTAGATTAGCAATTGCTATTACCCTTTCCTTGAACTGCTTTAAGAATATGACAAAAGTTGTATATCTTCACCCCAGAAAAAAAAGCACTACTCATAAACACACGAAATATTTAGAAACTCCAGAAAAAACACAGACATCAGATTTGAAGCCCCTGACTTAACACATTCTTTGCCTCAGCTTTCAGAAACTTCATAAATCTTTAGAAGCCTGTCTTCCAGGTTAACTAACCTCAGTCACTGGGGATTCAAAATTTGATGCCATGCATTTCTTCATTTGCATATTCAGAATTCTCAAAATCTGGCAAGAGAATTTAGCAAAAACCTCAAGGCATTTTCTCCAAAAACAGATGGCCCCTCTGAAGGGTACTTAAAGACAGTAGCATAGAAAATGGCAGAATAGGTAAAGGCTGTACTGGCTTCCTCTCATGACCACATCAAAATTACAACTAAATTGCAAAACAACCATCATTGAGAACTGCCTGCATTGTAGCTGAACAGACGTCCTATAAATAAGAACATACAGAAGAAGACACATTGAGACTTGTAGGAGGGGTGGAAACTCAAAATGGGAAGGTCCCACACCTATGTTTGGAAGTTAAAAATTGAAAGGGATATCTCAGCTGTGGGGGTCCCCATAGAGGAGCAAGGAGTCCCAGCCTGGATCATCAGTGCTGGGGAAAAAAGTCTCATAATTTCTGGCTGTAAAAACCAACAGAGATTGTGGCTCAGTGAGACAGAGGGTTGTAGGTGTCCAAGGTTTCCTCTTAAAGGGCCCAAGCATGAACTTACTAGCTGTCAGACTCACTCACTCTCAGCTCCAGTGCTGGGGCAGCAGCTCAAAGGGTGCCAAGGATACGCAGGAACCGTATCGTCTGGCTTCGAGGCAAAGGCTGGAGAAGCAGCTTTCTCCCAGACAGAAGTGTTAGCAGAGAGCATTGTTCTTTTGTTGAGCCCTCCCCGACTCCAGCATGCAGACTTAAGCAGTTGCCATATCTGAGTCTCCATCAACCTGGCTAACATTGGTCACTCTGCCCTGGTGATCCCCTGAGGCCCCATCTAGCCTGACTTGCAGGCCCACTCAAAAAGCTTTCAGTGGCTTTCCCATACAAATGGCCTATTTTGGCTCATGCTGCAGACTTTCCTAAAATCTCTCAGAAGTTCATGAAACTCAAACAGCATCTGGCCTCGTCATGCCCTATACCTCTTGTTAAGCAGCCCCAAGCCAGGCATTAGTGGCAGCCACTCTCAGTACACAGCTTAGCCTCTCCCAGGCACCTCCAAGCCCAGCACAGGTGGAAGATATCTTCATATCACTTTGAGGCCCCTGCCAGGAGGCCTCAAGGCCAGCATGCCCAGTGGCCTCTTTGGATGGAGCCATAGCACCACCCAGCCTCTTCCAAAAATGATATTCCCAAAAGGCAGACTGGGCAGGAACAGAGCCCAACTAAAGCTAACCCTGCTCTGTAGGGTCAGCCTTCGCACAACAGCTCCTCCACTGTAGTCATTGGCCAGCCCTCACAATCAATCAGCCTGAGGGTCAATCCTTTCCATGGATGTGCAAACAACAAGCAAGATTCAAGTACAACAAGAAGGCACACACAACCTATGAAAGGGACACACCTGGAGCACCCAGTTCAGGTGACTAGGGAGACTGCCCCAATGAGCTCCACAAGGCACTCACTACATAAGGCCACTCTACTAAAACCAGGAGACATAACAGCCCTACTCAATACATAAAAACAGACACAGGGAGGCAGCTAAACTGTGGAGACAAACATGTCCCAAATGAAAGAAGAAAACAAAGCTTCAGAAAAATAACCAATCAAAATGAAGACAAGCAATCTACCAGATGCAGGACTCAGAACACTCATTATAAGGCTGCTCGATGATCTCAGTGAGAATTTCAACAAAGAGAGAAAACAGAAAAATGTAGATAGTAAACATAAAAAAAACAGTCAGAAATAAATACAGTAACTGAAATAAAAAATACATTAGAGGGAATCCACAATAGATTAAATCGAGAAGAGGATCAAATCAGTGATTTGGCAAAGAAGGCAGTAGAAAATACCTAATAAGAACAGAAAAAAAAGAATCCAAAAATATGAGGATCGTTTAATATGCCTATGGGACAACATCAAGCATACCAACATTCATATCATAGGGACACCAGAAGGAGAAGAAAGAGAGCAAGGAATTGAAAACCTATTTCAAGAAATGATGACAAAAAGCTTCCCTAACCAGGCGAAGGAAATATATACAAGCCCAGGAAGCACAGAGAGTTCCAAACAAGGTGAACCCAAAGAGGCCCACAGGAGACATATCATAATTAAAACGCCAAAGATTAAACACAAAGAGAGAATCTTAAAGCAGCAAGAGAAAAGCAGTCAGTTACCTACACGAGAGCTCCCATAAGACTGTCAGCTGATTTCTCAACAGAAACTTTGCAGGCCAGAAGGGACTGGCATGAAATATTCAAAGTGATAAAAAAGCAAGGACCTACAACCAAGAATACTCTACCCAGCAAGACTATCATTTGAAATTGAAGGTGAGATAAAGTGCTTCCTAGAGAAAAAAAAAAAAAGCTAAAGAAATTCACCTCCATCACACCAGTGTTACAAGAAATGTTGAAGGGATTTCTTTAAGAAGAAGGGGAAATATATATATATACACGCCAAAAATTAATAAAATGGCAATAACTATGTATCTATCAAAAAATCACTTTAAATGTAAATGGATTAAATGCTCCAACAAAAGACATAGGGTAGGCAAATGGATAAGAAAGCAAGACTCACATATATGCTGTCTACAAGAGAACCACATCAGATTGAAAGACACACGGAAAGTAAAGGAATATAAAATATTTCATGCAAAGACAAATGGGGAAAAAAGTTGTGGTACCAATACTTACATCAGACAAAATTGACTTTAAAATAAAGACTATAATAAGAGACAAAGAAGGACATTACGTAATGATAAAGAGATCAATACAACAAGAGGATATAACCCTAGTAAATATTTACGAAATCAACATAGCAGCATCTAAATATATAAAGCAAATATTGATGGACATAAAGGGAGAGATCAACAGTAATACCGTTATAGTAAGGAACTTTAACACCCCATTGACACCAATGGACAGATCTTCCAGATAGAAAATCAAGAAGGAAACAGCGGCCTTAAATGATACACTAGACCAGAGAGATTTAATTGATATTTTTAGAGCATTCTACCCCAAAGCAGCAAAATATACATTATTCTCAAGCGCATGTGGAACATATTCCAGGATACACTACATGTTAGGCCACAGAATAAGTCTCAGTAAATTTTTTAAAAATTGAAAACATATCAAACATCTTTGTGCCAAGTACATATACAAAACTAGCAATCGATTACAAGAAAAAATCTGAAAAATACACAAACACCTGAAGGCTAAAAAACATACTACTAAACAATGAATAGGTTAAAAATGAGATCAAGAAGGAAATCAAAAGATGCCTTGAGAAAAATGAAAATAAAAACACAACGAGTCAGTGAAAGCAGTCCTACGATGAAAATTCATAGCATTACAGGCCTACCTTAAGAAACAAAAAAAATATCAAACAACCAAACAATCTAAACTTACAGTAAAAGGCTAGAAAAAAAAAAAACAGTAAACAAATCCCAAAGTGAGTAGGAGAAAGGAAATAATAAAAATCAGAGGGGAAATAAATGGAGTCTAATAAAATACAAAAGATCAATGAAATCAAGACCTGATTCTTTGAAAAGATTAAGAAAATGATAAACCTTTAACCAGACTAATCAAGAAAAAAAGAGAGAGGACTCAAATAAATAAAATCAGAAATGAAACAGAAGTGACAATTGACTCCACAGAAATACAATTATAAGAGAATACCAAGAGCAATTGTATGGCAACAAATTGCACAATCTGGAAGAAATGGATACATTCCTAGAAACATACAATCTTGCAAGACTGAGTCAAGAAAAAAAAAATAAAAAATCTGAATAGATTGAGAACTAGTAATGAAATTGAATCAGTAATCAAAATACTCCTAAAAAGCAAAAGTCCTGGTCTAGAAGCCAATAGAGGTGAATTTTACAAAATATTCTAAGAATAATTAACACCTACTGTTCTCAAACTATTCCAAAAAATTCAAGAAGAAAGAAGGCTCCCAAGCTCATTTTACAAAGCACTAATACCTTGATTCCCAAACCAAAGATATTACAAAAAAAGAAAATTATAGGCCAATATCTCTGATGAACACAATACAAAAATCTTCAACAAAAATTTGCAAACTAAATCCAGCAATACATTAAATAGATCATAAACCATGATCAAGTATGATTTCTTCCTGGGATGCAAGGTTGGTTTAATATCCACAAATCAATTAATGTGATACACTACATTAACAAATAGAAGAATAAAAATCATATGATCATGTTAATAGATGCAGTAAAAGCATTTGATAAAATCCAACATCCATTTATGATTTAAAAAAACCCTCAGCCAAGTGCGAATAGAGGGAACATACCTCAACGTAATAAAGGCCATATATAACAAACCTACAGCTAACATCACACTCAACTGGGAAAATATAAAAGCATTTTTCCTTAAAATCAGGAACAGGACAAGAATGTCTACCTTCACCACTTTTATGAAACATAGCATTGGAAGTTCTAGCCATAGCAATCAGACAAGAAAAAGAAATAAAAGGCATCCAAACTGGAAAGGAAGAAGTCAAACTGTTATTACTTGTAGATGACATGATAGTATATAAGAGGACTCTAAAGATT
>NW_011888909.1:3987400-3999105 GCF_000151845.1 Pteropus vampyrus
GATTAAGTCAGACAAAGAAAGACAAATGTCACATGATTTCACTTATATGTGAAATCTAGAGAACAAGATAAACAAACAACAGAAAAAAGCTTATGGAGAGCATTTTTATGGTTGCTGGATTGAGGGATGGAGGATTGGTGAATGGAAGGGGGTTAAAAGGTACAAATTAGTAGTTACAAAATAGTCATGGGGATGTTGAGTATAGCATTGAGGAATATAGTCTTCATGTTGTAATAGCTAGGTATGGTGTCATATGGGTACTGGATTTCTTAGAGTAATCATTTCATAAATTACATAAATGTCTAATCACTATGTTGCTATAACGACACCTGAAACTAATATAATATTGTACATCAACTATAATTGAAAAAAATAAAAATACAAAAATTTAAAAAAGAGAGAGCAGCATAAATTCATGATCAATCATTTACCTGAAAATCTCAGAATTTTTCCAGCCCCAATAGGTACTGGCTAAGAAATTGCACTTGGTTGCCTGAGGAGGAGGAGTGGCACCATGGAGGTGTAGGAAACACAGTTCTCAGGTTTGTCCCCACAACTCTCTTTCCCCACTTCCCCTACCTAAGCACCATATGGCAGAGAGACTGAGCTCTCTAAAGTCTCCTAAATATTGCTTGGTGGCAAGAATTTTAGGATCCATCCTCCCTACGATTCTTCTAGACAGAGATGCTAGATCACAACCCAGATGGTTGAGGTGAGCTACATATCCTGAGGCTCATTTTACTGGATACCAGCAAAGCAATAACCAGAAAAGCACTGCCAACTAGTACCAGCCTAACAACTACTCCTCCATCTGAGCATGCAAATGGTGACACACTCCCTAGGCCAGCATTACTTTAGGTTCTGGGGCCATTTATTTTAGCAGCTTTATGAAGAAAAAAAAAAAAAAGACACTTTTCTCATATCACCGTAGAACTTTAGTGTAACAAACAAACCATTAACACTGGAGTTGATGTTTAGAGTTTAGAAGAAACATTAAAATAAAAATAGCCTTGAATTTTAACTGAATATGGTTAGGGAAACCCTTGGTAAAAAGATACTGGGAAAAGGAACAGGAAACAGCTACTTTGCACAGAAGCTACACCCAGACAAACTGATGGTTAGGCTTTTCCATTTTCAAAACCATCACAATTCCAACACAACTTCTCACTTCAGAGAGGAGGGAATGGAAATCTTTCCTCTAATATGTTAAACTCGAAGAGCTGACAATGTTCCTTTTCTGAAGGGGTGTGAGTTCTGATCATCTGGCCATGATTTCAGCCTCTCCATTTCCAGAACATCATCGTCTTTCTTCCAACCCATTAAATAAATATGTGGGATATATCATTTTTTTTAAAGGAGACTTATGGGCATGTTCACCCCTGAACCTTAAAAGCATCACAGTGAGGACCTGGAAGGCCTGAATTTCCAGCCATCCACGGATGTTTCCCATGTACAAGCCCAGATCTTGTAGGATCCTGGTTCTATTTCTCAGGATAACCCAAGGTTTAGAAGCCAGTGTCACGGGGTCCCTTTTCCTCTCCTTTCTTTGACCATTTAGACTCTGACTTCCATATAAATAAGAACAGAGTTTTTGAAAGATGAAGTCCTGAAGTTGGGTCAAAGGGGTCAGGAAAGTTGTCCTTATGGGTGTAATGCTAAGATAGAGAATCACAATAAATTGTCCAGATACTTCCACATTAATAGGTCTTTCCAATTAGGGGCATTCACATTCTGAAGTGTGCCTGTCCTGACAGGACAAATGCATAGTGTTTTGCTTTTTCCTCTAAAGAGCCACTTGCCCCAAGGTGGGAGTGATTATCATTTGCCTGGGGTGTCTTGTCATTATAGTCATCGTCATTGTCATCATCATCATCATTGTCATAACAACAATGGCAACAATTACTATTACTAGTACTGTTATTATTTATTGAGCACTTACTACATGCCAAATACACAATATATTCTCTCTGAATATATTCCCTCATATTATCACTGTAAAGTATATACTATTATCCACCTTCTACAGGTGAGAAAAACAAATCTCATGGAACATTGAAGTAGGTCATCTGACTCTAAATGCCATGCATCATCAACTATGATTCACTGCTCATTCTAATTCCACTCTTGTCATAGAATGAATAATCAGGAACAATTTGCTCATTTGGGGACAAATTCCTCTTATCAGAGGACCTGAAGTTCATTTATTCAACAAGTATTTCTGAACAGTCACGGCGTGCCTATGCTTTCACTCTGTTTGCTCACAGGGATAAACATGATGTATATGGGCCCCACCCTCAAAGGTGGGACAAACTCACCAAATGCTAATGTGCTCTCGAAGGCCTCTCGAATCTCTGCCATCCAGTCTTTCCTGTTGGCTCTACCCCTTGCCCTGTTGAACCTCTTTCTTTTACATTTCAGCAGATAAATTAGAAATAGTTTGTACATATATATAAAAGAACAAATCTCCAATGCTTTCAAATTGTAGATCCATCATTTCTAATCTTCTACAGAACTTCCTTTTCAAAAATAGTAAGAAAGAGATTCTTAAAAGTATTAGTATATGTAATACACTAATTTAAAAATTGGAAAATTGGTATAGAGGTTGGATTTTTTTCTCTGTGGTCACACAGCTGCTCATTCAGTGGGTTTAGGTTCAGATGTGAGTGACGAAAAAATAGAAGTTAGTTTCTCTCTGTTCCACTATTCTCAGGCACCCAGGCTCCTTCCAACTCACTACTCTGTCATCCAAAGGTGAAATTCTTGGTCTTCACAGTGTCAGATGATGACATTCCCATCCAGTAATAAAAAGGAGCATAGGAAAAAGAAGCAGCAAAAGGCACTAACGTCACTCAATGTCACTTCTGCTTACATTTCATTGGCCAGAATTATTAATATGGCCATATCTAGCTCTTAAGGAGATTGGGAAATGTAGTCTTTATTCCAGCACCCATCTGTCTAGCTAAAATGTTTGCTACTAAGGAAAAATTATATTGGGGAAGAGCTAACCATCTCTGTAGCAGCTGCTAAGTAGTACAACTGGGATAGGAACCAAGATCTGAGGGACTCCAGAGACCCTACTCCACCAAGATCAGTAGGTTTTGTGAGGAAGATGAAGAAGGTAAAGGTGATCAAATATTTGGTGACAGAAGAAGGCTAGGCTTTGAGTGATGCACACACGATAAGTACACAGACATTGCCTTATAAGTTGATACCTGAAATTTATATAGTTAGTAACCAGTGTTACCCAAATTAAATTAATAAAAAATAAATAAATGGGAAAGAATCAAGTAGGCTTGAATTCTTATTTTTATAGCAATAGCCATTGGTCCTCTCTTCTTCACTGCATAAAGAAACCACTAAGTATGATTTTAGAACTTTCTATAACATTTCATTAGCTTTCAATTTAATAACTAGGAACCATCTCTAAGCTAATTTGCACTGTCTTTGGTGCTTTTAAAATTTACCTGCTACTTCTTGGATACTCCTCCCTTCAAAAGATGTAGCCTAATTCCACTTAATATAAGTATAGGCTGTGTTTAGTGACTAACTTTTAACAAATACATGTGGCAGAAGTGACAATATGTGATATCTGAGACAAGGTCATAAAATGATCATTCATTCTAGGAAAACCCAAATTCCAAGTTATGAAGTCACTCAAGCAGTCCTACAGAGAGGCCTTCATGGGAGGAACTGAGGCCATCAGCCAACAGCCATGTGAGTGAGCTTGGAATTGAATTCCCCAGCCCCAGTCAAGCCTTCAGATACTTGCAGTCCCAATAAATATCTTGACTGCAATCTTTTGAAAGACATTAGGCCAGACCAGCCATCTACACCACTCTTGAATTCCTGATCCACAGAAACTGTGAGATAAAAATTTTTTTGTTTGTTTTAAATCAAGACGTTTGGAGTAATCTGTTACACAGCAATATAGCAATACAAGTCTCAATGTAAAGTCAGTGTTCTTCTGACTTGAAAATTAGAGAAAGTAGAGATGACCATCTTGATAGAGAAAAAACTACTTTAAATGGTTGTTTCCTACCACATAACTTGATTTTTAATGATTTGGAAAAGTGTTTAGATGTGATGCCCTGGATGCCACTGAGAAAAGGAAAGACCAGTGAACCATCACTGCTAGAACATATTGCTAACATCGTACCCATGAGTAGTTCCAGGAAACATTTGGAACTGCTGTTGGCCAATTACCACCAGGAGAAACAGCTCAATATCAATGAAGCCAACACCAAAATAATGAGTTTTGGCAAACTTTCTTCAGCAACCAGATGGATAATGCTGAAAATTCCACTCAACAGGTTAATTTATTTAATTATCAGGAGAAGAACTATTGGGCTTAATTACCTTAGTAGATCTATTAGGATGCATTTCTGTCGAAAGTGGAAGGTTCAGCAAGAACAATTTCAAACTTATGATAGAAATGAATGGTTGGTAACTCTTATTCCTCAGATATCCCAAGTCAAGGTCATTTTATGATGCAGGTTCTTAAACTTTCATGCCAAGGTATCACTTCTGCCTACTATCTCAAGCTGGGCTCTTAGGAGTAGAAACCAAAGAAACATATTCTACAGGAGATATTTAGAATCATCTGATGGGAAGGCTTTCTAAACTGCAATCTGCCCTCGTCTCTCTGCATCTGGAGAGTCTAAGATTAGCAACTGGCCCTCCATTGACAATCACCACTATCATAAGCCACTACTACTAGTGGAAATAGGTTTTTAAAAGTCCCCAGAAATTTGAGGGTGAGAAAAAGTTGAAAGCCACCAGCATTTCTAAAATAACAATACAAAATACTTGTACAGTAGGTATTTTTATTATGGGCCAAGGGCGCCTATTTAAAATACAGATGCAAAGACTATTCTTCCAATACATTTTAAGGCTGTCATTGGAATAATGTAACTCATGTTACCATCTTGCCTCAACCAACTGGAAGTTTGGAGCTAAATTTAATGCTCATTCACATGTATTAGTTTTAGAGGCTGTGATATTTTTCCTCCTCTTTATATGCGAATTTTTGTTTTCTATTTCTATTCTGACAGTCTTTACAGTTCATTTTTTCTCTTTTATCATGATGTCTCTATCACTTTTGGAAATAGGTAGCATATAGATTACAAATAAATAAAATGAAAATGGCAGGGATGGTACTCAGATTTCCTTTCTGGCCATAGCTATCAAAATACATTTTCAGAACATGATGCGGAAAACTACAAGAAAACGAACAAATGTCCCTTTAAGGAGTGAGCCCTTGGAAGCAGCTAGCATCAGAGAAATCCCTTTGTGGGTCTGCTAATAAAGCTTCATAACTCTCCACAAAAGACTTCTCTCTCAAGTCTCAAAGGCAGGTCAAGCCTCCAGGAGGAAGGTGCCCACGTAGATAAAAGACCCAGCTTGTGAGGCTAATTCCCAGCCTGGGCACAAAGCTGCATATCTGGTACTCCTACCCTCATCAGATGATGTGGTTCACTGTGTATGTTTTACTGCCTCCTCTGGAGGACTGAACTTTGAGCCATCGGCCTTCTCAGATAAGAGTTGTGAGCTTCTCTTCTTGTGACAGTAATGTTTCCGCCTCTTATAAACCCCTCTTGAAAAGCCTGTAGGAGGAAGTGTCTCAAAAAAGGCAAGTAGCTGTGTGCCTCTGAGATTTTTAAATCGACCAACAAAAGTAGCGAAAAGAAAAAAGGGGATGAGGAAGAGTCTTTTTTACAAGAAAATACATGATGGACCAGATGGGTGGAGTGAGGAGGGACCCTTCAGAACACATGGCACAGGAGCTAGCCCCCTTCTAGCATAAACTCATGCCCATCACCAGCCCTTCCTGGGGCTCTGCTCTCAGTGAGGAGCATGCTGGACTCACACAGAACTTTAAAAATATCTCTCCACCCACTGAAAGTTTGATTAATCAGCCAAGTTCTCACCCATGTGTCACAGTGGTGGCAGTGATATATAT
Organism: Pteropus vampyrus; assembly: GCF_000151845.1. Classification (NCBI taxonomy): domain Eukaryota; kingdom Metazoa; phylum Chordata; class Mammalia; order Chiroptera; family Pteropodidae; genus Pteropus; species Pteropus vampyrus. The sequence goes on from NW_011888909.1 coordinate 3,993,360, forward strand.
GATAGTGACATGAGGGTGCAGGGAAGGCACAAACGGTCTCATCTAGCAAGGAGGAGGATTCAAAGCATAAAAATTCAAAGGCATAAGCTATGAAGACAGGTGGCAGTTTGCATCCCAGTTCCAACACATGCTAGTTACGCCACCTTGGACTAGGTGATTTAACATCTCCATTTTCCACATTTACAAAAATAGGGTTAATAATAGTAATTGCATAAGATTATTGCAAGGATTAAATGAGTTAATTCATACAATGCACTTTGAACAGTTCCTAGCACACAGTGAACACTCAATAAACTTCAGCTGTGATGACGATGACGATGATGATGACGACGATGACAATAATAGTGATGACTTTAAAAATGAACGGGTGTTTCTCAGGTAGACAGATCTTTTCTGACAGAAGCTATACAACCATAAAACTGAACAAAATATATAAAGCAACTGTTTTCAGGAACTAGACAGCAGGCAGTATGAGACTGTAATTGCAGAGAAAAGGGAAATTCACAGGGCAAGTCCCATGTTCACCCTGGCTCTCTGCATGGGGGCAATATCCCAATGACAGTCTATACTTTAGGGTAGCTGAAGGGGCTAGAATCTGTGGGATAAGGCAGCAGAGAAAAGAAAATTATGCAGAGAAGGGGCCCCAGCAGCCTGTGTGTGGGTTCCCTATGAATACTTAGCTGAAGGCTAGACTACACATGTGCATTTGAGACTAAACCAGATTTACCAGGAAGCAGCTGCTATGAGTTTGAGAAGAAAGAAACCAATACTAGAATTTAAACAGCCCTAAGAGATGTCTGAAAAACCTCATTAGCACCCCAGGCATCTAGCTGAGACACTATAAAGATCACATCCTAAGAGTAAGGAACACACTATACTTTAGACTCATCCTAACCAAACCTGAAACAAAGCCCTGACCAGATCCGCAAGGAAGACTTAAGTTTGAAGTCTGAGTTCCTACCAAGTTTGATTGGCTTGAGAACTACCTTGGGATTTCCACAGATCTACCCTAACGAATGATAACACTAAACCTACACATGGTTAAGGTGATCAGCTAGTAATTGAACTACCTATTAGAGAAAAAATCAGCCCTCTTCAGAGAAAGATAACAAATACAGAGTCTCTATAACATAATGTTCTCAATGTTTGGTGTATAGGCAAATATTAGTAGGCATGCAAAAAAAATAAATAATTTGACCATAATCTAAAAAAAGACAATAAAAACCAACCTCAAGATGGCCTAGAGCCTAGATGTTGGATTTAGCACATAAAGACTTTTAAAGACTATTATAAATACAGAAAAATATGTCCAAGGAATTTTTTTTAAATACCGTTTCAATGAGTAAACAGAGTATTTCATCGGAAAAATGGAAACTATAAAAAAGAACCAAATTAAAAATTCTAGAACTAAAATAATGATCGGCGGGCATATATGTGGATGTGTGCATTGAGAGGAAGGGAGAAAGCAGACACTGCAATGTTAACGCTTAAGTGGAGAGTATATAGATATTTACTGTGCTTTCCAAGACCTCTGCGGATTTGAAAAATTTTTTTAAAGATTAAAAGAATGTTAAACATGTGTGTGTATATATATATGTATATATTTGTATGACAAGAAAAAAGAGTTATCAGCAGAGGGATAACCTAATCAGGTGTGTAACTGAGGAGCATCCCTCCAGTAAAATTGCACTGAAGTGATACAGGGTGATATCATGGATGAGGTTCAAGGAGATCAACGTCTGGTGACTGCAGTTGTCTAGGAGGTGGGGACCTGACCAAGACAACAGCAATGTGGTCAAAGAGGAAGGAATACTAGCCGATATGCGGGACTTTGCCAATTGTATGTAGGAAGTAAGAAGAAAAGAGGAATCAAGAATGACTCCCAAACTACCACTGTAGCTGACTGGGGATGATGTGATACAATTTCCTGGGAAACATTCCAGAGGAGGGGCGATTTTGGAGAATAAAATGAATCTGTATGGCCTTGGATCTTTGGAGTTTGCAAACACACTCAGAGCCTGAGGACAATTGCAATGGTAATGGCTAATTGCAACACTAATGGGAGAAATACAACTTCCCCCCATTCTGGGAGCTACAGGAGCACACAGAAAAGGAAGATTTGGACTCACTACCACTGTTTGCCCTTGATTTGCTACACTGACCAGCAAATCAAGCAGTCACTCCCTATTTCATAGCAACTGTTTTCCATGGTGATCTGTTCCCCAGCCCAAACCTACCTCAGCAGCACCCATTTTCTAAGCTCCTTTAGGGAACACACTTCTGAGAGTAGCCAGAGCCAGGGATTAGCGTGTCCCATCTTGGATTATCTGTGAGGAAGAGGCGATTACCAGAAAGTACCTAGGGTCACTGAATGCTGGATATCAGTTTGAGAACAGGAAGGAGAGCAGGAGAGAGGAAGAACAAAGGAGTTATGTAATTCTGTGGCATGGGGAGTGACCCCAACAGTAGGAGCAATCAAGATCCCTCTTCTGCCCAGCAGCTGTGGACTAGATGAATGTCTTCTAGAGTCTCCAGTCTGGGGCTGATCAAGTGAAAATCATCCAAGGTCTGAGATAAAGTAAAAATAGAACAAAAAAGGCTAACGAAAGATGACAAATACTTGTTTGCTCACACATACTGGGCCTACAAAGAATTTTGTTGAATCACAAAATAGAACGGAGTAAAGTAAAAGAGACCATATAAAAAACATGTTCTAATGAAAATAAAGGTAACACTAGCTGTGAGACTTGGATAAAAAGGCTTTTATTTATTATTTATTTATTTATGACAAGAAACAGAAGAGATGTGCACAAATGTACCCAAGTTATTCTCAATAAGACAGAATTGGGAGAGAATAAAGCAATATGGCCCCAGTAAAAGAGGAAGAAGGAGCCACGAGGAATACATATCCTAAAACTACATTAACAAAAAGGGGGATGATTTAGATTATATCCTAATAGATACAAACTGGAAACAACCCAGACACCCACTGAGAATAGAACGAATAAATTGAGATGTAGCTATATATGATGGAACATTATATATTAATGAAAATGAATGAGCTTCAGCTACCCTCAAAATCATGAGTCTCACAACTATAATGTTGATGAAAAGAGACTGGACACAAAAGAATTTATATGGCATGACCCCACTGAGATGAAGGGAAAACATAAACACAATTAAACAAGACAGTAAGTCAGGGCAATGGCTGTCTCTGAGGAAGAGGAATTGAGAAGGATTTCCAGGGGGACTTTAGAGTGCTGGTCATTCCTTATTCCTTAACCTGGGTAGTCCTTGCATGAGTGTTCATGTTCAATAATAACTGACTGTACACTAATACTTTTCTGTATTATATTTCGACCAAAAAATTAAATTTAAAAAAAAAAGGATGAGGCGCTACTGAAATAAAATCAGGCTGCAAGGAAACAGAAACTTTCATCCACAATGAAAATAGGCTCTTAAAGCAATAATAAAAAAAAATTTAATGACCGCAGACAACTAAATCAGTGATGTGGAAGACACACTCACGAAGGAATGCAAAATACAAAAGTTCAAAAAGAGAAAAATTATGTGAGAAGAGTGTAACGTAAAAGAACAAATGAAAATCTAGCTTTAAAATGAGAGGTACTCCTGAAGAAAGAACAGAAATAACCATCAAAGATGTGAGAGCAAACTAATCTAAGCTCAGATGAAGACCCAAGACAGCAATCTTTTGCCATTGTTATTGGCAAAAATAATATGGCATACCTATATCTAGACATTTCACAGCTGCTACAAGGAAGCCATGAGGGGAGCAGAAAGGAGATGGCTGGATTAAATCTTAATGGCCCCAAACTGGAAATCTAAATATCCATCCTGAATAGAATTGATATAGAAATTGAGGTATATTTATACACAATAGAACATTATATATTTATGAAAATGAATGAACTTCAGATACAAGTGAATAATGTTTTAGATTAAGATGGCATCAAAAATTATTCAATAAATAGCATTGTGAAAACTTTTTTAAAAATTATAATTTGTATGTCTAATAAAATTTCACATGACAGTGTAAAAGTACAGGATATTGCTAATTAATGTTGTATATACACAAACTCTCTGGGTAGATTACAAACTCCTTGGTGACAGACAATGAATATTACACTTATTTGATTTTCTCCTCTACCCAGAAAGCACTTGGGTAAAAATTCTTGTAATGAATGAATACACAGGAATGATTGAATGAATGAATGAATGAATGAACATCTCAACTGATTTGTCGTAGCTAAGTTTATTTGTTGGGTGATTTCCAAATTCAATCTGAACTACTTGATTCAGCTTTGCATTATTCCCTCCTGAGCTTTGTGTAAAGAGAAGAAAGAGAAACTTCCTGGAGTGAATGACAGCTGGGGACAACCTGCATGGAGAGAAGCTCTTGCCACTCCTGTTCTCAGAGGGGACCCACCCATAGTCAGGGCACCTTTGACCTGTACATTGAAGGAAAAGAATATCCCATTCCTGGTGATAAACACTAACCAGGTGGAGCAGTGCTGCAGGGTGAGGAGCGGGGAGCAGTGAGTGAGGACAGTACCCAAGTAACATCAGCACCGGTGGTAGCTGGACCACAAAAGATGCTTCAGTGTCCAACACATCAACTCCCTGTGCAGGACCATGGGACCACTGAGGAGAAACAAGTGGCCTTGAGCAGCAGGACTTAAGGACTTGGTTTGACATGAGACAGCCCCAAGAGAACAGCAAACAGGCAAAACCTCGGAAACCTTGGCTTCCCAGACAACCAACGTGCAGTCATCTGAACTGATTCAGGCCAGCTGGTTTTCAGACCCTGCCTGCCTGCTCTAAACTCAGCACACATCTGCACAGCCCTGCCCAGAGCCCCATGATGTTCATAGGAAAGCATGAGCAGTCATAATTCAGGGGTCACCTTGGCAAAAAATAAACTAAAAGGAATCTTCCATCACAAAATAAATGGCTCCTTTCCAAGCCGAGAGCCCAGAGTACCCTCCTGAAGGACAAACACAAGTCTTCACCAGCGAGCCTCAGGCCTTAAATTCCAACTTCATTTTACTCAGGGCTTCACTCCTGAGCCTGCCCACCTGGGCTTGAGGGCTGTTAGAGTCACTCCCTGCTCATTTCACCTGATGAAAAGGTTCCTTTGCTGTCTGGACCTGGGTGAAACAGCTCACGAACTCTGATGTTTGCCCAAGAATGTGCAGGATGTTTCGGCCAGGTGCCTGAGGTGGAAAGGGCTGAAATCTAGCTAGTGGTCCTCTTGAAAAGCCCTAGAGGTGGCCCAGATTTAACAGAGAAAAAGCCATTGCTCTGAGAAGTCTTAGAGAAATCCTCTCTTGATTATTCATGACAAAGTTGAGAGGGAGGAAGAAAGTAAATGGAAAGCAAGACATGGGAAAGCCACAGATGATTTTCAAATTTCATTTTGTTTGTAATCTTAGCTTCTTGAGGAGTTGCTAGTTCTCACAGCCTCTGCTCAGCAGGTTCCCACTCAGGAGGCTCCTGCTAACTGATAAACCCAAGAGGATACCTACACAGACACAAGAGCAAACCCACCAAATCAATGCACCTCCCACCCTAATCTCCAGTGGGAGTGGACTCCTGGGGCATGGGAAAGCCTGAGCCTCACCTCACCTGCCAATCATACCAACCAAGCCTCAGTCTTCTTTGTGGTCACCAGGACAGGGTCACTTGGAGGCAGTCAGGACTTTCTTGCCTGCTTCTGTGTCCTGAG
>NW_011888909.1:3999155-4009075 GCF_000151845.1 Pteropus vampyrus
GGAGAGAAGCTCTTGCCACTCCTGTTCTCAGAGGGGACCCACCCATAGTCAGGGCACCTTTGACCTGTACATTGAAGGAAAAGAATATCCCATTCCTGGTGATAAACACTAACCAGGTGGAGCAGTGCTGCAGGGTGAGGAGGGGGGAGCAGTGAGTGAGGACAGTACCCAAGTAACATCAGCACCGGTGGTAGCTGGACCACAAAAGATGCTTCAGTGTCCAACACATCAACTCCCTGTGCAGGACCATGGGACCACTGAGGAGAAACAAGTGGCCTTGAGCAGCAGGACTTAAGGACTTGGTTTGACATGAGACAGCCCCAAGAGAACAGCAAACAGGCAAAACCTCGGAAACCTTGGCTTCCCAGACAACCAACGTGCAGTCATCTGAACTGATTCAGGCCAGCTGGTTTTCAGACCCTGCCTGCCTGCTCTAAACTCAGCACACATCTGCACAGCCCTGCCCAGAGCCCCATGATGTTCATAGGAAAGCATGAGCAGTCATAATTCAGGGGTCACCTTGGCAAAAAATAAACTAAAAGGAATCTTCCATCACAAAATAAATGGCTCCTTTCCAAGCCGAGAGCCCAGAGTACCCTCCTGAAGGACAAACACAAGTCTTCACCAGCGAGCCTCAGGCCTTAAATTCCAACTTCATTTTACTCAGGGCTTCACTCCTGAGCCTGCCCACCTGGGCTTGAGGGCTGTTAGAGTCACTCCCTGCTCATTTCACCTGATGAAAAGGTTCCTTTGCTGTCTGGACCTGGGTGAAACAGCTCACGAACTCTGATGTTTGCCCAAGAATGTGCAGGATGTTTCGGCCAGGTGCCTGAGGTGGAAAGGGCTGAAATCTAGCTAGTGGTCCTCTTGAAAAGCCCTAGAGGTGGCCCAGATTTAACAGAGAAAAAGCCATTGCTCTGAGAAGTCTTAGAGAAATCCTCTCTTGATTATTCATGACAAAGTTGAGAGGGAGGAAGAAAGTAAATGGAAAGCAAGACATGGGAAAGCCACAGATGATTTTCAAATTTCATTTTGTTTGTAATCTTAGCTTCTTGAGGAGTTGCTAGTTCTCACAGCCTCTGCTCAGCAGGTTCCCACTCAGGAGGCTCCTGCTAACTGATAAACCCAAGAGGATACCTACACAGACACAAGAGCAAACCCACCAAATCAATGCACCTCCCACCCTAATCTCCAGTGGGAGTGGACTCCTGGGGCATGGGAAAGCCTGAGCCTCACCTCACCTGCCAATCATACCAACCAAGCCTCAGTCTTCTTTGTGGTCACCAGGACAGGGTCACTTGGAGGCAGTCAGGACTTTCTTGCCTGCTTCTGTGTCCTGTGTCCAAATGTTCTCTGGCCAATTGAAAGCCAGGGAATCCGAGGGTCCTACTCACCTCTCTGCCACCAGTCTCTCTCCAGACCACAGCAAGCAGCTGCTGGTCCCAGGGAGCCTGGCTTTGCCTACATCATTCCCACTTCATCTGACACCCCCAGCCTCTCCTCTGGACCCAGCCCACCAGCCTCTGTCACTTCACTATTCAATCATGCAAATAAGCAAGTCTTTAAATGAACACAGGAACAAAATGGTCAAGGGCAGGAAAAGCTATCAGATGGCCCTATCCTTCAATTTCCTCATCTCTTGCCCATTGTGAAGCAAGTTTGCCTTCCCTGGACCAGAGCTGAATCTTCCCACCTTCCACCTGTGAAAAATGTATGCAAAGAAAGCACACTGGTTTGGACCATTACAATTAAAAGCAAAGATGTGGGCCATCTGAGGTAATTTTGACTTCTCTATTTTAGAAAGTAAATTTAGACTTCATGTTTTAAAATGTGTTACAAGAAATACAGGGAAAATCGGTTCTGGTTTGGCCGCAGCAGATGTGGCACCTAGGCAAACATCTGGCTGAATCAACCTAATTCTCTATCCTTGAAAAAAATTCCTTCTTCCTCCCTTTAATGTCTTTTATCTGGGGTTGGTTGACCAATGGGGATACAATAGAACACTGTCCCAAGACCAACTTAGTCACTGTATTCTCAAGTTTCTTCCCATTCCTAACCCTGCCCTGAACACCCAGCACTGAACTGTGTTATAAAGGAACAGAGGCAATAAAAATAATGGCTGTCCATTCCCCGCTCAACACGGCTTCCAGATGATTCTGATCTGGGCAAGATTCAAAGCACTATGGCCACAAGTCAAGGGATAGCCATTAGTAGGACTTGATCCTCCCCCACAGCTGAGCTCCATCATAAATAACAATATGGAAACACACCATCACCACCACCGGCAATAGATTCCATAAACTGGAAAATACATTTGGGGTATTAAAGGCTATCCCCCTCCCCATTAGTATCCAAGGAAACCAAAATATCCACTGTAGGTTTTTCAGGCTGCGAGGTCCATCCCACACAAAGAAGTCATTGAGGCAGAATTTATCTCTGAACTCTTTCTCGTCACACTACAGTTAGACTTGGCCACAACTGGTGGCCAGAGCCTGGTATTTTCACCTTATGTGCACCATAGCCACAAATATCTCCCTTGGGTGGCTAAACTCCCAGACAGGGCAGGCTCCTTACCATCAAGTTCCTCCACAGAGATATTAGCAAGCTGCTCACTGTCACTGCCAGCAGAGAGAGATCGGTTGAGGTAATTCCCCTTATACAACAAGCCAGCGGTCACATGGTGGAAAGGCATCTTCTCCCTGTTCACAAGAGAAGGGAGGGGAGGAAAGAAATACATCATCATTCATTCTTCCTTTCCTTCCTTAAAGGACCACCCTGTTTTTCAGATGGTCAGTGTTATCTTTTAAATAGTAACATTTCTAGCAAGAAAGTCGGAAAATTCCAGGGCACCTGTGATCTGAACAATTCTCAAATGATCTCAAGTTCTATCCCTTCCTTCACTTTGTCTTACTTCATTTTGTCCATTTAATTATGAATTTGAGCATGTTGCCCTTGCAGACTGTGGGACACCATGTCATCATCAAGCTGTCTCTCCATGCAAATAAGAATACTCTCTGCTCCTCTCCTTGACCTGTTAAATAAACTCTTTCTCAGTTCTCATAAGAAAGGACGACACGCCCCAGAAATGTTAGGCTGCCCAGGGGCTGGACATCTTGGCTGCGACGCTGCAGAGATCTCAGCATTTCACTCTTCCCAGGTAAAGCAGGTGTTCTATTCACATAGCACTCAAAGCAGGTAGGGAACGCTAGCCTCTAAGTAAGTATGCACAAGTCCGTACCTCTGAGAAGCAGCCCCCATGCCTGACGAGGAAGCATGAGTGGCTTGTGAACACACACCTGAGGCCCCACTCACACTTGCCCTGCTGTAACTGTGATGATACCTCAAGGTGTCCCAGATCTAAGCAGCTTCCAGCACTCTCCCAGTAAATTAAAGCATCCCCTTACACTAGACTAACAAACTCTCCAGGGAAAGCGCCTCTGCCCAGATGGCCACCACTGAGTCTCAGAAGTTCTCACAATGCAAGGCAGCCCAGGGGCTGCCAGTTAAGTTAAAGGGGACAGAAAGGATGTGGTAGGAAAATGAAAGGGCAGGCACAGAGGACAAAGAGGAAAGGCAGTTAGAAAGACAGGCCTCTCTATAGTGAAAAGAGTACGTCTCTCTGTTATGAGCAAGTCACCGAGCATGTCAGGTTCTGCTTCCCCATCTGGAAAGAGGGCTAAGAGGACTGTTGAACTGCTGATCAGATGTAAGGAATAGGTAGGAAGTACAGGGAATCAATCACAGAACATGGGTAAAGAACACCTTAACAGAGCTCCCAGAAGGTGAACTGGATAGCACTGAAGGGCTATACTTCCCATGACTGGGGGGACATTCAAGTAGAGGCTGAGGGCCTCCCTGCCAGGGGCTCTGTGGGAGAGAAAAGACCCCTGAGCTCTTTCCCCACACAGCTATCATTATCCACATAAGTCATCTGCAGAGTCCCTTTCAGCACTAAAGTTTGTGTCTGTAGGATAAGCTGGAGTGGCCTAAGCAGCCCCTCTGGGAACTGCTGAATAACAAGGTGTAAATTACGGGAAGACAGCAACAGAAGGCCAGTCTCTGAGGATGAATATTCAAGACACCCAAACCTTGCTGAGTCTCAAACTCCACTCAGAAAAATCCACACAATGGCATTTGTCCCTGCTCATGGGATGCTGGAGCTGGCAGGCACCAGGGGGTGGGGGCCCCTGTCTTCTTTTCTCTGGGACAATACTGAGTGACAGGCCAGCAGGACACCATATTCCCCCTAGTCTAGAGCACACACCAACATGTCCTTATTTGGGCTGACAGCTGCTGACTTAGAGATCAACCAAGGAGACTCCTAAAAGTTACAGGGCTTGACCAAGAGCACAAATCCAGTGAGTGAAAGAATCTGGTCTGGAACACAAGCCTCCTAAATGCTGTTTCAGCCAAGTGGCCTCAGCTGAGCCCAGACATTTCCATTGGGATGTCAAACTCTCATTTCAAATCAAGATGTCTAAAAATGAATTAATTATCTTCCTAAAATATGAGCCGCACTTTCTGATTTCTCTATTTCTATCAAAGGTACTTTTCATTCATCATAACAACTGGGACAACTCTCACAAATGTTCTGAAGCCCAAAAAGTAAAACAGACACATGGCACCTCCAAAACACCCTAACTCTTCACGGCTAACAAAACATACATCCACAGGCTGATCATGAATGGCAGGATGCTCGTTACAAAGTGCACACACATTTGCCAATTATAAGGCATACGTCTTCAGCTAATTACAAGTCAGATTTCCTTCTCCTAAGCCAAATCTATCTTTACACATAAATAAAAAAAAAAAAAAAACCAAGAATCTTTCTTTGGAAGAACAATTTGATTACCATCTCCTTTTTTCTCCAAGTTAAATTTCAGACTAAACAGGTTTAAAAGCAATTATCAAAAGTATGAGTTAGGGCCCCTCTCCCTTTTCCTAAGGCCAATCCTGATTTGGGGGCATGTGCTGTGATCACCTGAGCGAAGATTTGATTCCCATGGTCCAAAGAATGAGAAGTCAATGCTGGCTAACGCTTCCTGTGTGCACTGGCCCCAGGACTGGAGCAGCCTCATCAACTGTTACTTTAACCATCATTTAAGTCCTTTGTAAACATGGGAAGACTTGTACTGATCTAATCTAATTTCCCTACCTGCAGGGATTCCCCACTCAGATCAGTCCAGGCACTGAAAGCATTTCTTCCCATTTCACCACTCATCACTCTAGTTTCTAAGCATTTTGTAAATATCTTTCCATTATCACCTTTTACCTGGTTGACTGGGCTTTAGATCCGCCCCACAAATTTTTATAGCTGTAGTAACAAGTTCATACTCAAAAGAACATATCTAAGCCACGCCCCAGTTCAGTCACAGAATAAATGTTAAGTCCTTTGCAGAGAAAACTGGTCATAACTGAATCCTTTTTGATATATCATCATAATTTGCTTCTGGAAAAAGCAGCTTATAAAATTGGGTACATATTCAATTCCTTCAGTCCCTGCACTCAAAATGCTCAATGTCTAGTAGGAAAGAAAACATGTGCAATTGAACCATCCATATAGATAAATTAAGTCATGTTCAAGAAAGGGAAGAACATTATTTCAAGTAAGCTAAAAACGGCTGCTGCAATTAAGGACTAAATTTCACTCCAAGCCACCTGGGGAAACCCAAGCTTAAGAGTTTCATTTTGGTGAAGGAAGATAGAAGTTCATTGGCAAAGACAAACAGAGTCCTGAACTAAAACTTAAAGATGGATTCTTATATGGAGGGTAATGAACAAATATTTATATATTTTTTTCCCAAAGGCAATTTTACTCATTGAGAAATATTATCTAAGTGACTGTTTATTATGTGAACAATTTTTCTGTAAGGCAATATGATTTCATGATTAAGAGTCAGGAATTTGGGGACAAAAACAGTGTTAGATTTAAATCCAAGCTCTGCCCTTAATAGCCATGTAGGTAAGGTACTTATCTTCTGTAAGCCCCAGTTTCCTCCTCTGTAAACCGGGGTTTTCATACGTACTGAATAGTATTTTTGTAAATATGAAATAAGATAAGGTATGGAAAGCACCAGACTTAGCACCAGGCACATTCTTAATAAATATCATCAGTAGTTACTTACTAAGGATTATAAGAAGAAGGATACAGGGGGAAAGGAAGTCACAGATGTAGTAAGTAGATTGAAGATAAAATATGCTGAGTTTTAAAGGAGGGTCAGTGAGGACATGGCAGAGGGTGAGCTTCAGAGAGAAGCTAGCTGGCATTCTGCACCATGGTTTGAGGGATCCGGTGTGTGGGTGGCTGAGTGCCAGGGGACCTGGTGAGTGGTGAGTGGTGTCGGGAGGCAGCTACCTGAATCAGGAGGAGGAGGCTATTTAAATGGAAAGTACTGGAACTGAGGAAGAGTCTATTTCCTGGGAACCAGGGAGCCTGGTTCTACGGTCACATAATGGACAAGGTGTCAGGAGGTTAAAAACAAAAGGAGTGTTTCCTGTCAAGGAACTGGCACATTTCTTGGCAGGGTAATAAACTAAAGAGCCCCATTCACAGTGACATGATATGATGCCCTTCTGTGATAGTTAATTTTATATGTCAATTTGACTGGGCCACAGGGTGCCCAGATAATTGGTCAATTATTCTGGGTGTCTCTGAGGATGTTTCTGGATGAGATTAACATTTGAATCCACAGACTGAGTAATGCAGATTGCCCTCCCTCATGTGGGAGGCCTTGGTCAATCTGTTGGAGGCCTGAATAGAACAAAAAGGCAGGGGAAGGGAGAATTCATTCTCTCTGCCTGACTGTTAAGCTGGAACATTGGTCTCCTCCTGCCTTTGGACTCCAACCCAGGCTCAGACCGGAGCTCACGCCATCATCTCTCCTGGGTCTCCAGCTTGCCAATCACAGACTGTGGCACTTTTCAGCCTCCACAACCATGTAAGCCAATCACTTATAAATATATATAACTCCTATTGGTTATGTTTCTCTGGAGAACCTAGATGAATACACCTTTCATTTTTTCTCTACAGTACCAAAGACCCAGGCATATTGCTGTAGTCTGCTATTATTGATTGCTGTAGTCTGCTATTATTGTTATGGACAAAGAGTGTGCCAAAACACAATTTTGCAGGGCCTGTACAGCAGTGCTAGAGTGTGCTCTGTGGACCACTGCCAGTCAAACACTGCTGGTCTGCAATGAGATAAGGACAGGAATTCAGAGACAGCATTGAAATTTTTATAGCAATCTATAGCATTGTCCCACACCTAACCATGTGACCAACAGACTCAATTTTTTAATATCTTTGCTTTATATTTTTCCAGCAATTCATTCTTACTGTATTTTACAAAAGCATCAGTCTGCCAAGGACTATAACTTAAAAAATAAAAAATAAAAAATAAAAAAAACAAGTCCTTACCCACAAATAGTGTAAGAAGCACTGCTCTACAATACTTTAAGTTACATAGATTTCTTGTAATGAACCAGAGAGAGAAGGGAAGAAAGACATCTAGAGAAATGCATTTCAACTTGTCTCTGAAACTTTTTCAAAGAACTTAAGTTTCTTTAAGTTTTAGATGGACTTTGAAAAGAAGGTGAAGTATGGGTTTTTTGTAGAGTGCCTAGGGTATGCATGGAATCTACTGCAGACCTGACAGAACTTCCTGTCCTCTAATTACCAGACAGACATGCAAAGGGCAACACTGACCTTGCATTCTAAATGTTAAAGAGCCTAGCCAACCCTGATAGGGTCTTTGTCAAATTCCTCTAAATATATCCATAAAGGCACACAAAACTAATAATATTCTTGACAGCATCAATGGCAGGGTGTGGAAGAAGCTCCCATTAAGTCAGCACAGTTAGGATTAGAATGACAATCAGTGGCATGCCCACGCGTTGAATTCAGAAACTAAATCATAAAGTCAGATAGTGAAGAGATAAAAAGAAGAGATTTTTATCTAACCAAATTCTCTCCCATTTCAGGGACTTAGGGATGGCCAACTATGACATCAGACAATCACCTTTCCGACTATATTAGAACTGCTTTTTAAAAATAGCTAGGGTCAAATCCCCACTGTTCTTATCACCACTGTGAAGCAGCAACCCCTTTCCTCTGGCTACTCAGGGATCACCCCTACCAGTATGCAACATAGCTGGGAACAGAAGGGTCTGGGGCATGGGCCCTGCACATGAAGATATGAAATTCTCTGCAGGCACGGCGTCAATGAGAATGGACCTTAGAAACAATGACCTATGGGGAATATTATGGTTTGTTCGTGTACTGCTTTTAATTTAAAAAAATTGCAGAAGGCCCTAGATACCCTCGAAAATGTATGTCTCCTCCTCAGAATCCAAGAGTTAAGTTATGAGGACAAGAAGATCCAGCAAAGATGCATTAGATAAATGCCAGCTAGACACTGGGCATTTGGCTAAGTACTTATAAAACAGTTGTGTTCCCTTGTTAAGATCCTGCAGGGGCATGCCAGTTGGCAAACAAGGTTTGGACAGAGCTCAAATCAGACAGCAGTGAATAAGCAGAAAACACCAATGTGGGGGTCTGTATAAAAGTTCTTCGTCATTGGAGGAGTAAGCACATTCGAAAAGATGTAAAGCAGAAAAGCATATTGTCAATAATGATGCGATATTAGAAGACAATTTTACAAAGTTTCTGATTACGCCCTTAAAAACAAGTTCAGAGAGCAGAGTGTCTATGAAATAAGAATGCAAATTCATAAAGAAATATCAGAGTAAGGTGAGGAGATATCAAGTCAAAAAGAAAAGAGCTTGCTGTGAGGCAAACTGATTTGGAAAAAAATGTAGGCCTTTGCAAAGCAAAGAACAAATCTGAAAAAAGTAGCAGAAGGGAAATCTACATTAAGGGCAATAAAGAATATTTCAAACCAACAAAAAATTCAGTAAATAATATAACGCACCCACAGACCCACCAAACAGATTGAATACAGGCTAATATTTTGCCTTATTTGCTTTGGATTTTTTAAAAGAAATAATATCTTACACATTGAAGCCCTGCCCACCTATTGTATTCCTCCACCTTCTTTCCTCCACTGTGACAACTCTACTCTGGAATGGAATGTATCCTTCTGTCCATGTTTCTAAACTTTCTTACACTTGGATGTAACTATATAGAATATACTATAGTATTGCTGTATGTGTCTTTAAATTTATATAAGTAATATCACACCGTACATATGCTTTTGTAACTTGCACATTTTACTCTGTTAGACTTTAGAGCTTTGTACAAATCCATACACATACAACTCCTTAATTTATTTTTAACTGCTTCATAGTTTTCCACTTTATAAACATTACAATTTATCCATTATCCAATTCAAAGTATTCTGCGATGAATATCCTCATGTGTGCTCCTTGTATACATTTGCAGAGACTTCTCTAACCTACATACCTAGATAAAATATTACAGATTTTTGCCAAATGGCTCTCTAAAGTGGTGAATTAGTTATTTATTGCTACATAACAAATTACCCCTGAACTTAGCAACTTAAAACAGAAGTACTATCTCAAAGGTTCTGTGGGTCAGGAATCAAGAGTTGTTGAGCTGAGTGGCTCTGGCTCAGGAAGTGTCATGAGGTTGCCATCAAGACATTGACCAGGGGTACCACCATCAGGAGGCGGAGTGGTGCTGGAGGAGCCACTTCCAAGATAGTTCACTCACTTGGCTGTTCACCAAAGGTCTCACTTCCTGTTGGCCCCTACCTAGGGCCACTCAAGTGACTTCTCCAGGGCAAGTAAGCGATTCAAGAGGCAGAAGGAGGGAACTTTTATAACTTGGTCTCAGAAATCACACACCATCACTTTCACCACATCCTATACATTAGAGGCAAGTCGCCAAGTACAGCCCACACCTATGGAACGGGAAATTGGGCTCCACCTTTTGAAAGATG
>NW_011888909.1:4009125-4017466 GCF_000151845.1 Pteropus vampyrus
TATTGCTACATAACAAATTACCCCTGAACTTAGCAACTTAAAACAGAAGTACTATCTCAAAGGTTCTGTGGGTCAGGAATCAAGAGTTGTTGAGCTGAGTGGCTCTGGCTCAGGAAGTGTCATGAGGTTGCCATCAAGACATTGACCAGGGGTACCACCATCAGGAGGCGGAGTGGTGCTGGAGGAGCCACTTCCAAGATAGTTCACTCACTTGGCTGTTCACCAAAGGTCTCACTTCCTGTTGGCCCCTACCTAGGGCCACTCAAGTGACTTCTCCAGGGCAAGTAAGCGATTCAAGAGGCAGAAGGAGGGAACTTTTATAACTTGGTCTCAGAAATCACACACCATCACTTTCACCACATCCTATACATTAGAGGCAAGTCGCCAAGTACAGCCCACACCTATGGAACGGGAAATTGGGCTCCACCTTTTGAAAGATGGAGTATCAAAGAATTTGTGACCATATTTTAAAACCGTCATAGTGGTTGTGGCAATTTACAGACCAACCAAAAAGTCTAACACCATGTCTATTTCCCAGTAGCCTTGCCAGCACTAGGTACTATCAGACTGTTTCATTTTTCTTAGATCTCCTTGATTGCTAATTTAGGCATCTTGTTATATGGTTTTGGGCCATTCTGATTTCCTCTCCTATAAATTTGTTCTTCATCTTTATCTATTGGATTGTTTTAGATTGCTTAGTTCTTCCATGTTATTGTTGTCCAATATTTCAGTTCAACCTTACTTTTAAAAACCCAAAATCAGTCATTACTGCTGTCGTTGTTATTGTTACATCTTATAACCAATGCTTATCTAGACTTTTCCACAAGTTTACCAGTTTCTCTGTTCATTGCTGCTTCTTGCTGAACACTCTCTCCTTCTGGGTTCAGTTGTCTCCTTAGTGAGGGGAATTTAGTAATTCTTTCATTGAGCAGCTGCAAGTGGAAATCTTTGTAAGGCTTTGTCTTTAAAAAAAAAAAAAAGATTTCAATTTCATTTGAATTATAGTTCTAACTTGGTAGAAAATTATAAATTTATTATTTCCTTAGTACTCTGAAGATATTTTGTTGCTGATGAGAAACCTACTTGCTGTTCACCTGTTAATACTCATTCTGGACAATTCAATGTTTTCAGATATAGGCTCTTCCAATCTCTATAATCTCTCTTTCATAAATTCTTATTAGATGTATGTTGGCCCTCTTTATTCAAGCTTGATACTCTTGATTGGCTCATTCAACATCCACTTATACTCCATCAATTGAAGAAGTTGAAGAGCTAATAACTTTTCCAGATTCTCTTGCTACTAGAGTCCTAGATGAGGATTAGCCCCCAGATTTTAAAGCACTTTTACAAGTTTGGAATATAGAAGCAAGATGAAAGCAGTAGTGTACTGGTAAATGTTTTCCAACTAGGTTTCAAAAAAAGTCTTAATTTGCAGCATTTTCTTACTTCCATGGTATAGATACTCCCAAACGGCCAATTTCAAGCCATCAGCATGATGTCACTGAATATGGACTTGAGAAGAGACATGCAATAGTATATCAGCATATCATTATACAGTATTTCCATCTTACATTGCCATAGACTAAATTTACCACAAAATCATAGATAACAATGAAGTGTAGTCAAATGAGGAAGTGATAAGTTTTGTTTCTTGATATAATTTAATGATAAGTTTATACTTTATTTAAGAATGTAAGTTTATATTTCATTTATCATTTATTTAAAAATGGCTATGTTTACTAATCTGCTCACAAAATTCCTGAAAATTTAACAACTGGCTTTCACAAGCTGGTATGAGCTGACTTCAGCATACCACTGGATGAGGGCCTGTTTCTTTCCTACAGGAAAGAAAAGTCATGGAAACATGATGTTTTCCTGCAGCAACATTCCATTGTCCACACTCCAGCTCCCTGACTGTGAAGAAGCAGTCATGGTAGTGGTAGTAAGAATAACAATGACTTCTGAATCTTCAGGTCACAGCCTCAAGAGTTCATTCTCCAGCTTTTGGGGGATCAAGAGAAAGTTGCAGGACGAGCAAGCATACTCCAGTGGCACTCTCAGTAGTGGTAACTCTCCTGGAGGGTCGATTCTGAATTACTCTCAGAGTCATCCTGGAGACCCACCTAAATAAACTCCATCCTTCAGCCCTTCAGCAATTTTGTAAGCATCAAATACCCTGTATTAAATTCCTTACTGCTTAAAATACACAGACTGATTACTAGTCTTTGAACAAAACCTTAACTGATACATTATAACATCTTCCAAGTTACTTAAACTCTTTCTTTTTAATTTTCATATTTTTATTTCTGTGTATCTTATAAGCAATTCTTTCAAAAGTATTTTTAAGTTCATGAATTCTTTTTTCAGTTATAACTTAACTTACGGTTTAATCTATCCAGTGAGTTCTTCATCTAAATGACTTTTCCATTTCTAGCAGTTTAATTTGGTTATTTTATAAATCTACCACTTATTTTTCAAGTATGAATCTTGCATTATAATTTTTATTCTTTTACCTTTTCATGTTTTCTTTGGGAATGTCATTCTATTGTCTCAATTGTTTAAGGCACTAATCCTCCTTTTTTTACTTCTTTCACTTTTCCTAGTGGTCAACTGTTTCCTGGTATACTTTGTCACTTTTTGTGGGCAGGCACTCTGGCAGTGTCTTTAGCAGGTGTTGCTTTTCTCTTTGCAGCTACACGTGCTCAGAGATCTATGTCCATAGCACAGGTGCCACGGGTGTTTCACCAGTTGAGGACCAGTTTGTAAATTCATTCTTGGCTTGGAATATCTGCACCACATTGGCAGTATAAATTTGGGCTACATACCCTGAAAATAGGTTTGGCGTTCTGATTCATCATTGGAGGCTTTCTCTTTTGCAGGCATCATTTTGGGCAGAAATAACCCTGTCTGTCACTTTGCTGAGAACTGGGCCAACTGCGTCAATTCCCCTTTATTGGAAGGGCAGCCAAACAAGGGTCTCGGTTCCTGCTTCCTGCTTATTGTGGGTGCAAGACTATATCTGTCTGGACAGTAAAACTCCCAACTACCAGAGCCCTTTTGGGTTTTCTTACTCTACAGCAGCATCCACCCCTACACTTCCTCTCTGGGCTCTGTGTTTCTTCTTCCTTCCTTTCACACTTATTTTACCAGTTAGAGTGTATCAGGAAAACAGAGCCCATGTCAGGTAGTTCAGTAGAAGGATTTAAAACAGAGCTATATACTGAGTAGTTAGAAAAGGTGAAAAGCCCAGCAGAGTCTGTTTAGCACAATTAGCAAGAGCAAAAGTTGTTCCTACCCCTAGTCTAGAGAAACATATGGAGAAGTCAGCATTTCCAGAACCTCAAAGTTGGGGTGTCCAGAAGGAGCTAGAACCATGGAAGAGGCTGCCCAACATGAACTGGGACAGAAAGAGGTACTCTGCTCTGCCAAGATCCAGCAAGAGCTTGAGAGATCAGCACTGCTGGAGACATTCGTCAAGGGCAGGTAGGGGTGGGAAGCCTTTATCTCCATCCCCACCTTCTCATCTCCTACCGGTACCTCCCTTTGGCCAGGGATTCTGGAAATGCAGCTTGCAAGGATGGGTTCCTACAATTCAGAATGGAGCAAGGGGAGGGAGAGGGATAAATAAGTAAGCAAGCAGGCAAAAGACTGGAAGAGCTACATATTTAAATTTTTGTTATATTTTATCCATCATTTCTGTGTTTATAGCAGGAAAAGAATCCACATTAGCTTAGTGACCACACTAACAGAACTAAATAGCCTTGTGACATTTTTGAATTTCAAGGATGAGTTAAAACCCACTGAGCATCAAGGTAGAAAATGCAGATTACCCACAAAGGAACAAACAAAAGGGTTTCAGCTTCCTTCAGAACAGCAAGCAGCCAACTGGCTGCCCTTAGAGAGTCCCTTAAAGTAAAATGAGTGGAGAGGTTTACAGATTGAATTATGGGAAAAGACTTTAAGGCAAAGGTAAAAGATAAAAAGGTTTTAACTTCATAACAATTCCAAATAAGAAGCACTGAGCTACAATGGATGTCATTTTATGTTTAAAAAGGGTCAACTCCAAAACGATAATATATTAATCAAACTCCTATGTATCATACATCATACTGTTATAAAGCAAAAGAAATTTAAATATAAAGAAAAACATTTAAAATGGTGCTAAAAAAATTGCTGAAGACTTCAAGACAAAAAAACAAAAATAAAGGTTATATAAATAAGGTAAACATTTTTCTATAAGGCTGATTTAGTGTTTGTGTGTGTGTGTGTGTGTGTGTGTGTGTGCATGTGTGTCTCTGTCTGTCTGTCTATGTCTGCACCCACCCCATCTCCAACCACCAGAGATCACTTTCCAGATGTCTATAAAACATTAACAAAAATTTATCAAGTATAAGGCCACAAAGCAAACTTCAGTAAAAGTTTTCAAACACAGGTCTGGCACGGCTGTATATAAGCAGAAACAGTTTAAAAACTCGATATTGTAAAAGCTAAAATTGACATGTTTTCCAGCTTTATTTAGCTATTTTCAACATATAACATTGTATATGTTTAAGGTGTACAATGTGTTGATTTGATACACTTTGATACAGTTGTATATGGCAAAATGATTACCATCTTAGCATTAAGTAACACCTCCATCACACTATTTCTTTTTGGTGGTGAGGATATTTAATCAGTAACTTTCAAATATATGATATGATATTATTAACCATAACCACCATGCTGTACATTAGATCCTCAGAACTTATTTATTAAAATTGAAAAAATTATATACTCTCTTAAATACTTCCTATATCAAAATTTAAATTTAAATTATAGGTAATCTTTAAAATAAAAATGGAAATAATTCTTATTTTAAAAAAGCATGTGAGGTGTAGCAATGTAGCATTCAGATAAAATGTGAGATATTTAAGTGCTCTCATTATTTTAAGGAGAAAAGATAAATACTAATCAATGTTCAATGTTAACTTCTTAGAAAAATAACAATACAAAGAAAACAGAAAAAAGGAAATAATGAGAGAGATGAATTAGAAACAAATAAATTAAAGGAGTTGGTTCTCTGAAACAAAAGTAATAAACTAGACAAATTTCTGACAAGTTTATTAAAACAAATAGAGAAAACACAAATAGACAATTATTCTAAATATGAGAATTCTATGTGCGACTCTAGACTAATAAATTTAAAACTGCTAAAATGAGTGCTTCTCTCTCAAAATATAGAAATTGGATTTTTATTGGAAAAAATATGATGTAATATTATTCATGCTTATTAAAAATCTTGAGATAACACTTTGTTATACAATGATTTGAAGATCTGGTTTTATGTTGGGTGTATTTTCATATTTGATTTTAACATCAGCCATAACCAAAAATACACCTCAGAAAGAGACACAGATCCAAATGCAAGAAAAATGTCATTGGCAGCATTTACAAAATCACAATATTCATTCTTCAATTCCATCCCACAAGTATGCCACGACTTTTGCTGATATTTGGCTGATCAAATTTTATCTTCCCTAAAGTCAACAGACAATTTTACAAAGTAATTGGAAGCAATTGCATTTTAATATTTTTAATAAATGGGTCTAAAAAACACTTGATCAATCCATTTGGAAGATTCTTATACAGTTAAAAAAATGTGTTTTCCAGATTTTTTAACTTCACAGATTTGGGTTTGTACAAAGCACACTCACATCATTTTTCTTAAGCAACAAAACCATACAAAGGTTAAAACGTCTCAAAAAACATCCATTTTCAAAAATGTTCTTTCTATAGCATGAGTTTGCTTCGAAAAGCAATTATTTCCTTAATCTTTGTTAAGATGGCAAACGACATCCTGCCATCTCATAAAAGATCAGCAAATGTGCATCATTTGCCTGTTAATGACAGGAAATGTCTGACTCTTCTTTGTGTTTCACAATTATGTTAAGAACTTTCCTTGATATAAGCTACACACTTTATTGTGGCATAAAAACCAGCAGCAGTCATTTTCCATTTCATTTCAAAGATTTAGGCCAGGTTTCATTATTCATGAAAATGAAGACAGTTCAACATTTTAAAGTCTTTTTGAAGTTGTTAAATTATTTTGGCCAGTTTTTGTCCAATGTGATGGGCTTGTCAATGTTTCAATTGACCACAGGAAATGCCAGCTTTGTCACTGTCTTGAGGTCCACTTCTGCCACACAGGACTGGCATCGGAGTGTGGCACAGGCAATTGACAGTGTCACTGTGTACAGTAGATCTTAGTAAAGTATAATTTCTATGTCTTCTCTTTTCTTCCTACACCCCCAAGGAACACCTTACCCATCCCAATATGAAATTCACTGTAGGGTTATTGTCATTAAAATGAGGAAAAAGACAAGATACCCTTTACCTCCACTGTTAAGTAACACTTTCCTAGAAATTCTACTTAATGCAGTAAAACATGAACAAAACTAAGAGACTATTGAAAAGGAATAAACCAAGAAAAAATTAAATAATCAAAAACCTAGAGTTAAATAGATGTAAATATTTGAATCATCTTTCATAGTAAAAGGTGGTTTAATGCTGAAATGTAACTTAAAGAAATTACAAAGGAAAAGTTTGAGAGCCTTGCCAGCATAAACATATAAACTTCTGAACATTATAAACAGCATAAATAAAAGTAATAGGCAAAGAAGTACAAAAAATACATGAGCATACAATGCACAAAACTGGAAAAACAAAATACTAATACTAATAAAATATATGAAAACAATACTTAATCTCACAAGAAACCCCCACAAATATATGCTATCTGTTTTTCAGTGTGGGAAGGTGTTGTTTGTTTTTTGTTTTTACATACTAGTGAGAATATAATGGGACTGGTACTCTGTAGTAATTAAAGCAACAGCTTAGAGAAAACAATATGGAAATTACATATGGAGTCTAAAAAATGGTTCTCACCCTTTGACCCAGTAACTTTATTGTTTCAAATCTATCCTGAGATATGGTCAAAGATTTGTGCACCAAAAAAATTACATTGTACTATAATTAAAATAAAAAATACGGAGGTTTAAAAAAAAAAGAAAGGAAGACAAGGAAAAAACCTAAAAATATAGAAATCGATAAGCAAAGTACATTTATATGAGATTATGTTGTGTATTGATGTTGACAAAAATTTTAATGACATCAGAAATCTTTATAATATACTGTTCATCCAAAAATTATTTCAGGTAGGAAAACTGGACACATTTCTCTCTCCTAAATTTCCATGAAAATTATAGTATAGTGGAACAAAATGGAATACGTTTATAAAAATATCAAATATGGAAAAGGGGGGACCATCATCAGTCCAAAAAAACTGACAGATCTCTGGAAGGCAGGATGATTTTGCTCATCTTGATGGACAAGTTTGAATAGACCAAGGTCGGGCTCAAAGTATGACAAGGGGAAGGCCATGGAACACCTCAGAGCACCCAAACTGACATGTTTAACTAAGAGCTGGAATAGAGAGAGGGTGGAACTGAGGGCAACTGATTAAAGCTCTTTCCTCGGAAGAGCAGGCTAGGTCCTCCACCACAAGGAGATGGTCTTATTAAAGGAGAGAGCTGCCTGACAGTTGGGTAGCTGCTCCAGGGCAAGGCCCTCCTCCTCTGGCATTGGCCTATGGGCAAACCTATTCACCCTTCCCTGTCTCGGAGCCTATATATTCTTCTGCTCATCAACATGCCACATCCCTGTAAAGGTATGCAGCCATTCCTCTGAGTTGGGGGAAGAGGGGAGCTGATATTGAGAGGAAACTTGACTCTTAATGGCACATTTCATTCGGAAATGTCAGAATGCCAGTGGCCAAATGAGGATTGACAGAAAATCAGTGTCACCAAAGAGCAAGACCAAAAAGATCAAATAAATTAATTAAAAAAAAAAAAAAAGACAGAAAGATGACCCCAGAGACAACAATTAGGCATCTGGGAAGAAAAGACACTTGGGAAGAATGTTAATGTAACATTTCAGGGAGATGGTAGAGGCTATAAAAATAAATCAATAAGATCAAGAATTCAGGCAAGTTAAAATTTTGATTGGAAAAAAAATCTATAGGCCTAGAAGGGAAAGTCATGGAAATCACACAGAATATAGAAAAATAGAAATAAAAAATTTGAGAGAAAATTTAATTAGTAAGTACGAAGGATTAATGCAGAAGGGCCACACGTACCTAACAAGCATTTCAGAATGAGAGAAAGAACATGGAAGAGAGAAAATAATAGAAGAAAAACTTCCAGAGCTGATGATATGAACCTTCAAATTGAAAAGGCCTGTTTAATAGTCCAAAACCTCATAAAGTTTCAGAATGCTAAGATAAAAAAAAAAAAAAAAAAAAAAA
>NW_011888909.1:4017991-4059322 GCF_000151845.1 Pteropus vampyrus
TTTTCTTATACTTTCTCCTACAGAAAAATGGCACAGGATTAATGATATAATATTTGTTTCTACAGTGAATAATATTTACATAATCATAGTATTGTAAACACTATTTTGTTTTCAAATCTGAAACAGATAGACCAATCATGGAAATTACAAACCTAGATAGGGAACATAGTGTAAGTGCCTGACCCCATCAGATCCTAGTCATAAAGTTGGTTGAGAAGAAGGAAAGGTGCAAAGAAATGTGGGGTGTAAAGTCCTTCACAGTAAGAGGTCAAAAGATGTTGTTTAAAATTAATAAAGAAATAAAGATTTAAGTATATGAGCTGAAGCAATAAAGCTCGATTCACAGATTTGAAAATAAAAATGTGACTGGTAGAGACTGGATGGTGAAAGGAAAGGGACTGCTACAAGGCGGTGGGGATCTCCTTGTCTTTCGCAAAAGAGGATAGAGGCGTGCTATTTAAAGTGGAAGCAAACATACAGAAGCACTTCATTTGGAGCAATTTCATCCCCCAAAGGCACTAACAATTGCAAATGGTTAAAAGTAGTTGCTTCTGACATGTGGGGTTTGGCTCTTGAGAATGCTTACATTTTATTTGTATCTACTTACATTGTTTTTCATTTTCCTATTCCCGTATTACTTTTACGAGGTCAAGCCATAAAGTCATGTGGCAAGCATATCACAACTATATAACCACTTAGTCAGATATATACATTCATATGCATATTCATATTTATGTGTATGCATATTCATATATACATATACATATACATATTTATATATTCGTAGAAAAAAATTATTGGAAGGAAATAAGCCAGACTGTAAACACAAAATGTAAATAAGCCAAAATGTAAATGTAAATGCTAGTTATTGCTGAATGATGGATTTACTATAATTGAATTCTTATTTGTTTGAACTTTCCAAACTTAGTACCATGGGTCTATATCATTTTTATAACTAGAAAGAACTACCATGATTTTACAAACTAAAGAGCTTGCCCGGAATTTATTTCATGTGGGGTGGAAGATGGAACCAAGGCTCCTTCAAGTCCATGGATCCGGAGACCCACAGCCATCATGTGTCCACACACATTATGTCTGCAGCAGCACAGGCTTCAGAAGAGAGGGCCTCGGCCAGAGAATGTTAAGAGCTGGTGTTAACAACCAGTCATGTCAACCAGAACAGATGTTTATTTCCTATATCAGTTTTGATTTTGAATAGATCTGTCTCCCTCAGAATTTCCAAGGATCAAAGGCCTGTAGGTAATTAGCTGAATGCACCTATTGGAAGGCATTCCATACCAGTATCATAGGAATGATGAAGCTCACCTGCCAACAGAAATGCTTTTGGCAGATGATTTGAGTTGCTCTGAAATAATTAGACAAAAAGTTCTGCTGCTTTTTAAAGTTCCTCTTTAAGGCTATTATAATCTTTTTTAATTAAGAAGTTGAATATTAAAGAATTTAATTTTAATAAATTTCTATGTATGTTCCTTTGAGATCCTCATATATAAGGTTGTCCTGCTAATTTTCTAGACACTACTGGCTGCTCGGGCATCTGTGTCAAACTGAGAGCCCTAAATACCTTTCTGCAAAGGTGGAGAGTTGGGAGCCCTCTCCCCAAAACAGCAAAAGATTGTTGGATTTGCAGGAAATAACTGCATACAATACTCAACATTGATTGTGGAGCGTTCTCAGGAATGGCACTTTCAATTCTTTACTAGCTGTCTTAGTCTGCTTGGACTGCCATAACAAAATATCAGACTGGGTGGCTTAAACAACAGGAATTTATTTTCTCACAGTCCTGGAAATAAGAAGTCCAAGGTGAAAGGTGCCAGCATGGTCAGTTTTTGATAAGAGCTCTCTTTATGATTCATAGATAGCCAGCTTCTTGCTGTGTCCTCATATGGTGGGAAGAGAAAGAATGCAAGCAAGCTCTCCTGTTATCTCTTCTTATGAGGACTAATCCCACCATGAAGGCCCCACCCTCAGGACTTCATCTAAGCCTAATTATCTCCCAAAGGTCCCACCTCCAAACACTATCACACTGAGAGTTAGGGCTTCAACATATGCATTTTGGAAGGGAGAGAATTAGTATATAGCAGTAGCCAAGTTGAAAGCAAATATGGTTGTAGACTGACAAAATCAAGCAGAATTTCACAAGTCTGTTGCTTTTTGTTATGTTTTAAAACTTGAATTAGCCCTACCTTACCAGAAAGAGACTATAAGAGATTCAGAGAGAATGGTATAGGTCCCCTGGAGATTTAGCCTCATTTTGGCCAATTTACATAAAATGAAAAGCATGTAAATTAGATTTATTCAACCTGTCATTCAGCTGAAAAGTGGTTTGAAATTTACCCATTATTTTAGACTTGACAGCATAAGAATATTTGAAAATAAGACTATAGTGCTGAGGTCAAAGTCTTCATTTTTTTGAGGTTTCATCTCATTCTGCCATAAAACTGAGGGTGTGCCCACGGAAGGCTGAAGTTGAGCTATCCGCAAGAAATGTCAGCTCATGCATTCAATTGATTGGGTGGTAGGGACCTAAAGCATCTAGTATGCTGTGGTTCAGGTTGGTATTACAGCAGAAGTCACAGCCCAGGTCCTCAAAAAGTTACAACCCGCTAGGATAAGAGTCCTGGAGATTAAGTAATATCTGGGCCATGCAATTGTGAGAGCGATGCACTTAGGCAGGGAAGAGCAGCACCCAGAATCAATCATCCTAGCTGAACCTCCAGTCCAGGTGGCACGGGGAGGCTGACACTGAACACAGACCTCTCGCCTGCAGGCTAGCTCTACAGACAGCCATACCCAAGGCAGTGGGCAGCATTAGAATGTCATAAACAGAACACAAGGTCATCCTGACTGCCAGGCAGAGGACAGTGAATGCAGGATACAGTCACCTTGGGGACATCTTCTGGCAAAGAAGAGGGTCCCACCTGATGGGAGAAATAAAAGACAGAGACCAAAAATAAACACAAGCTAAGATGGTGAGTTCACCAGAAGGACACCTTGTGAAGATTCTCAGTACTACCTAACCTTCACAAAGACATGTGATGGAGAGGAATCTACTAAAAGAAATGAGAAGCTTTTCTATGCTCAAGAGACATAAAAACAAAACATCAACAACTACAAGAACAAAAATCCACAAAGTACAACCAGACTATGAGCAACTTGAACACAATGTTCTCCCAGCATCAAGCGCAGTGCCAAGCATGTAAGGAGCACTCAAAAATGTTTGTTGAATGCATGTATGTACATATGAACGAATGATGTGAAGGAGCTTGTCCTCCTGAGAATCACCATGATGGAGAGGAAATAAGATAATACCTCCCCTGAAGCTACTCTCCCTTCCACAGTAAAACTGCAGCAAAACACATCCCCAGGGCCAGTGGGAGTAGAAAAGTAAAACTTGGGAGCAAAAACTCTCATGGAGTCATAATGATGCTAGAAGTTTCTCTGGGGACAATAGCCATCTGGCACGAAAATATCAAAGGAAAATTCCTAAGAATAGGTCATGCATGAAAATAGTGAACAGTTTTAGAGGGAAAACAGTAAACATTTTATGTGGCAGGCAATTCTAAGCAATATTAAGTAGCATCTCAGTTATACCTTGTGAGGCCGGATTACTATTATCCCTACTTTACAGATGAGGAAAATGAAGCACAGACAGATTAAATAACTGGTCCAAAACTGCAGAGTTAGCAAACAGTGGAGTAGGAAGACAAAGCCAAGTGGCTTGGCTCCAAAGGCAACACCTAAGATGACCTCTACAGAGATTGTCCTTGGGATGGACAGAGAGCAACAAGTAAAGTCATTCACTCAACCTACAAATATATGTTGACTGCTGGCCCTATCTATCTTTCTGAAGTCATAATGTGAGGCAGAGCCTCTGTTCTTGGAAGCATACACACTAATCTATCTGCAAATAAAGACACTGGAAGGCCAGTGTGAGGCTTAACCCCTTTTCCCGTTTAGAAAAAAAAAAAAAAATGCAGCTCACATAGGAATGCTATGTTTTCTAGGATTTGACATTTTCAGCGATCAAACTACTAAAAACAGAATGCTATAAATACAATGATGTCATTTGTTTCCAAAGACTATCAATACAGCAGAACGATGGGAAAATAATAATAAAAGCGAGATATTTCATGGCAAACTTTGAGGGTAAGGTTAGGACTGTAATCCATGAGTTATCTCGGGGCAAACAGGAAAAAGCAAGAAGTCCCAGACAAGGTAATGTGGAGTGTAAAAGGCACTACAGAAAAGAATGGAGAGGGGAGCATGCAGGCAGTTACCAAAATAGGGACTCAAGGAATGCAAGGGTGGTGCCATGACTGAAGAAAGGAAGCCACCTTCAAGAGCCCTTGGCTGAGGGCATCAGAGGGAAAATGAAGGATCAGAAGTGGCAGGTAGGGAAGGTCACCAAGAGGCAAAACAAACACAAGTGCAAGGTCCCCCACTGTTTGCTGTCTTCTTCTGTCCCACAGCCAGCCAGGAAAAGCAACACTGGATGGCTTCCCACACTCCACTCCATGCCAAAAAGGTACAAAAGCCAACCTAATTTAGTCATCATCTCTCCACTCGCTCCTCAAATGACCTTACTCACCAGGTCCAGGGAGATGTTCTGAGTTTCAAGGAGGAACTGTGCCTGTACTCCCTGCTTCAAGGCTGTCTGGGGGTAGGGAATTTCAGATCAGAGTATGAGGAAAGATGCAGATTCCAGTCAAAGTGCTGACACTTTCAAAGGGGACCCTACCAGCCCTTTCCTACCTCGGTGCTCTCCCTCTCCCAACAGTCTGCCAGAGCCTCCCAGTCATGCCCACATATCACCTCTGCATGTCATCATTCTCTGACTGCTAATAGTGGCCCTTCTTCAATGTCCAGCTCAAGGACTAACTCAGGGAAGAGGCCTTTCCCAACCCTTAGGCTTCTAAGCATACAAAGAAAAGCAGCATAGCAGATTGGCATTCAAGCCAGAGACCCCTAGCCCAGTCCTGGCCCTGCCATATTCTAGCTGTAACATTCTAGACAATGAAACCCTTCTAAGTCTTAGTTTTCTCATCAGTAAAATGCAAGTCACAAGGTATTTATCTCATTGAACAGTCATGAGTGTTAACTGGATTATCCAGAAAAATATTTAGCACAGAGCCTGGTACATAGTAAGATGCATCTAGCTCGTGGCACTCAAGATACTGCCAAAGAACCATAGCAATGGCCTCAACATGGCAGCGCTCACGAACATGAGTATCTGGATAACGAAGGTCCAGGCAGGGGAGGGTAGGTGGAGCAAAAAGAGTGTGGCCTCGGTAGCTGTATTGTTGACATCACCTTGGCACCACCTTCGACAATACCTTGGGTAGTTGTAGACCTCAGTCGTGAACTGGGATGGCAGTGGGGAACTTTGATGCCTCTGATGACATCAGTATAAAAACATAACAGCCAGAGTGTGAAGTTTTAGAAGTAGCCAACAAGGAAAATGAAGATGGTCTATAAAAGGAGTAAAAAAACATGAACTATATATATTTTAAGAGGAATAGGGTAATCTGTAAAGATTCAGATGCCATAACAAGTCCTAGATATTAAAGAAAATGATCTAAGAAAGAAGGAAATATCCAAAAGATGTGAATAGGAAAGTGGGGGGAAAAAAAACAGGGAAAAAACAAACCAAAGATGACAGAGGCAAACTGCCATAGGCAGTAATTTCCAAACAGGTAAGATCCACTCACACCTGGGACATACAGTTGAATTCTCTCAGCATTGCTGAGAGCTACCCACCCAGGCTACAAGGAGAATCCTGGTCTCAGTGAGGAATTCCCCTATATTGTTGTGTTACTGCTTTTTGATTTGGGGTATCTCCACAAGCTGTATTCTCCATAACAGACAGCACCATGTCACTTTGAAGTGGAGACAGAAAATTGGGTTACAGATGGGCCACACACACAAAGAAATTCCCATTGCTGGGGATTTTTTTTCTATAATGTAAGGTTTTTAAAATATTATTTTGGAAATGGCACCTTAGGTTTAGAAAATTCAGGAAAAATAAGTAAATCAAAGAAAAAAAATGAGAACCACATATTTTTTAAAAAATGGTTTTGGCAAGTTGAAAGCTCTGGGAAATCTGGATAAATAGTGACCATAAAGATCATAATTAATTTCTCATTGAAAAAAATTGTAATTTAAAACTATAAGAATAAAAGAAAATCTGCCGTATCATAGGTTTTTAAAGTTACTATCATTAAAACAGGGTGGCAGTGGAAAAATAATAAATGGAACAGTACAGCAGAACCAATAGATCAGAGGTCCAGCCCAAATGAATATGGTAATTTGGTATAATATAAAACTGTCATTTCTAAATCAAGGAATGGACTTTTCAATAAGTAAAATTGGAAAAATTGAAAATCATTTGAAAAAAAAATTAAGTTAGATCCCTATATCATACCACAGCCAAAGTTAATAGTAGATGGATTTTTAAAATGTAATGACAAAAATACATATTAGACTTCTGGTAAAAACTGGCAAATCAGTCTCACTCATTTATTGCCTCTCCTTCCCAAAACATTGCTCAAATAAGGATGAAGGAAAAAGGACAGGAGGCAGGGACATATTCCTCTGTAAGACACAAAGATACAGAGGAGGGGAAAAAAGAGGTCTCAAGGAGATCTGCAAGTAAGAAAGCAGAGGGGGAGGCTATGTCCTTAGCAGAGTGAAGGATAGGAAGACTCTGTGCCTGTCCTGGGTCTACACTGGAAAAGAGCCAGCCAGTTGTTCTGGAACCCTGAGAAGCACACACTGGCAGTGTCCATGCTATGGGAGGCCCTGGTCAGGGGCAGACAGACAGAGCTCTGCTCCTAACCCTGAGCCAGCACACTGCCCCTGTGCCCTGTGTCCTGGGACCCAGCAAGTCAACCTCAGCAAAAATGAAAAAGGGCACACACATACCAGGCCCAGTGCAGAGATGGGGTGAGGTGCCTTCTCTGAATGAGGATATAGGGGACAGTCGATGCACAGAACGTGGAGGTCCTCAGCCCCCACCCCCGGTCTGATGGTAGAATTCCTGCACCCAAGATCCTTGGACCCCTGCCCCACAACGTGCCTCCCCAGGACAGCAAGGGACTGTGCTAGGTGTTAGAAGCCTTTGAATACTATTTTACTTTTAAGTTATGTGCAATACACTACATTAAAAAAAAAAAAAAAGTTTTTTTGAAATTAGAAGAAAATGTTTTAATTTACAAGTAAATATTTATGTAATCTTGGGGGTGAGGAAGGATTTTCTAAGCATAACTTCAAAACTTAAATATTTAAAAGGGGAGTATACAACATTTGATTAAATATTTAAAAAAAACAATAAGTTAATAATATAAAAGAAACAAAGGAATAAACAGCAAACTTGGAAAAATGCTGCAACATTAATAAAAAAAGGGTACTATTCTTTCTACTAGAGTTCTTACAAGTTATTTTTTTTAGAAAACAACATCTCAATAGAAAAATAAACATAAAACTTAAATACACAACTCACAAAAGAAAAAATCAAATGGCCAAGAAGTACATTAAAAGGTTTGCATGCTTGCTTGTGATTCCAGAAATCTAGGATAAAAACAACAATTCAAAACCATTTTGGCTATTGATTTGAAAAACAGTTAATGCCAATGGAAGATGTTGATGAACCCTCTCACATTAGGGCTTGAAGCGAGAATGGAAAAAATCTTGAGGAAAGGTACCCAAATCCTTGACCTGATCATTCCACTCCTAAGAATTTGTCCATAGAAAAAAAACTTATGGGTGTGCAATATTTTTCAGTAGTAAAGTCAAAGTCAAAAATAACATGACATACCCATCTGAAGAATAGAATGCATTCAGTAAACATGAAGAGGTAGGAGCATATGTAACAACCTGGAGAGACATCCACAAAATATTAAGTTGAAAGATAGCTTAATACCTGACTTTTAAAAGAGCATTCACCTCACAACCTTTTCTAATAAATATAGGAATGCTTCATAAATACACGCAACAGTCACGTGTACACATACACGAACGCACGCTCTGAAGATTTTTATCTCTACACTGTGATCCGTGGTTATCTCTGGGGTCATGGGATTAAAGTCAATTTTACTTTCTTCTATTTGCCTGTTTTTTGAAGTCTGACCACAAGTGTTTTATTTCGTACTTAACATTTACCTATGATAAAGCGATGACCACATGGCAGCAGTTTTCTCCTTCGGAAAGCCCTACGGAGCCGGCAAATCTGAGTGCACGTCATCCCGTGGGGGAGTTTATTCCCAAACATTTCTAAATGAAGGTTGAGTGGATCTGACTGAGCAATTTGGTGCTACAACTGCTCCTGAAACTCTGTTCTGCCCGACTGGCCCCACCAGGGGACTGATGACAGCCAGTCTCTACAGAGTTATAAACACTAGGGAGGCCCTTGTGGCACCCAGTCATTCCTGGTCTAGGGAGTGTCCCCTTGCCTCCAGGCAATGCAAGAAGCATAGCCTGCTAAGGAAAGGAAGGGCTGAGGGGTGTGCAAGACACATTACTCCCAGCCCCCCAGGGTAAAGAGCTTAATGTTCCCTCCAAGGGGCATTGTGTACCAGTTCTTATAAATGCAGGAATCCAGGGATTCCTCCAGAAGACTGAAACATGAAGATTTCACACACTGGAAAGGCAGAACAAAGATCATAAAACCACCACACCCCTTCCAAAAATATTTTACTCTGTACAATACATCAATCTCTATTTCTCAGTGATTTGCATTATATCTGAACTGCTTGCTGCTTTTCCTGATTGTTGTTCACAAAGGTGATTTTTCTCTACCTTCACCTCTCTCTGCCAATTACCTAATGATCTGGAAACTTCACTCAACTTCATGAAGGGAGTTCCTGTTTAAGAGGCCCCTACAATGAATTATTCAATTTCAATGCAAATAATTATTCCTTTATTTGTTCAGATTTACTTAATGGGTTCCTTTAAGAAACACCTTGATTTTACTTTGTTTCCTCTCCCTCTTCTTCTTCAAAGAATTCAAGGTATTGAAAGAAATAATTTATTTAACTCACTTCCATTCCTCCCCTACCAGCCATCTCTTCAGCGAGAGAAGTGTCCAAACTATGACATCTGTTGTACACTAGAGCAAATAATCAGAGCAAATGAGGGAGACAAAGATTATAGTAGTGAGACCACCTTGCAAACCAACACAGACTTACTCTTTCTACACTGAGGTCCAAGTCTTAAGATCACATCTAGATCCCCACAGTACTATCCCCCAATTAAATTTAAGAAACATCTCTTTCTTATATCTCTTTATAACTTGTCTTACAGGCAAAGCACTGTGCCAAGAACTGTGGAGAAAACACACACACATACACCAAGCCCCTTAAAAGAGCTTACAGTTTAGAAGAGGAAGAACAGACATAACTGCAGGTTAGCTCTTGGAAGGTCTGTTTCCTTGTTGGAAGGGATGCCTCCTAAAATCTCTAATTTTACTTTTCCAGGACTCTGTGACTTCTAAACGTGATATCTAGCACAAGCCACTAAATGATCGAGTAAACGTCTAGGTGAGTATTATACAAACACGGAGCAAGGAGAAATTAAATTCAACTTCACCAAGAAGGCCAGACTTGACTTTGCCTTTAATGACAAGAAGCAAAAACAGGGGTCTGTCATTGGTAGAACTTGAAGACACAGAGGTGGCAGTGTTCAATGCCCAGGAGGCCACATGAGAGTCACTAAATTTGAAAAGTAACTGGTAGTTTCTGGAAGACCAGAGTGGTATTACTCACCTTGTGTTTTCAGTGGACAGACTTGTAGGAACCAGCTAAATCCAGGCCAAAACAACAGCAACAGAGTCAGAATGTTGGTGCCAAACAATAGAACTGACACACTGATCAAGCATGCGTGGGTGGGGAGAGAGGGCCAGAGTGGGCAACACGGTTCTTACTCTGAATGCCTGTGGGGCTGGAGCCTCGGGCCCAGCAGGGGAACCACTGTGCATTGGGAAGGAAATGGTCCATCTTGTTTGGGCCCTGTTAAATTTGGAGTGCCTGTGGGAGAATGTACATCTAAAGTCTGATAAGATGTGATGTTCAAGAGATAGTTACAGCACGGAGGGGAAAAGATTGCTCAAAGAGAGAAACTAGAGAGAGCAAGAAATGAAGGAGATGGAGGCATGGATTCTGAAAACACCTACATTTGAGGGTTGGAAAGGGAAACATGGTGATGGGAAAGTGTTGTGGGATGGATTGTGTCTCCCAAAAAAAATCACATGTTGAATATCTAACCTCAGAATGTGACCCGTATTTGGAGACAGGTTTTAAAGAGGCAATTAGGTTAAAATGAGGTCAAGTGGGTCCTAGTACAATATGAATGGTGTCTTTATAAGAAGAGGAAACTTGAATACACACATACAAAGGAAGACCGTGTGAAGGCACAGAGAAGACAGCAACCTACAAGCCAAAGAAAGAGGCCTTTCCTTCTCAGCCCCCAGAAAGAACCATCTGCTAACACCCTGATCTTGGACTTTCAGCCTCCAGAACTATGAGCAAATAAATTTCTGTTGTTTAAGGCACCCAGTATGTGGTGCTTTGTTACAGCAGCCTTATCAAACTAATAACAAAAGCTAACAGGTGAGAATAAGTCAGGAGAGTTTATCCAGGGGAGAATTATGTAAGGAAGAGGTTGGTCAACAGTGTCGAATATTGTCGAGTATGAAAAATGAGTTCATGTTGTTAGATTTTTAAAGTGAAGATGTCAGTGATCTTTAAAAAGTAAGTTTATAATATCGTAAGATGTAAGAATGTAGTAGGAGACCAGTAGCAGGGTTGCCCAACAGCAAAGTGTTAAGAAACAAGACTGAAAATAAGGTGAACAAGTCAGAGTAGCAGAGATAGACCTTCCTTTTCTGAAGCTTTGTAGTAAAGAGGGGGAGCGAAATGGCATGGCTGCCTGGGGAGGCAGTGAGATCAAGCAAAGTTTTAGGGAGACTTAAGTTTATGAACTTAAAGGAAGGGAAATTTGAGATCTGAGCTGAGGAGAAATGAAAACTAATTAGATTAATAGCACACACAAGTTTTCCATGTAAAAGAGTA
This sequence comes from Pteropus vampyrus, assembly GCF_000151845.1. Lineage (NCBI taxonomy): Eukaryota > Metazoa > Chordata > Mammalia > Chiroptera > Pteropodidae > Pteropus > Pteropus vampyrus. The sequence goes on from NW_011888909.1 coordinate 4,029,076, forward strand.
AGGACACTTCTTCCTTTGAAACAGGAACAAAGGAGAAATTCTGAAGTAGAAAGGACAGAGAATTTCGAGGCTAAGGGAAAAGGTGACAGAGCTCACACTCTCAATCTCTCAAAATCAGAGGCAAGGTCATCTGCTAAAAATGAATGTGGGGCAAGGAATAGGAAATTGAGAAGAGAGAAGAGATTATATCCACAATGAACAGGACAAGAAATCAGCCAAGAGTTCAATAGAAGGATTAGTAAAAATAATTTAGGACCTAACTGTAGTTGAAAAACATAAATTTTTAATGAAATCAATTTAGCTGAGGACTTGAAAAAGGGAATGGTTGATATTATTCAAAGTCAAGGGTTGCAAAGCGAATACAGCAATAGGCCAAAAAGTTCAATGAGTTCTAGGGAATTCAGAAATGTGGCTGAGGGTTCTAGAATAGGCCTAATGACCTCTAAAGAGACAGAGTCATTGCAGGTTGGAGGTCAGAAAGAGGCACTGAATCCTTATCCAGAAGGGTCAGCAACTACAACCATACATCAAAATGCAGTCCACCTGTTTTTGATAGTAAAGTTATTTTTTTTAATTTTATTTTTAGTTTCAAGTACACAGTACACTGGTTAGACATTTATATAGTTTATAAAACAATCCCCCAATTGATCTTTCTCTCCTCTGACCCTCCACCTAGCCATTGCATTAAAGCTAACTGCAGTCCCTATGTGTGCTCCCCATCCCCATGATCATCTATCAACTACTAATTTGTACTTCTTTAATCCTTCACCCCATTCTCCCAGCCCCCCAATCTCCCTCTCCTCCAGCGTTATTGCAACACAGCTCCACTCATTCATTTGCATCTTGTTCCATGGTTGCTTTCTGGCTACAACCATAAAACTTAGTAATTGCAACAAGGGCCATATGACCTGCAAAGTCTAAAATATTTACCATTTGCCCCTTTAAAGAAAAAGTTTGCCCACCACTAAAGGAATAGACTGTAGTATGGAAATCAGGCAGCAACACCAGGCAAGCAGGAAGAGAGGGAGCACCAAGACCAGGCCAGACTGAAGACCAACACAATGGGCATGAGCTTGGGACAAGCTATCAGACGGCCCCAGCTCATGATCAAGTGCAGAGCAATTATGACAATTCAGGCAAGGACCAGACTCAGGAAATCCAGTCCAGAGAGCAGACCTGAAAAGAGGGAGAACTTAGGGGATTCCATCTGTCTGCCAGATACAGAACCCTCACTAGAGGCTCATACTGGGGGAATATGACCAATCAATCTGAACAATCCAGCAAGAATGAGACACAAACTACCAGGCTCAAAACACAGCAAAGCCACAGTCCCAGAAACCTAGAACAACACGAGTCAATGGGTGGCCACCAAAGGAGGATGAAGACCAAAACTAAGTCTAGCAGTGAAGTCTGTAGGTCAAATGTAATACAGGTATCTAGGGCTTACCATTCACACAGTTGCCCCGGCTGACATTCCAACCTTACCAGTTGGCTGTGGGTTCTCTTCTTTGTTCTTCTTTTTTGCCCACACCGATCCCATCAATGGAAACATCTACAGAGAGCTAGAAAAGCAAAGACTGGGGAAATATGACAGAGCCAACACCAGCAGAACTGACTCTAACAGTGTGAGGGAGGAGGCAACCATGTGAAGCTAAAGGGTGCTCCGAGAGGGGATGTTAGAGTCGGAGTCTGCAAGAAATGTTCTGTAGAAGTTCTCTGCAGCCCCTGTCATATCCATACCCTGTCAATCAGAATTACAGAGGCAGTGTAGCCTCACAGCATAAAAGCATAGATTCTAGAGTCATGAGGCAAGTTTCACTACTCATTAGCTGTGTGACTTTCAGCAAGGTATTTAACTTCTCTGTGGTTTGTTATCCTCATCTATACACATAAAGACAATATGGTATCTACCTCACCTCACAGGGTTGTTGAAAGGATTAAATGAGTTAACATATGTGAAGTACTCAGAAAGGAGTACTTATATAACCATTAGCTATAATTATACCACCTCAATCTCTATGCTAACTTTCATGTGCTCCTAAGTTTTCTCCTACTCTATTTAAAGACTTGATCTTCTAGGGCAAAAGACACCCACCCTAAGAAAGCAATGCCCCTTTAAGTCCCTGAGTCTTCATGTCAAATCAGTTTCCAAAGCATAAAGAGATGGGCAGGAAACCGTCCCTGTCAATACTGACATGCTGAAACAGGTACCTCGAGTTGAAAAAAGCAGAAAAGAAGGATCCAACAAAATATAATTTATTAGTCATCACATGCTGAACACGTCACAGCTGGGTGATAAATGCCAAGAACATCAATTATGAACTATTCTTAAACAAGTTTAGCATATTCACCACGACATCAAGAAACCTATATGTTGAGAATGTTCTTTATTTGTTTCGATGACAGAAGGAAAATATTTGGGCTTAAAATGGTAAATGTAATTATTTTGCATGAAGTAGGGCAGGCTGCATGAGCATCCCACCTGGGAACGAGCTACTGAACATCTGTCAAGGTGTCAACTCCAACTGCAGAAGCAAAGAACTTCATCAAGCTTCTGCATAGTTAGCTAAAGTTGGCTAAAGGAAGAAGATGGAAAATCACAGGTATAATTAGCAGTAATGCCTCTCAATTCACAAGCACCTTTAACGTGACTATATCCACAGTCTTTCTGGATGTCTCTGTCTCATGATTCCCCTGAGGAGCAGCATGGGGGTGCTTCTCCCCAGGTCTCATCCTGCCATGTCCCTCCTCCTGGTCTTGAGTTCACAGCAGTCCAGGCCAGATGATCTGTGACTCTGGACAACTCACTCTGGATCTCAGTTTCCTCCTCTTCAAAACTGAGTGGTTTAGACTAGAAAATTGCGAAGGCCCCTCCCAGCACTCCAAGTCTCTGATCTGACCCTATCAGTGCTGAACAGGGGCAGGAGAATGCACTGGATCCTGAAGGACAAATAAGTGCAAGTGATTTGAAATCATGATACTAATTTGTGGGCTCTAATACTAGAGCAATAATGTTTAAATGTTCAGAGATGAACTTTTAATGAATATTTAATTGCTCTATTCTTTATAAGAATATAAAGGAGGGATACAGGGTCCAGGCTCCTTTTTCTCCAACCCTACCCTGAATGAACCAAAGATGCTATAATCTCATGAAAAGACAATGGGTCCAGAAGCTCTTCATGTGAAGCTAAGTGATTCAGGAAGATGATTCTCCTAACTAGAACTTGCCCTCCTGGTGCAGCCCATGAGAGGCGGCAGCAGCACCTGGAGCTTGTTAGAAATGCAGGCTCTAGGTCTGCTTCAGACCCAGGCATTAGAATTTGCATTTGAACAAGATCCCTAGGTAATTTGCAGGGCATTTCAATTTGAGAAAAGCTGTCCTAGAGCCCTGGTTCTCAAAGTGACTGTACCATAGAATCACCTAGGAGGGCTGGGCTCCATGTCCCCTAAGAATCACTTGTCTGGGATGTAACAGGGCACTGGGAATTTTTTAAAGCTCCCCAAGGGATTCCATAATCAGCGAAGTTTGAGAAACACTGAACTAAATTCCCCACTTCAGGTTCTAAAACTCAAACCCAAGGCTGACTGACCTCCCTCTGGGAAGGTCTGTATCACCTTTCCCAAGAACATAGCAGTGTCACCCATTCCCCTTGCTGGAGTTTTATTTGATGATGGATCACTATCCCAAATCAGTACCTGCCTCTTGCATTCACCTTCATGTCTGAGGATACTCCCTGGAGCCTACAAGCTCCTGCTGGACATGGCCACTCCCAACGAAAGCCACCTGTCAGCACTAGCGCGCGCGCACGCACACACACGCGCTCGCACGCGCTCTCTCTCTCTCTGTCTCTCTCTGTCTCTCGCCTCTCGTCTCTCGCCTCTCGCCTCTCATGGCAACCGCATAGTTACAAATTGGAGGATAGAACTTTCTTTTTCAGCAACACCTTTTATGGAGGGATCTCCAAGCAAATGGATCCCCAGGCCAGAGGCTAAAACAGAAGGAGGAGTCTATAGCAAGTGCTCCTTGGTTTAGACCCTTCTGGTGTGCAAGATTCTGAGTCAGCCTGAATCACAACTAACAATTTAAGGCTAAGATCTCAAGAGTGAGGAACCACTGACAGTATCTGCCAGCATTTATATTTCCTTTCTTTTTAATTTTGTTATTCCTCCCTGTGATTCCTGTTCTTTGAGGGCCCTATGGATTCTGTGCTTCTGGGTTTTTGGAAGAAGCATTTATCTCTTTGGGTGTGATTAGTAGAGAACTTTGGTGTTTATTAACCCTCTTCCTGTTTAGAAAAAAAAGTGCAGCTAGCTGCCAGAATTCATTTAACATCACACATAGGAATGCTACGTTTTCTAGGATTTGACATTTTCAGCTATCGAGAATTACTATATTTGTAAATGGAAATACCACTACTAAAAACAGAATGCTATAAATAGAAGGATGTCATTTGTTTCCAAAGACTATGGATATACCAGAGTGAAACAAAAATAATAATAAAAGCAAGATGCTTTGTGGCAAACTTTGGGGGTAAGGTTAGGACGCTAATCCTTAAGGTATCTCAGGGTAAACACTGCAGCCACAAGCACAGCTGGCGAGTATTCTTGGGGTAAACGGGAAATGGATTAAAACAGGGGTCTCCAACCTTTTCATCACCAGGGACCTGTTCTCCTATGAGAATCTAATGCCTGATCTGAAGTGGAGCTGAGGCGGTGATGCTAGCATTGGGGAGCAGCTGCAAATACAGATGAAGTTTCACTCACTAGCCTGCCGCTTACCTCCTGCTGTGCGGCCCGGTTCTTAACAGAATAGAGACCAGTACCAGTCTGGGGCCTGGAGACTGGGGACCCCTGCGTTAAAAGATAACATAGGAGCCAAGCTGGAAACCAGAAGTATTTGAATCTATCAGAGCTCAGAAGCCACTTAGCATCCATGTAACTAACTTGAGGGTTGAGTTTTGAAGTGAAAAAAGAACCACCAGCCTTAGCCGAGGGCAGATGGTCTGTCCTTGACCTGCTACCAGCAAGTGACTCGTGAAGGGAAGGGATTGGGGGCAACCCACAAAACAGACTTGAAAACACAATCCCCAAGAAGAACTCTTTGCGGCTCTACATCCATGAGTTTGTTCAGACAAAAAACGATTTAACTAAAAGCAATTTCACAAAGATCCTAATCTTGCAGAAAATGTGCTTGTCTTGAGCGGCAAGGGAAGGTGGGGATTTTAGGTAGTGAATCACATGGTTCTGGAGTGAGACGATGGTGGTGGTGGTGACTGCCATCCTTTGCAGGCTAACCTGGGAGCCTGGGCAAGTCACCCAACCTTGCCGCTTCATTTCTTCATCTGTAAAATGAAGAATCACTAATAATCGGAGGTTGATGACACATAGTAAGCACTATGCAAGTTTCCTATTAACACTTGTCACTTCCTGCTGGATAGGGAATGTGTGTTTACGTGTCTGTGTATAAAATGAATCATCAACAACAGATCAGATTAAACAACAGAGCAAATGGAGAATGAGAGTGCAGAAAGGGCTTTCATCTTTTATGCAACAAGAAGTTTTAAGAACAAGAAGTAGGAACGTTGGAGGATGAAATGCTACATTGATGTGTTTTCTTACCAGGCCATAAAAATGTTTATACAGTAGTTAGGCCTGTGATCAGTACACAAACAGATTACATTTTACAGAATGAATGAACAGCTCAAAAACCCTCCCATTTTTCATCAGGTTCAGAGTACTTTCCTAATTCTTGGGTTTACCAAAATAACTTCATTTGCTAACAAAACAGAGCCACTGCTGAGTGTGGGGAAGAGGAACTAGGGTTTGGAAATCGACTCTTTTTGACAGAACACGTGTCGTTTTCCCCTTTGGTCCTCATTTTTCCCATCAGTAAAATGAGATAAGCGAGGTCCCTGTTCCCCCTTAAACTCCATGGTTCTATTACTTTACAATCATTCTCTCTAAGCACATATTCACTCTTCTCTTCATCAAGAAAGGATGTGTTTAATTAAAATAATGTTGGGAAAGTAGTGATTCTGCTGAATCCCAGAATGAGGCCAATCTGACACTGTTCAATTACATTAACACTAAGCTCGTGGCAGTTCACTCCTGACACTTCAGCCCCAAACCCCATTTGCATGACAGTGAGACTACACAGATGTACAGCTCTTCCCAAACACATTAATAGCCCTAAGTAACACTTCATTCGGTGTTTTTTTTTCTTGTTTTCAAAAGGATGATATTCCATTGTAATAAATATATCACCCAAATAATTAGCTAAGCTCCCTAATTTGTGTTTCTAAGTTTTCATATTGTCTAACTTTTGTTAATGAAAAACTGGAAGCAATTTGTAATCATGATACCAACTTTTGGGCTCCAATACTAGAGCACTATATTTAAATGCTCAGAAATAAACTTTTAATGAATATTTAATTGCTCTATTCTTTATAAGTATAAAGTATGCTTTCAGTGAACATTCTGGATACTAAAAAGGCAAGATTCAGTTTCTCCCAGCTAAGTTATGTGTTCAAGTTTCCTAATGATTTTGTTTCAAGGAGGAAAAAAGGTTATCTATGTTTCAAGCTATAAAGTAAGGAATTTTGGAGAGTAATGTGGAGACAGGGTAACTTGTTACAGCAATATTCCAGACTCCACCAACAAAATATAGATTTATGTATTTGAAATGCATAAGAAACAATCTAACAATATATGTTCGAAAATGTTAATAGTCTGGAGAATGAGAGTGCAGAAAGGTGCTTTCATCTTTTATGCAACATTTCTGTATTGCTTTAATTTCTTTTTTAAAAAAAAAAGAATGTTTGCTTTCGTAACTAAAAATATTCTTAAGAATAAAACAAAGAGCCTCTTATAGGGGCAGCTGGTGCAAAATAAACATCTTAATTTCTGTCCCAACCAGGACAATAGGTTTTTGACATTAAAATTTCCGGAAATTAAATGGTAGGAAAAAGTGTTTAGTAGATACAGTTCTCTCAACACCCCATTCAAGACATTTGTAGTCATCAGTGTCCATATTTTAAAATAATTTTTTTCTGTTTATAAATGTGTGCTCATTTTCAAAAAAGTAAAAATCATTCAAAATGTCTGCATCTTTAAATAAGCAGTGTGAATATTTTTATCCACTTATTTCCATTATCTTTCTATACCAAGTTTTTTAACAAAACTGAAATCATTCTAGAAATGTGGTTTTGTCTCTACACTCATTTAATTAGTACATTAGAAACCACTAAATTAAGGTCACCAAAGCATTTTCTCTCCATTTGTTACTCTTAAATATTACACATTTCATTTTACACTTTAATAAATACTCACTTTATTGTACCACGATAGTGTATACAGAATGCACAGCTGCCAGTATGATCTTTTGAAAACATAATTTAAATTATTTCACTCTCCCACCTACAAGCCCCAGCGGCTTCCATCAAACACAGTATCAAACTCAAACTCTACAGAGTGACCTCCGAGGCCCCCATGAACTAGCCCCTGCTTCTCTGAACTCATCTGCTGCCACACCAGCCTTTTTCCTGTTCCTCTAATGCACCCAGCTTGTTCCTACCTCAGGACCTTTGCACTGGATACTCCCACTTCCTGGAAGTTCTTCTCCAGATTTTCCCCGCAACTGACCCAGCTTAAATACGGCCCCTTAGTGAGAACTTTCTTGACTACCCAATTTGAAGGAGCAATTGCATCTGTCTCTATTACAGCATCTAATTTTATTTTCTATTTTTATTTGTTTAATTGTCTTACACCACAAGAATATGGGAGTACCACCTCTGTCTAATTCACCATTTTCCCCAGTACCTAAGCCAGAGATGCATAATAAATATTGGTTGAATGAATGAAAATGTTTTCAAAGTATTCAGATTTGTGGGGCATGAGATGAAATAACTACTTAAACAGGCCTTATTCACAGCAGCATAGCCCCTTAATGAGACTTTTTAAAATAGGTCATCAACTTCGTAGGCAGCCTGGTCACAGAGAGCTGCCCACAACCCTGCCAGTGGGGGAAAAAGCTAGCTAGTTAGTCTTGGCCACATTTGCATTTTGTTTCTCCACCCCCCTAACTAATAAGTGGACATTTCTCCTGAACATTTTGAATATACCAGAATAATACCATGATAATGACAACGATGATGAGGAGGAGGAGGAGGATGGTGATGATGATGGAGGGAAAGGTTGAAGATCATTTGCTTTCATAGAAGCACCTGAGAGAAACTGTAGGCAATTCTGCCACCAAGATCCCCTTGACTGCCTAATTCGGGTGCGCCCTCAGTCTCAAGTTCCCATCAATACTGCTAATAGAGTCTCTTTATTAGCTTTGGTTGTTAACCAGAGTTGGTTTCTGCTGCTTGCAACCCAGGAATCCTAACTGATAATTTTCATATGTGTTTGTCCAATCCATCTCTTCTGCTCCATACCCCGACCACGGCCTCATCACGGGCTACCTCATTGGTACCCATGCCTCTGGTCTTCTCACTGCCAAATCCATTCTCCACAAGAATCCTAACTAGACTTACCTAAACTCAAAATCTGACCATGCCACCTGGCCTTTAACAGAGAAATGCTGAGTCCCCGGTCCTGACCAAAGGCCTCCATCTATCATTCCAGCCTCTTCTCTTGTCACAACCTGCCTCGGCCTTTAAGCTCCAGGAACTCCAAACCACCAGCTGCTTCCTCATATTTTCTATATGTTTTCTAACCTCTCACTCTGTGCCCACCTTATTTCCTCTGCACTGGAATATCCATTTAAGGCTGACCTCTTCGTAATCACACTTTAAACTCAGCTCAGACATCACTTCCATCCTAGGCTGGCTGCCTTCTGTGTCTGCTCACAAATGTATACCCCTAATACATCATCTGCCTTTCCCACTCATCTGCGAATATTCTGATGACAGGTGCTGTGTCATATTCATCCATATCACATAATAGGCAATGAATATGTTTTTGTTAGGTGATGTATTAACTAACCATTTGTTAGCTGATTTTGTTTAAATGATTAAAATATAATTCATTTTGAAAACCCCAACTGTGTTTTCATTTTCCTCCTTTCTACCCACATTCAGAATTACCTTCGAACTGAGTGGCCAAGGGATCACCTAGGCTCTGCTCATCTTGCAGGATGGTTTCGTTGCTTGAGAGTCAGGATGCCCACAGTTTTAACAAGCATGAGAGGCTATTGCTCATTGCACTGCCTAATGGTTCTCCATCATGAAAGGACATTTCAGATACTCTGACTACATTAGTTTAAGCCTCAAGTGAAGGGCAAAGATACCACGCACCCCATACTAATGTGGGTACAGATAAGGAACATGCAGACAAACAAAGCAGCAGCCTATAATCAAACCGATCAGGGCCAAACCTCACATGGCTCGGGTGTGGGCACCTATGGAGGGCAGGGCTTCCTCCCCTAACCCACTCGCTGTACAAAGCCCAGCTCCTCCTGTGCCTGAGCTTCCTCCTCAGAAATGAGGAATGAGACATTGACCTAAATTCACTCAGCAAACACAGACTAGGCACCCACTATGGGTCTGACCCTAAGAGAGGAACTGAGGGTCAAAGGTTACTAAAATACTCTTCAGATCATAAGCAGCAGTGTAGAAAGAGCCCCGGACTTAGAATCAGAAAGCCCAGTCTCCTAGAATCAAACCAGAATGCTGCCTCATACCCACAAACTATGCAGCTCCAGGAAAGTTATTTAACTTCCCTTAGCATCAGTTTCCAAACATGAAAAATGAGGATTATATGAGCTCAATTGTGTGACAGTGTCTTGCACAAAGTAGGGGCTCAGAAAGCTGAATCGAGGGTCTTCAAAGACTTTAAATGTCCAAAGTTCTATCAGAGCCAAGAGAATTCCTCTCAACATAAGAACTAGCGCCCCCTTCTGCCACCCAACGAGCGCTGCATGGGCTGCCGGTACTGAAGGGGGCTGGCAAAGCCTGGACTGCAGGCTCAAGTGTCAGCATCTAGACTCCTGTCTCCCTGGCTGGTGACCCAGGAGCACACTGCCCACTCGCTATGGAAAAGAAATCTCTAGATTGAAGTCCAACCCTGCGCAATATTAAGCACTCATTAGAGGCCTCCCACTGTAGAGATAAATGTTAAACTCAACCAAGCAGCTGTCACACACACCCTCATTCCACCCCAATCTCCACCACCCCTTAGAGAGAGAGAAAGAGGAGTGGTGTGTCTTCATCGAGTCTTGCCCATCATTTTCTCCTCAAAACCAGCTGAATTAAATTATTTTCTTTCTAAAAAGCCCTCATTCCGCACCCTCACTGAAGGCCTGATTACTGGCAATAGTTACATTCAGAGTTCAAAGAAAGGTGATCTTGATGAACAATTCTAAGAGGATTTAGCGCTCCTCCAATAAAATATCCTAGGGATTGAGTTTCCAGAGTTTTGTTTTCATTACTCCACTTGGATACATCCAGCAACCAACTTCAATGTCATAGACCAGCTTTTCAGTAAACATAGCCATGCCTCAGGCAGCTAGTGCCATGAAAAAACCACAGGTCTGCAGTGAATTCAGAAAGGAAGGCCACACTGCTGGGCTTCCAGCAAAGCAGGCCACTTGGGAGAACACGGCCCAGGGACATCCACAGGGCACTCATGGGGGGCCACCACCAACTGCCTCAGGGTCTAGCAAAGTTGTGTAGCTCCTGGAGCCCAGGAATGAATACTAAACTGGGTGTCACCACAGAGCTGCAAGCTGCAAGGAGAGATCTCAGTTGCCATCTACGCTTTAGTCAAATCCTCAGATAAACAAAGCAAATAAAATTGAGAATCCACCAACGCTTCCTTCCTCTTCCCCCAACATATCCTTGCACCCCACAAAGATGAGATAAAAACCACCAACAAGCCAAGGAGGAAAACGAGTCAGGCTTTGATAAAAAAAAAAAAAAAAGTAATAAAACCTGCCCTGCTCTAGCCTCAAGACAATTTCACACCAAATGGCTTTAAAACCCTTTCCAAAGCTTTGGTGCCTGAATTGAAAAAGAGTTTGTCTTTTTGACTGAAAGTCAGCAGTTAAAAAAGCATACCATGGAAATCCTGAGAGTTATGCGTTTTCACATTTGCACAAATGCTGGGTGTGTCTGGACATACGGAGCACGGAAAGCTAACCATTCTTCTAGAGGTCACCTCACCTCTATCACGAGGCTGCTCTTATTCACTCTAGAATGTAGTTATTATTAACACTAATCAGACTTCACGACTCAACACAGCCACACACAGTCAGCACTGAGCTGCTATTCACTGAGCCCGGGAAAGTCTCTTTTTCTGGAAAAAACAGGCTCAGGGCCTGGGGATGGTGCCACAGTTTTGGCACCCAAGGAACTGCAGTCACCGTTTCATCTGGGCTAAGGGCTTCAAACCAATGGCAAGGCAGGCGTCTTCCTCACGTACTCCTCCCCAAAGAAAAAAGAGCAGTGGGAAATGCTGCTGCGGGTGGGGGCAGAGAGCGCACGTGGCTGTCGCCGAGGAGGCAAAACGCAGCCCTCGGTCCAGGCTCCGCACCACCATCCCGTCGGTGTGAGGCTTTCCCGCTCGCTCTAGCCCCCAGCCCGGCCCCAGAACTACCTGCTGCAGCCTAGTGGCCCTGAGGCCAAGTCTAAGGAAGTTCACTCCCTGTCGCGCCAGTCCGGGGAGGCTGGAACACGCGTTTCAACCCAAACTGCCGGGAGAACCAGAGCCCGCCCCTGCCCAGGCGCCGAACCCATGGAGCTCCTAGGGGCCCAGCGGCCAGCTGAGCAGCAGCCAGGTCCCAGGCTGGGCTGCCAGAGGCCTCCCCGGTTATCCCGCACTCCGCAGGGCCCAGGACCCCGACGAGCGTGAGCCCAGGAAGGCGAGCAGCCTGCGCTAGGGGCTAGAGGTGGAGGGAATCCTGCCTCCCGCCTCCCGCCTCGCCCGATCGCCATGACTCCCGGCTTCCCGAAGACCTGGAAGCCGCGCAGATCTCTCACCTGGGCTGCGATGCGGCTCCCCTGCCGTTCCTTCCTTTCCCACCGCCCGGGTGCCCGGTTCCCAGCCTGCTGCCCGCACAGTTCCAAGACACCCAAGTGGAACACCGCGACCCTTCCACAGCCCCACGCCCCCGGGCGGGCGTCCAGGAGCCACCCCAAGGAAAGCAAGGTGGCTGGGGCGAGCGGGGGTGCCTTCTGCCCGGGCCAACAGGTATGGGAGGTGTTGTCGGCCGCCCGCCCGCCCACTCCAGGGACAGGGGCCCGCGACAGCCGCGGGCTTTGGGCACCGTGGAGAGGAGCGAGGACGGTGGGGGTAGGCGAGAGCGGGAGACCAGGGGAGGGAACGAGCTGGAGGCGGCACTCACCTCTCGCTGGGCCGGGGCCGACCGCGCGGGCCCGCAGCCCCGAAGCCGGGATTCCGAAGCGCCTCGGCACGGCGCTGATGGGGGATCCCTCAGAGGCCCGCAGGGAGGGGGCGGCGCGGATGCGGGCGCTGGCGGGCAGCGCTCGGCCGCACGCTCACACCCCCAGCCGGCAGCCGCGTCCGCGCGCCGGCATCCTCGCAGCCGCCGGCTCCCACGGCGCCCCAGGCGGCTCCCTAAGCGCGCGCCGGGTCGGCGCGAGCCCCTCGTCGGCTCGGAGCGCGATCTGGGCGCGTGCCTCCCTGTCCTTGTCCTCGGCTCCCGTCTGGGGACGTTTGCCCCGCACCCTGGCACGGCGCGCTCCACTACCCCTCCCGCTCTCGCTGGCCGTGCAGAGCCCCGGCGCGCGGGCTCAGGCCATGTGCGCGGCTGCCTCGCTGCGCCCCGGAGCCCAGTGGCCGAGGCCCCGCTGGAGTTGCGCGCCCTAGAAACTCCATGCAGCTCCGGCCTCCTCCCCAGCTCCTCCCTTGGAGGGCCCCCTGGGGCCTGGAGGCCGACCGCAGCGCCCGCCCAGCGCCAGGAGCTGGGGTTCAGGGCTCGCCTCGGCCGCCCGTGCTCGGCTTCTCCGAGGGTCGGGGAGCCCCCGCCCCCACTCCGTCGCCTTGCCAATAGCTCCCTCGGTTACCAGGCAGCGCAACCTGAGGAACGCCTCGGCGCGCGCGCACTCACACTCGCGCGCGCACACAGGCACACACGCGGGGGGCAAGCTGGATCTTGGCAGACGGTCCTCCTTTCCTTTCCTCCTCAAAGAAGCTGCCCACGTTAACTCTGGCAAACTGCTGTTCCTCGGTATTGGACAACTCACCCAGGCGCTCCCCACCTTAACTACCTCATCCCCAGCGCCCACACCCCTGGGCTACAGTCACACCTGCATCTGCTCCTGGGCGGCCAGAACTGGTGGAGGAGGTGGAGGATTCGGCGTGCCCACCCCTACCACTGTCTAAGGAGGCACGTCTTGGGCCACTGCCTGGCAACCTCCGCTCCCCTGGGGCCTGAGAACGCGTGGCTGCCCCCACTTCTCCTTCCAAGGTCAAATCATAGATTTGATGGTGGGGAGAGGGTTCTTGGACACGTGTGAGCTAGAAATCTCGAAGACTGTCTGCAACTTCCCTGGCTCTCCCTTCTGCCAAGTCTATTCACAGACCTTTTTTTCTCTTCTACCTCATGCCTCAAGGGCAGCACATTAGCTTAGTCTCTAGTCACCATTCCTGGGCCCCACCTGTCTACCTCTCATGTAGCTAGCAGAATACACAGTACAAGGAAGGTTTGTGTTGTCAAGTAAAAATGTAAACCAAAATAGCAAGATGGGTCTTAGACTGTCCCATAGACAAAGTCAGAGGCCTGCCAGTTCCTTTCTACTCCCTGGGTATGCCAAGGGAGATGAAAAACCCCACCTGGCTGGAGCAGGTTAGTCTTTCCTTACAGCATCCTCCTTTCCAGGATTCCCCTTTTTTTTTTGCCTACTCTACTCTAGGTGGCAGAAAGACTGCTTACCAGCTCAGGTGCTTCCAAGTCCCAGAAGCAAAGAAAAGATATAGCATAAAAATTCTTACACCAGTCAGGAATGAAACAGGCAATAAATACTACAAGCATCTCATTCAAACAGCTCGGCCATCACTTCTCTGCTGGCTGGTACAGCTGCTGAGGGAGAGTGGACGTTGGCCCTGCCAGCCAGCAGCACAAGTTAATCAGAATTCCTTCTTTATCTGCACCTCCTGGCTTATAGCTGGGCGTGGTTCCTGAGTCCCTATAGCTCTCATTGCGGGTACCACACCTTTGTCATTTAGCATTTGCTACCCTGTATTATTACTATCTTTTCTTGTACCAGCTCTACATCCAAAATTATCTAATAACCTACTTGAGCCACTGGTTGAGTCTTATATACATAGATGAGAGACGTGCACAGAAGGCATTTCCAAGTTTCCATTAACAATCATGGGCAGATGAACTAATAGAGCTGGTGGGGTCTCAATAAGATCTTTCCTTCTGATCTTTTTGAATGAAAGCTGCACCTCCTAACAATCTGTTGCTTCTGCAAGCAATTGTTTGTCACTTTCTGCATGGCAACTGAGTCACTAAAGCCCCTTGGCAAGTCTATATACACACATGGTAGAATGTAAGGGTCACCATTTAATCAGGTGGAACGCTTCTGGCGGAAGTTCTCTGCCCTCACTTACCGCCTGTGTGAATTTGGGTAAGTTGTTTGTTCTCTCTAAATCTTAACTGACCTCATCTGAAAAATGGGAATAATTATGGTATAGTTAATTATGGTATGGTATAATAATTAAGGTTGTTGTAAAGATTAAATGTGATAACATGAATAGCAGTTCCAGACATAAAGTAAGCTTTCAACAAATGTTGGTTGTTGTCATTATTAGTGAGAAGTAGACACATATCAAAGACATTATCTTGGGGATGGGGAATCAAATATTCTAAGCTCAAGTGACCTCAAGAACTAAAGAAGCCAGGTGGCAGGCTTTGGTGAGTATGCCAAATGCCATTTCCTAGTTCTTACCAACTATGAGGATTTTGAGACTTCCAGTTAAGGGAGTTGCAGGTTCTCAGGCTTAGATACCTTTGCTCCAACTTTTATTCATTTGTTTAATATATATTTATTGAGTCAAAATGTGTCAGCTCCTTCCTATTAAAATGCCGAAGGAAATCTTGTGCCAGTTGTCAGAATGGAAGCTCAAATCAACAAACAAAATGGGTGAGAGAGACTTCCCTTTATCATGCATTTGTAACTGGATTTAGCCTTAGTACTCTCTCCAATCCAGAATAATTTCACCCTCCAGGAATCAGCTAAGAGTGAACATTAACTTTGCTCTACCGCCTACCTCTAGCTTTGGGATCAGAGTTACACAAATCAGACACCTGGACAATCACTACGTTAGCACATAGTAATCATTTTCTGATATGGCCAAAGTCATTCCTACCTCTACATCTTCCTATCCCCTAGCCTTCCTTTTTCTTGTTTTCTGTTTGTTTGTTTTACCCTCAGAAAATACATCTACTTCCGGTGCGCAAGACAGCCAAGGGTAGAGAATAATGAACGGGTGCATTGTAGTCTAAATAGAAATTGGCAGAAAAAGAAAAATCATTTGGGCAAGTGTGTGCTGGAGGATAAAGTTTTCCATGCATTCCATCAAAATATGGAGTATAGAACACATTGGATTCTTGCCAACACATATCCTCTACTTTGTGGCAGGAGGTTCTAGAGTGGTTTGTTAGGCAGCAACAGATAACCAGAACAAAATTTGGTATTAGGAAGTATAGTGCAGCTGTAACAAAAATTTAAAACACTCGTTTTGAGATTGGACAATGAGCAGAAGCTAGAAATGCCTTGAAAGACTGTTAGCAAAAGCTGCAAGGGCCTCAGGAAGACTCTTGGAGAGGACTTGAAGAACACCAAGAAAGCTGTTCGTGGAAGCTGGATGGAGAAAAGAGCACCTGAGTCATGTACTAGTGGGACAGTTAGCAATGCTGTTGCCTGCAATAATGCAGCAAATGGAAAGGGTAACTAATGAACTCATGGACTTGACGAGGGAGATTTCCAAGTTGAATGCAGAAAGTGCCAACGGAGTTTTTCTAGATGCCTATGCTAAAAGACAGCATAAATGAATCACGGAAAAAACTATTTTGATTTTCGAATAGAATTTAGAGGAAACAAAAACAATTAAGACTTGCTGGGTTAGAAAGGATAACTTTCTCATTCTGGTATCTCCAGGCAAAAACTTCAAATCTAAAGCACAGGTCTCTGGATAAAGATTAAATTAAGGATGGGCCCGTGAGATCCTTTGTTAACATGGCATATTTAAAGGCATGCTTAAAAATGGTCCTAAGGCTCTTCGAAACGTGTTTCCTCAGGAGGCTATTCTTGAAGAGCTTTGGGTCAACAGACCCAGGACCGCAAGCCTGAGCCTGTACCGCAAAAAGATGAGACTTTTTAAAGTTTGTGGATGTTTCTGGGTATTTTTTTTTATTGGAAGAATGTAAATAATGTTTGACTCTGATGAATTAAATATGACCACAAATTCTCTCTTCAAGAGTTGGGCTCTATATCTCTCTACAATAAACCTGGACAGGATCTGT
Organism: Pteropus vampyrus; assembly: GCF_000151845.1. Lineage (NCBI taxonomy): Eukaryota > Metazoa > Chordata > Mammalia > Chiroptera > Pteropodidae > Pteropus > Pteropus vampyrus. The sequence continues at coordinate 4,045,568 of NW_011888909.1, forward strand.
TACTTCTTTAATAAAATAAAAAAGTTATTTTGTGCCAGTTTCCAGACCTAGGAACACCCTTGTTTGTCCCTTGGAACACCCTTGGAGCCCTGAATCACCAGCTAAAGAGTTCAGTTACCCTGAGGCCATCATGCTGTGCAGCAGCTCAAGTTAGCTGCGTTCAGAGTCTGTGTAAATAGAGGAGATAGGGAGGGAGGACAGGAAGGTTGGGAGGTCTGGCCAGTCTCCAGGTATTCTAGCACCTGCTGTAGGAGTCATCCCAGTTGAAGTCCCATATATCGTAGGACAGAGATAAGCCATCCCCACTGTGCCATTTGAATTCTCGACCCACAGACTAAAGGAGGTAGTAATAAGTTGTTACTTTAAGCTTAATTTAGAGGTGATTTGTTATGCAGCAATAGATAACCAGAAAAATTTGCTAACTTGGAAAGATGTTCAAACTACATTGTAAAGTGGGAAAAGCAAGTTGAAAAATAACGTACGATACCATTTTCGAAAAAGAAAGTTTTGTATGTAATATCTATATATACATAATACATTTGCACAGAATATAATAGGAATGCTACCTGCTAACTAACTCTGAAGAATCAATATTAGGGAGACTTCTACCTTTTAGATATGTTTTATATGAATGTTCGACAACAAATATTTTTAATATTGGCTTAATATTTTAAAACATGAAAAAAGTCCTGTATTTCTCTTATTATAAGGCAATAAATATACAGTGTATACCTACAAGAAGAATAATACACTGCCTTAAAAAACTAAATGTTCATTCTGTTATAGGATTATTAATTTTAAAAGTCTATTGATACATATGCTGATAATTCTTTTAATATCTAGGATAATGAAAAATTCAAGTTACCAACAAAGATGAAACAAGTTATCAACAAAGGAAAAAGTCAAGGTTGGCTTCAGGAGTTGTATGTAACACTAGATCACAGAAGAAAAATAAATCAATAAACTTAGAGGATAAAATAGTCTCATCCAGGACTTATACATTCAGTTAGGCTATCATGTAAGAAGGTAAGAGAAAAAAAATTTCCTAATAAAATGGGTAAGAAGATGAATGGCTTTTTAACTTTTCCTGGAGAAAAATACTCAAAGACTTGTATTAGCCAATAAAAAATAGAATCAAAATTAAGAACTCAAGAGTGAGGCCAAGAACCCAGAAAGAAGAGAAAGGCATTGGTGTTAACTTGACATTCTATTCTTTTGAAATATAAGCTGATTTCCAAGTAATATTGGACCAAAAGATCAAAAATAAAGTAATATCTCAGAGATTTTGAGAGTATTACAAGCAAAGAGAGAAAGTAATCAGATTTTTGGTGTTACCAATACAGCTGGGATCGAAGGGACTAAAATCCAAGGAAAAGGAAACCTTAGTAAAGTGAAAGCTTTTTCTGCTCCATTCCCCGCATCACCAAAAAAAAAGCACATTTGCCTCTTTTGAAGCTGCACAGGGTCAAAGGCAAAGAAAACTAACCAAGCAGCAGCTAAGTGCCTACCCAATAAAGGAGAATACTCAGAAATCTCATAATGCCAACAGAACAAAAGTTGGAGTTTAGAACCTACCAAGCAGCAAGGTTTCAGTTGAAGCTCTTGACAGCCTATGTGCATTAAGACTTAGGGAAAACCAAAAGCCTTCAGAGAATCAAATCCATCTTCAAATTACCTCAATTATTGATTAGCAAAAGGTGATTTACATTTGTCCGAACTGCCTGCCAGATGAAAATAAAAATCTCTTTGAGGAGAGAGAACAACATGTAGAGCCACTGCAATTTTTCAAATGTAATATCTGACATTTAATTAAAAGTTGCCTAACATGCCAGGTAATGGGTCAAATTAAGAAAAAAATCAAAAGTAAAAATAGACAACAAAAACATAAATGATTCATTATTGGAAGTACAGAAAACAAACATTAAAAATTATAATAAATGTTCAAGAAAATGAACGTATAGACAGAAATTCATCAGAGAAAAACTAGAATTTATTTTAAAAACAAAATAAAATAGTAATTCTGGAACCAGACAAAAATGCACTCAATAGACATACATAAAGCAGATTAGACACAACAAAAAAGATTAATGAACTATTAGGTCAGTAGAAAATATTCTACTAAATTATGAAGAGAAGTAGGATGAAAAATAGAAAAAAGAGCTTAAGAGATACATAAAACATGGTGAATAGTCAAGCATGTAATTGAACTCTGAAAAGGAAAGGAGAGAAAGAATGGGGTGGATGCAATATTGGCTGAGAATTTTCTAAAATTGTTAAAGACATTAAGCCACAGATTCAGGAAGTCCTAGAAACTCTAAGCAGGGTATGTACAAAGAAAGCCACCAATAGATAATTATAATTACATTTCTAAAAACCAAAGAAAACATTAAAAGAAGTCAGTTCCCTGCTTCTTTACACACACACACACACACACACACACACACACACACACACACATTACTTTCAGAGGAACAACATATGGCTTCTCAAAAGAAATTACAAAAGTTACAACCATTGATATAATCTTTGGTGTGCGTCCTAAAAGAAAATAACTATCTACGTAAAATTCTAAATGCAGTGAAAATATACATTAAAAAGAAAGCTGAAGAATTTTTTCTTTCTGAACTAATACTGGTCTTGCCCACCTGCTTAGCAACTAGAAAACTAGACAAAATATATGAATTAACTGGTTTTCAATAATTGGACAACAGCCAGTGCAGGACTGTGATCCATGTGAGAAGAGAAACAAATGAGGTAAGCCCTGCGTGGAGGCATTTTCCATACCACCACAAAGGGCAAAGAAACCAGAAAAAAAACATAGTGGTCTCATTGAGTTGAGGAGACAGCGATCAGAGTTCATGGAGGCTTAGACCTGGAATTTGTCAGACAGAGAGCTGGAAAGAGAAAATCATATAGATAAAGAGCTGAGAATATCTTTATAGAGATTCCTTTGAGTTCCTGGTTGATAACTAAGATATACATATACATAGGATAAAATTCTATGTGTCCAGACAAAGAACATTGGTGGAGAGCTGTAAGTTAAACAGTTCCTGAAGGTGAGAAAGATCTGGAAGGTATTCAAGTTCTGATGAGTGAAGATTACAGTAGAGACACAGGTAGATCGTACCTTAGCAGTAGCACTGAGCTAGCATTAGAATAGAGGCTATTCTACTGCCCTAAAAAAGCTTTAAAAGTGATCAAATGGATAAAGCTAATTTTAAGTAACTTATCTAACAAACGAACTTCAAAACTCTTAAAAGGACAAAAACAAAATCCAAAAGTTCTACAATGTAACATTCACAGAAACAAAAGCAGAAATAACAGGAATGATAAAATTAGCAGAGAAGGGCTTTCATATAGCTACTATAAATATTCTCAAGGATTTAAAGGAAAATATAAATATAATAAACAAGGGAATGAAAAATTTTAAAAGCAAGTGAATTCTAGAGCTGATAAATTTAATATTTAATATTAAAAAGTTGCCTGATGGGTCTAAGATCAGATACTATAGAAAAAAAAGATAAGTGAACCTGGGAACACAGCCATAGAAACTGAAGCACAGAAAGAAAAAAAATGACTGAAAAAAATAGACATATGAGATGATATCAAGCAATCTAACATATGTTTGATTTTAATTGTGTGTGTGGCGGGGGGGCGGGTGTTTAAGGAAGTTAGGCAAAAAAAAATTTTGAATAAGTAATGGCTAAAATTTTCCAAATTTAATAAAAGCTATAAATACACAGATCTAAGTGGCTCAATGTACCCCAAACAGGATTTAAAAAAAGGAAAACCATGCCAAAATATATTATGATCAAATTACTGGAAAAGACTGACAAAGAGAATATCTTAAAGCAACCATAGGAAAAGGGCACAGTATTTCAGGAGAACAAAGATAAGAAACCACTAACTTCTTTTCAGAAAGAATGCAAGCTAGACGGTAATCAAATATCATCTTGAATGGGCTAAAAAAAGAAAACAAAACGGAGACCTCTAGAATTCTCTATTCAGCAAAAATATCCTCCAAATGTGAGGTGAAATAAAGAGTTTTTCAAATAAACACACTATCAGGCTGAAGTAAAATGATAGCAGATAGAAACTCAGAAATGAGGAGAGCTAGAAATGGTGAATGAATATAAACAATTCTTTCTCATTTTTAAGTTCCTTTAAAAGGTAGCTGAATGTTTAAAGCAAAGCTAATACCCATTTATTATGGAATTTATAAAATTTGTATAAGTAAACTACATATAACAACAACAACACGAAGGATGAGAGGGAGAAAATGGAAGTATACTGTTATACTATACAGTTATAACATACTTTATCTATAAAGTGGTATAATATTATGACATTAGACTGTTATATATTGAAAGTGATTATTATAAATTCTAGAGCACAAAGAGATATAGTAAATAATCTCCAATTATGAGATAAAATGGCATTGTTAAAACTTAATACCAAAGAAGGCATGAAAAGAGGAAAAAGTGAACAAAGAATAGATGGGACAAATAGAAAAGTAACAGCACAATGGTAGATTTAAACCTAAATATATTATTAATTACATTTAATTTAAAGAGTCTAATGCTATAATTAAAAGGCAGAAAGCATCAGGCTGGATAAAAATACAATAAGACTGTTTATAAGAAACTATATAAACTGTCTACAAAAAACATTCTTTAAATATACAAACACAGATAGGTTAAAGATATAAGAATAAAAAAGGTATATCATGAAAATATTCATCATAAGAAAGCTGGAATAACTGTATTACTATCATATAAAATATTGCCAGAGATAAATAGGGTTAATTCATTAAGAAAATAGAATAATCCAAATGTACCCATAATAAAGCTTTAAAATACATAAAGCACGATACACAGAGAAAATAACAAATCCGTAAACATGAGAAACTTTAGCACAATGCCCTGAGAATGGACAAAACATGTAAAGCTATAGAAAACTTGTGGAACACTAGCAAATAACTTGACGAAATTGGATTTATAGAGTACTACATCAATAACTGCAAAATATACAATCTTTTCAAGTACATATGGAATGTTCATAAAAAATAGCCCATAGTTGGGACACAGATAGATCCACAATGCATTTAAATGTATCGAAATCATAATTATGAATTTGACCTCGAAGGCAAACGAAGTAAAAGCAGAAATAATGAATGGGACTATATCGAACTCAAAAGCTTCTGCATAACAAAAGAAACCATCGACAAGGCAAAGAGGCAACCATCCAAATGGGAGAACATATTTGCAAATGTCTATGATAAGGGCCTAATATCCAAAATGTAGGAAGGACTTCTGCAATTCAACAACAACAAAAAAAAACAAACAATACAATTAAAAATGGGCAGAGGACCTGAACAGACAAGAAGATATACAAATGACTAACATACTCAGTTTAGATGCTCAGTTTCACTAGCCATTAGGGAAACGCAAATTAAAACCACAACAAGATAGCATCTCACACCTGTTAAAATGGCTATCATCAACATGATAATAACAAGTGTTAGAGAGGTTGTGGAGTAAAAGGAACCCTTATACACTGCTGATGGAACTGCAAATTGGTATAACCACTATGGAAAACTAACAATTGAATTACCATATGATCTAGCAATCCCTCTTCTGGGTATTTACCCAAAAAACCTGAAAACATTTATTTGCAAAGATATATGCACCCTGATGTCCATAGCAGCATTATTCATGGTGACCAAGACATGGAAACAACCAAAGTGTCCTACAATAGATAATTGGATAAAGAAGATGTGATACATATATGCAACGGAATATTACTCAGCTATTAAAAAGATGAAATACTGCCATTTTTGACTGCATGAATGCATCTTGAGATAATCACTTTAAGTGAAATAAGTCAGATAGAAAAAGTTGGAAACCACATGATATCACTCATATATGAAATATAAAACTGAAAGCAATAAACTAACATGACAAACAGAAATTCATGGACACAGTCACTTAGTGGTTACCAGAGGGAAGGGAGAGAGGGAGGGATATAGGGGTAAAAGGGGTCAAATATTTGGTGATGGAAAGAAATCTACCCCTGGGTGGTGAACACACAATGCAATTTATATATGACTTACTGTTGAATGATACAATTAAATTTATTTGATTTTGTTAATCAATGTCACCTCAATAATTTTAATAAGAATAAAATAAAATAAAAACTAATAAATCAAAATAAAATAAAAGTATTGAAATCATACAAAAAACATTCTCTGACCACAGTGGAAATAAATTAGCAATCAATAACAATAAGATACCTGGAAAATTCTCAAATATTTTACAAGTAAAACACAGTTTTACATAATTCTTGAGTCAAAGAAAAAAATCACTAAGAAAGTTTAAAAATATTTTGAACCAAATAAAATGAAAACACAATGTGTTAAAAATTGTGGGATGCAGCTACAACAGTGCTTAGAGAAAAAATTGTAGCTTAATATGCTTATTTTAGAAAAAAATAGAAAGTTTAAAGCTAATATTCTAAGGTTCCACTTTAAGAAGCTAGAAAAAGAAGAGCAAATTAAAGCCAAAGAAATAGAAGGAAAGAAACAATAAAAATAAGAGCAGAAATCAGTGAAATAGAAAATGGACCAACAATAGAAAAAAATTAATTAAAATATCAATAAATTAATAAATCTCTATCTAACCTAATTTTAAAATATGGAGAAAACAGAAATTAGCAAGATCATGCATGATAGAAGGGGCTTCATTATAGATCCTTAAGACATTAAAATTAACAAAGGAGTATTATAAACAACTTTATTCCAATACATTTGATAACTTAGATAAAATAGAAAAATTCCTTGAAAAATACAATTAACAAAGCACATCCAAGAAGAAGTAGAAAATCTGAATAGCCCAATATTTCTTAAAGAAACTTAATTCATAATTAATAGCCTCCTCTTTCCAAAAACAAGAACAAATCCCTTTAGGTCCCGATGACTGCTCTGGTGAATCTTAACAAACATTTAATGAAGAGCAAACACCAATCTTATAAAAATCTTTCATAAAAATAGAGGGTGACATGTCTCATCATTTTATGAGGCCAACGTTACCCTGTTACCAAAATCAGATAAATTCTTTACAAGAAAAGAAAATGAGTATAAATGCAAAAGCTTTAACAATATATTAGCGAACTGAATCCAGCAATGCATAAAAAGGATAATACATCTTGAACAAGTGGAGTTTTTCTCAGGCATTCAAAGTTGGCTTAAATGTTTAAAAACTAGTCTGTGTATTTTATCATATTTGGAGAAGAAAAAAATCATAATCATCCTAATGCACGCATGAAGAGCACTGGACAAAATCCCATACCCATTCATCATAAACACTCCCAGAAAGTAGGAATTGAAGGGAACTTGAAAAAGGACAGCTACAAAAAACTTACAGCTACCATCACATCAAATGGTCAAAGACTGAATGCTATCCCTGTAAAATCAGGAACCATGCTTCTACAGAACATTTGTTGGAAGATCCAACTATGAAATAAGGCAATTAAAAGAAATAAAATGCATACATATTGGTAAGAAAAAAAAGTAAAAATTTTTATTCAAATTTAATGTAATTATGTACATAGAAAAATTTAAGGAATCTACAAAAGAAAGCTGTTAGAACTAATAAGTAACTTTAGCAAGGTCATAAAATAAAAGATCAATACCAAGAATAAGCAACTGGAGAATGAAATTTGAAAAATAGCACCATTCACAACAGTATCAAAAGCATGAACTATTAGGGGTAAGTTTAACAAAATACATGTCAGATCTGTATACTAAAGACTACAACACTACTGAGAGAAATTAAAGATCAAAAATAAATTGAAAGATATAACATGTCCAAATCAAAATGCTAGAAAGCTTTTTCTGCAGAATTTGTCAACTAGTTCTAAAATTTATACATAAATGCAAAGTACATGCAATAGCCAAAATAATTTTTAAAAAGAAGAAAGTTGTGAAGAACTACCTGATTTCAAGATTCACTATAAAACTAATCAAAGAGGGGATGGTTTTGGCAAAAGAACAAATATGTAGATCCAAGGAACATAATAGATAAGGAATACACGTATGTAAATACTTGATTTTCAACAAAAATGCCAATTAAATTCAATGGGGGAAAGAATGGTCTTATCAAACTGTGCTGGACAACTGGATACTCGTGTAGAAATAAATTAACTTTGATATTTACCAGAGCCCATGCACGAAAATTTATTCAAAGTAGATTATAGACCTAAATGTAAAATCTAAAGACACAAAATTTTTGTAAGAAAACATAGGAGAAAATTTTTGCAACCTTGATTAAGCAAAAATTTCTTAAGTAGGATACCAAAAAAGCACAAATAATAAAAGGAAATGACAATTTCACTTAATCAAAATCAAAATTGTTTGCTCTTCAACAGACATCTTTGAAAAAATGAAAGACAAGCCATAGGAAAAATTATATATTTATAAAATCTTGCAACTCAATAAAATGAAAATAAACCACTCAATTTTTTAAATAGGCTAAAGGTTAGAATAACACTTTACAAGATATGTGAATGGCCAAAAGCACATAAAAAATGTTCAACATCGTTAGTCATCAGGGAATGCAAATGAAAACCACAATGGAGTACTACTGCACAACCAGTAGTATGGATAAAATTAACACACTTGACATTACCAAGTTTTGGCACAAATGTGTAGCAACTAGACCTCTCATACAATGCTCTTGGGAATGTAAATAGTTCAATAATTTTAAAAAACTATTTGGCAGTTTCTTATAAAATTAAACATACAGCTACCCTATAATTAAGTAATTTCAGTCTTAGGTATTTTTCTTAGAGAAATAAAGTTTGCAACATGACTTTTACATGAATGTTCATAGTCGTTTTTTTCACAATAGCCAAAAACTGGAAACAATCCAAATGTTCATGAACAGGTGAAAAGATAAGCAAATTATATTATTCCGGTTGAAGGAAGCCAGACAGCGAAGAGTATATATTCCATTATTTCATTCTTATGAAACAAATCTATAGTGACAGAAAGTAAATCAGTGGATGCCTGGGGTAGAGGCTGGGAGGGAGTTTGACTGCAAAGAGGCACAAAAGAATTTTAGGGCTGATGGGAATTCTTATGTCTTGATTATGGTGATGGTTACGAAGGTTTACACATTTGTCAAAACTCATCAAACTGTCCTCTTAAAATCAGTACATTTTGTTGTATGTAAATTATCCTCAATAAAGTAGATTTTTAAAAATTTTTTAAAGTTTTAAAATACTATGATTGAAAAAAAATGTTTAAAGGTTTAGTAAATACATTTTTAGACATACAGATAGAGGATTTGTCACCAACACATATACTATCTTACAGTGAGTTGTTCAGGTAAAAGAAATATGATTCTAGAGGGGGAATGGAGAAAGAAGAATAAAGAGCACTGGAAATGGTTGATATAGGGTAAATCTAAATAACAATTATTATATTTTAATCAAATAATAATAATACATCTTCATAATAATATTTGGTAGGTTTTTAAATATATAAAGAAATAAAACCTATGACAACAATCGAATAAAAGGTGGGAGTGGGGTAAATGCAGTATCAAAGTGATAAATGTACTAATTTAGGGTATATACCAGTGTGTCAAGGATACACATGGCAGTCTTTAGGGCTATTAATAAAAGAATAACAAAAGAATGGATAACTAATAAGAGGGAAATGGAATAGTAAAAATACTTGATTAATTCCATAAAAAGGAAGAAACGAGTAAAAGGGGAACACAAAACAAATGAGATGAATGGAAAGTAAATAGTAAGATCATAAATTGAACTCCAGATAAATCAGTAACTACATTCAGTATTATCAGACCAGTTATATTCTAACTTCAAGACAAAGATTGTTAGACAAGATACAAATACAAAAATGTCCAACTAGATTTTGCTAATAACAAACACATGTTAAATATGAGGATTTTCAAACATTAAAGGATGGTATATGCAAACATTAACTGAAAGAAAGCTGGCTCAAGTGTACTCATATCAAACATAGGGTTTTTTTTTTTTCTTTTTGTCTCAGCAGTCATTTGTATTTAAATCTTTTAATAATACAGATTGGAAGGATGCAGGGAAGAAATGTGAAAGCTTGGAAGTCTTTTTCTCCATTTCTATTGGTTTACTGTTTATTGTTGATAGATTGAGGAGGCATAGAATTAATCATAAATATTAATCATAATCCTTGGTTTATGATATTCTTTTTTAATTAAATTTATTGAGGTAACTGGTTAATATCATTATATAAATTTCAGGTGTGTATAATTTAAAATCTGTATATTTTATTGTATGCTAACCACCAAAAGTCTAGTTTCCTTCAAATAAAGCAAATTTTAAGGTAAAGAGGTTTTAGTAAAGATAAAGAATGAAACTTCATAATGATTAAAGTATCAATCTCCCAGGAAGTTATAATAGTTCTAAAATTGGATATACCTAATAATATATGCTTAAAATATATAAACCGAAATTGACAGAATTAGAAACATAGCCTAGCCTAATCTGACTGATACGATAAGTAGTAAAAGATCTAAAAATAAAACATAAATCAAAATATAAGAATCAAACTATATTATCTAAAATCTATAAGTTAAGAAAAAATGTGAGCATAGTATTCAACTGTGCATATTGAAACAAATTTGTTTAAACATTAAACAGTGGCCTCAGGACGTGTAAGAAAGCCTGGAGCAAGAAATTACTGCTTTTCAATATCAGCACTTCTGAGCCTCTTTAAAAAAATATTCAGGGAAGGAAGGAGGAAGGAGGAAATATGGCAATATAAGTAGACATTTTTTAAGCCTCCTCTCTGAAACCTACAAAAATCAACAAAGGCACTAACAATTAAAATGAAAACTAAAGTGAAACTTCAGACAACCTTAACCTTTTTCTACAAATGTCGAAGAATAGTTGCCAAACACAGCACAACTTGAACCAAATGAAATAGGATGCCGGGGGTTAACCACATTTCCTGAGGTTGCAACCAGCACAGTACTATAGGCCAATGAACCTCCCTAACAGTGTCCCCTAGCCCAAGCCAGAGCAGGAATCTGGAGGTGGGGGTGGGCCTCAGAAAGAGCAAAACTCCTTCTTCACCTCAGATCAGTTACAGACCAGAGGCTGGAGAGAGAGGCTTTATTCACCAATTGTAATGTATCCCAGCTTTTTGATTGGAAAAGGTAGGATTAGACTAGAAATAAAGTAATTTTCTAATCAAGGCATAAAATCAAAGGTAGAGAGAAAGATTTGCTGATACCACCCCATCCACCCCAGTAAAATGTCAGAGCTTTATCAATGTTAGCTATATAACGTGATTATCAACAATGAGATCTTTTAATGTTTTTAAATGCACAAATGAGAGTTGTGCCAAACCTGCTGAATCACAATCTATAAAAGTTGAGTCCCAGGCAACCGTAGTTGGAAAATATCTCCATGATGAGATAACGTTTTTAGCCGTCGATAGATAAAAATTAAAAAATATTCATAACACTTAATTTTGGCAAAAGTGTGGAGAAATGAACATGTTTATAGAAATATTAAAGAAGAAGTTAGCGGTAGGTAATCTCCTCTACCTGGATTTCATGTTTCCACATGGAGTCATGTCAATTAGTATGACACTCCACTTCCTCCCTCACTTCTCTAATTGGTAAATTCTGAGGAAAGAAAAGGACTGCTAGCTCAACCTCTCCTACTCTCTCTTGTGGGCCATTCCTGCCTGCAAAGTACACTGTTTGGCTTTAAGCTTGCAGGTGTTCCTCACCTCCTGTGACTGGCCAGGTGGTAAATTACCTAATTCCAGGTGCAGTATAACAAAGCTGCTATTTTGACCCCTTCTGCCTGACCCCAGCATTTTAAAAAATTTTAACTAGAAGGAGAAGAAAACTGCAGTCGATTGATTCCTCTCACTTTGTCGTCAGTGGTGAAGTCAAGAAAGATATATGTAAAAGTAATGTTTATTGCTACCCACCATGCAAACCTTCCACGTTCATTGGCATATATCCTATCCTCCTACGTCTGCACCAAAAAGCCCTGTGTCTCTTCCTGCCCTGGGCCAGTCCCTCTTCTGTGCTTTCGATCACATTCCCCCCACCGATTTCCCAGCAACTCCGCACTAGATCTGATACCTTTTATTTGTAGTTTTTAGTTTAATAACTGGCACAACCTTCTGTTTGGGAAGCCAGACCACTTTGGAGTCATTCTTGGCACCTTTCTCTTCCCCGACTCCATTCCCAATGTGTCTCCAAGTCCCCTCACATAGTTAAAAATTCCAAAGTAAAAAAATATATGTTCAATATAACATCTCCCTCCCACCTCTGTCTTATGGATACTCTGCTCTCCTCCCATCAGGCAAGCACTATTATTATTTTCTATGTCCTCCCAGAGATATCGTACAGATATATGCTGCTTCTTTATACAAATAATACCATACCATATATTGTTTTGCACTTTTATTTCTCACTTTACAGGACATCGTTTTTAAGTAAAAAATATGTATAGTGAGGTGCCTGCATCTTATGTGTACCAATTTGATGATTTAGATAATGATACACCTATGTCACCACCTCCCAATCAAGATATAGAATATTTCCATCACCCAGGTTCACATTAGTTTCATATCATATACACTTCTCAGTTTGTCAACCTCTCTTATAGCAAATAGAACACTCTATCCAAGTTGCCATCCTCTCTCTACCATCCTCTCTTAATTGTGGGCTGATTGATGGGTCTCTTCTGTCACCCCACTCTGGCAGAGTGATTTTCTCAAGGGCTCATCTGGTCTGAGCACCACTCCATCTATAAAACATACTTTCTCAACCTTCCCTTTGCTCTCTGGAAGATCCAAATTCTTCCATGGATGATGACCCCTGGTTCCATGATCTTTCTGTGCTCATGTGACACTATTTTTTACTGTGTATTCTTTCTGTCTTTTCACACTGCTGGCTGTCATTTAGGTCTACCTGTGTGCCCAGCTCCCACCCATCTCCAGGGTGTTCTTCTGTACTCCTGTGTCCTTAGGACTCTGCTCTTGCAGTCCATCTTCACAGAGTAGTGGGATTTATCCTCTGGATTTCAGCCAGGTCATCACCTTCTTAGGGGTGCTGACTATTCTGACCAGCTCACATCCTCCTGTTAAATGCTCCCCTTTACAGAACTAATTACAGCTGAAAGTTTGTATTCATTTTTGTGATCATTTGATTAATGCCTATTTTCTTCACCAGAAGTTAAGTTCCATGGGGACAAGGACTATATCTATTTATGTTCAACACTGCACTCATAGCAACTAATACAGTCCCTACTTTATAAATTCTAGTTGAAAAATAAATGAACACACTTAGCATTTTTGTAGTCATTAAAAATAGACAGAGCTCCATAACATCATACTGATTCCAGAACAGTTTTTAAGAGTGAGAAGGGGGATAGTTCTTTTTGCAGAGGAATGCCAACTAATAAATATAGAAGGAATCATAGAAAATTAAAAGTCACCATTTTACAACCATTAAATTAAGGATTGATATGGACAAGAAATGTCAGTATACCGATTTATTTAGTATGGCTCTCCAGCTAAGAATGTTTTTTACATTTTTAACTGATTGCATGGAGAGGTGAGAAGAATATGTGACAGATACATTATGCAACCTGTAAAACCTAAACTATTACTATCTGGCCCTTCACAGGAAATTTTATCTACCTTTGCATTAGATGAAAGATAGT